>NW_008335967.1:1089634-1089926 GCF_000622305.1 Nannospalax galili | reverse complement strand
ATCATAGAGCTGAAGGAAGATAGGGATAAACTTCTGAATGAATTCAGAAAAGAGTTAGAAATATTGAAGACTACTAAGGCTGAAATGAAGAAGGAAGTGAAACACTCAGTAAGCCAATTAGAAACAACATGAGAAAGCCTCACCAACAGGATGAACAAAATGGAAAACAGAGTATAAAGGTTGTAAGATAAAGTGGAGGAACTGGACCACTCAAGCAAAGATTACGAAAAATTTAAGAAATCACAAGAATGGAATATGCAGGAATTGAGTGATACCATAAAAAGACCAAACT
>NW_008335967.1:1088037-1089491 GCF_000622305.1 Nannospalax galili | reverse complement strand
TGCAAACTATGAAAGCCAGAAGAGCCTGGACCAAAGTATTCCCAGTGTTAAATGACCACAGATGCCAACCCAGATTACTATATCCAGCCAACATGTCTATTATAGTTGAAGGGGAAATAAAAATCTTCCATGACATAATAGGCTGAAGGAATTCATGTCCACAAAACCAGCCCTTCAGAGAGTTCTGGAAGCAATACCAAGAGCTGAAGAAAGGCATGACTATGCCCAAGGAATTGCAGAAAGAAATCCAATGAAGGTATAACTGTGGAAAGGTACAGCTATATCAAGAATGTAACCAGAAATAAAAATGACAGGATTCAATACCCATCTTATATTAATAACTTTAAATATTAATGGACTGAACTGCCCAGTCAAAAGACACGGACTATTTGAAAACCTAAAAGAAATGGATGGATATCTAAAGGCATGGGAACCACCAAAACTAAACCAAGAAGAGATTAACAACTTAAACAGACCCATATCACAAAAAGAAATGGAAACAGTAATACAAAACCTCCCGACTAAAAAAAGCCCAGGCCAGATGGATTTACAGCAGAATTCTATCAGACATTTAAAGAAGATCTGCATCCAATATTACTTAATTTATTTAAAAAAATAGAAATGGAGGGAGAACTTCCAAATTCTTTCTATGAAGCCATACAACCAAAAAAGAAAACTTATAGACCCATATCCTTAATGAACATAGATGCAAAAATTCTCAACAACATACTTGCAAACCGGATAGAGACACACATCAAAAAGATCCACCAAGATCCACCAAGATCAAGTCAGCTTTATCCCAGAGATGCGGGGATGGTTCAATATACATAAGTCAATAAACATCATAAATCATATAAATGAACTCAAAGACAAGAACCACATGGTCATCTGAATAGATGCAGAGAAGGCCTTTGACAAAATTCAACACGCATTTATGTTCAAAGTCCTAGAGGGAACTAGACTGGATGGAACATACCTCAACATAATTAAAGCCATATATAACAAACTCACAGCCAACATCATTCTAAATGGAGAAAAACTGGAAGCATTCCCATTGAAATCAGGAACCAGACAAGTCTGTCCACTATCCCATTTCTCTTTAACATAGTACTTGAAACTCTTGTAAGAGCAGTAAGAGAAGGAAATTAAAGGAGTAATAATTGGAAAAGAAGGGATCAAATTATCCCTTTTTGCAGATGATATGATATTATATGTAAGGGATGCCAAAAATTCCACCAGAAAACTCCTAGAAATTATTAACATGTTCAGTAAAGTGGCAGGTTACAAAATTAACCTACAAAAGTCTATAGCCTTTCTATATACCAATAACAAGCAATCAGAGAAAGAGCACATGGAAACACTTCCGTTCACAACAGCTGCAAAAAGTAAAGAAAAAGTCTCAGAATAAACCTGACCAAAGACATTAAAGAGCTCTACAATGAAAATTTTAAATC
>NW_008335967.1:1087672-1088010 GCF_000622305.1 Nannospalax galili | reverse complement strand
CATCAGAAGATGGAAGGACCTCCCATGCTCATGGATTGGAAGAATTAATATTGTGAAAATGACCACCCTACTAAAAGTCATTTATAGATTCAATGTAATGCCAATCAAAATCCCCATGACATTTTTCATAGAATTGGAAAAAACTATCCTAAGATTCATGTGGAAGCACAAAAGACCTCGGATAGCCAAAAAAAAATCTGAGCACTAAGAACAATGTCGGGGGGATTGCTATACCAGATTTCAAGCTGTATTACAGAGCTGTAGTCATAAAAACAACATGGTACTGGCACAAAAATAGACCCATAGACCAATGGAACAAAATTGAAGACCCAAATATG
>NW_008335967.1:1081388-1085086 GCF_000622305.1 Nannospalax galili | reverse complement strand
GTAGTTTAATAATAAAATGGAGATCTTTTTTAAAGTTTAAAACCTCATTTAATTTTATGTCTTATAGGGGTCATATGGAGAACAATATTCTATATCTGTATCAATTCAACTGTAAACCTAAAAATTTACAGCCAATTTTGAAAGAGATGCATCTTAGGTCTGGAAATTGTTATTGAATGTCAATGCTGTTGTAATGAAATGCTTCTTCTAATTATATGGTTAGTAAATAAATAATTTTAAAAATTAACCAAATATTTAAAATTCTAAAGAGTTCACACCAAGACCATGGTTTCCAGACACAAACTACCACTTGTACTCTGCTCCTGTCTAGGACACAGCTCCTCTGAACAGTGCATACCTTGCTGTCCTGTTTATAAAAGGGAAGCTGTAGAGCAGATGAGAAATGAAAACAACCATGATTCAAAATTATTTACTGATGGATGCTGATAAACAAATGAAATCCATAGCAAGGAAAAAATGATCAGCAGAAGGAAGCGCCAGATTAACAAATGGTTGATAATGTTAAAATAGAATCACCAACTCACACAAGCAGAGTCATAGAGTCCTTGGATATTCTTCCCAAAAATCTTCCTACCAAATCTTACATTGTTATAAAACAATCTGCAAAGGACCACAGTCAGGGTTGTTGCTCTGAGAGGGCCTAGAGTCTAACACAGGCAAGGCCCTCACTGGAGGATATGAAGAGTGCCTATTCATACCAAGTGAGCAGACATCAGAAAAGACTAGCTGATTTGGTTTCAGAGTTTACTTTATAGTCAAACTAATATTCAAATTGATTCAAAGCTCTCAGCAATCCGGCTTCTTTCAACAGTCAGCAGCACCGCTTGATTATTGTGCACTGCCAAAGTCAAAGCAGCATTCAGACTGAAGTCTGAGCTCATCCAAGGCTCTGAGATCCTCAGCATCACTAAATATCAACAGTTTACCACTTCTCTTGTTAAAAGGAGCTGTCTCATTAGCAAGGGGTAACAAGGCACCTGCACAAACCTCAACAAAAAAAGTGGCCCCCATTCCCAGGTGATAACAATTTAAGCTCCATAGAGGGAGCAACCAAGTTGGAGTCAACTTGATCATTACCAAGAAAAGGCTTCAACTACTTGATCTACCAGCCTCATCTGTTTACCTAAAAACAGCACCACTCTTCACATAAACCCCATTATATGTGTACCTGAATTCAAAGTATACCAACTCTCTAAACATCTGATTTATATCTACATATCCCTTTGGTACCCACAGCATACAGCTAAAGGTGTAGACTTAGAAAAAGGAACATAGAGAAGTGGGAAAGTTTTTCCTGTTTTTTTTTTTTTTTGGTTAGAAATGGGTGGACTCACTATTGCATTTTGAACTCGCTTGCTAGGGCTGCTATACCAAGTTACCTTAAACTGAGAGATTTAAGAAACATAGTTGTTTCACAGTTCTAGAAGCTGTGAAATCTCAAACTCCATGTCAGAGGATCAGTTCCACTCGAGGGCTGGAAGAAAGGCTCCATGGTCTCTTCTAGAAATGGGGCATTTACCGGCAGTCTTCAGTCTTCCTTGCATCGCGTATCTCTGCATTATTTCATGGCTTTCTTTCATTGCCTTTCTCTAAGTTCTCTTAAGTAAAGGCACTTTTTGTATTGGACTGGGGTTCAACCTAATTACATCATTCTAAGTGTGAAAACTCTATATTCGAATAAGATTGTATTGGAAAGTGCTGAGGGTTGGGTCTTAAAACTATAGATTAGGGGTTTGGGGATTTGGCTCAGTGATAGAGAACTTGCTTAGCATGTTCAAGGACCCTGGGTTCAACCTGCAGAAACATTCAGAGAGAGAGAGAGAGAGAGAGAGATTTTTGAGGGGATACAGTTGAACCCATCCTCCATCCCCATTTCTGAAGTTCCATGTCTATGGCAGGTGAACAATTACTAAAAGTACCCATCTCTTCTTTGAGGAAAAGATCATGATAAATGCATAGTGCCACAATGATGTAAACCAACCTCTTCACAAGCCCCTGCATATTTGTATCAAATTTTTAGGCATATGCCATTTGTAAGCCGAATCAATTTTATATATTAAAATGGTTTTGTGCCTTATTGATTTGTGAGGTCGTTAGTCATGGCATACACACACACACACACACACACACACACACACACACAGAGTTGACTTTCCCCTTGAAAAACACGAGTGAGATTATGCCTTGAAATAAACACAATTAGATTTCAAACGTCTATCACTAACATTGGATGCAATTGAGGAAAAAGTATTTGTTGAATTTATATCTTATTTTATCACATTGATTCAATCTCTCTCTCACTCTCTCTCTCTCACACACACACATACACACACACACTCTACCATTTGTAGGAAATTAAGAATTTTTTGTGTTTCCAACAGTTCTGATTATACAGTATCAGTAAGAGTAATGATCTCTCAAAGTACAGCATGAGACCACTTATGCAAAATCAAGTGGACTAGGTATCACTAAGGATATACGACACATGCATATACCTGAGGCAAATTTGCCAGAAGGCCTTGGTGAAATAAATGACTGGCTCAATCTACTTAACAACATACATTTATGTCATTGTTCACTCTGTACTTTTGTTTTCATCTTTGCTATAGTTACATGCTCTAATAAGGTGGGGTTGAGTGATGATAAAGCTTCTATATCTCATCTTCATTATCTAACAAAGGAAGAGAGAGACTTAGGTAACTTTTCCAAAGCCATGCGATGTAACAAGGGCCCCTGGTCAATGTGGAGTAAACTAAGACTTCTCAAATTTTCATTAATAAAGACTTCATGTAACTTTCAACTCTACAGTAATCTTTCATCATGGCACCCCTGCCTAAACCCAATCTCTGTAACTCACTAAATAGGAAAGGAGTTGCAATAACTCCACTTACATCTCAGAGTATAAAGAAAACAACAGTCAGAAATACTTAACACCAACCAAAGAAGGGAGGAAGTCCCAATTTTACAGCTGCAGCAAGTGGGCTTCATGCTGCTGCCCAGACAGCTCCAGAGGGGAAGAACAGCAACAGCTTCCGAAAGAGAAGGAAAAAGAAAACTTTGTGCAAATGCAGAATCAACTTGGGTGAGTAAAGGTAGAAAATTATAGTTGAGGTCTTTGGGGTCACAAAGAGAGCATTTAAGATAGACTTGCGGCAATCTTAAAAATAGTGCCCTTCTCTAAAATATTTAATATTGGATACTATGAAATGGAGATTATCCTCTATTAGCCAAACAATCAGTATAATTTTTATTCTCCATTTTTCTTTAAGATTTATTACACTCACAGGGCTCTGTCCTTCACTCTCTGCTCATTATTTAAAATTCACCTGACTTGGGTCACTGGACCCTCACCTGAATATCCAGCCACTCTTCCCCGCCAACTAGTCCAGCCTTGGAAGAACAAAAGAAAAATGAGGAAGAACCCAACAGAGGGATGCTTTTGGAAGCCGTTGTCAAGAAATTCTAATGGACTCTCATATGAACATTTGAAAACTGCCCTCTTTTTTCTAGTTCCCTGTCTAGAACCTGTAATGCTAATTACTCTTGCCTTTACTTCTCCTTCACATCGCCTATTCATGATTCAAGGATTTTCTTTTCTCCTTAGAGACAAGAGTTACACAATTTGGGAGTCTTTTAGATAGACCCACTGAAGGGGTACTCCAATTGCCTCACCCTGG
>NW_008335967.1:1078975-1081271 GCF_000622305.1 Nannospalax galili | reverse complement strand
ACAGGGTAAAAAGATCCCAAAGAAATGTAGCCAGTTTCTTGGCTAAAAGTCAAAATGTCCTTGGGCTTGTTAGCAACATACTCTGTTCCAAAGGCCAAAAATGTCAAAAGTATTTGGGAGCTTGTATCTAATCCTTAAAAGATTTTCATAACAGAACAGCCTCAGTGGGAACATTGGAGGGGAGGGAGTGGGCATGGATTTGATCAAAATACCTCATATACATGTATGAAATTCTCAATAAAGATTTTTTAAACGTTAAAAAAAAGAATAAGCACCTAATTATGGGTGTAAACACTTTCACTATTGATTCAAGAAATAAAATTGTCAATGAGATAATGTAAAAAAAAAAAAAAATTCACCTGACTTCTTTTGAGACAGGACACTTCTCAGGATGTCAGAGTTCTCAATACTTACCTGAGCCTTCACTCCATCTGAATGCTTCTCACACCCTCATTTCTAATCTCTCATTCTCAGTCCCAGAAGATGAATCAGACCATGAACTCTTTCACCATCTGCTATTTAATAAATCCCATCATATCTCCAGGACAGCAGCCAACCCTTGATATATCTTACCATCTACTATGATTTTGTATCATGGTAACTGTTACCAGGTACATATAACCACGAAGTTTAAAAGGTCCCATTCTACCCATTAAAATGCAGTTTATCAGAGGAGATAACTAATGGCTGAGATGGCTCAGATAACTAACGGCTGAGATGGCTCAGCCATTAAGACCACTGACGACCCTTGCAGAGGATCCGGGTTTGATTTCCAGCATCCACCCGGCAGCTAACAGCCCTCTGTAACTCCAGTTCCAGGGGATCTGACACCTTCTTCTGACCTCAGAGAGCATTACACACACAGGTGCACTTACACACATGTAAGCAATAATTCATACACATGAAATAATAAATGATATTTTTTAAATGCAGTTTATCTTTAAATTATGAGTCTTACATCATACCATGTAAGTTAATATGATTAGGTCTAAAGAAAATTAGCATTTTTTGGTTATCCAATCCTAAGTGGTCAACCTTAAACAAATATACATAGAAGCACTATTAAACAGACTCAGCAGACTATATGTATGTATGTATGTATATATGTGTATGTGTATGTGCAAAAACAATAATCAAAGAAGAGGCCACAAAATTGAGAGGGAGTGGAGGGGGACATGGAAAGAGTTGGAAGTGGGAGGAAAGGGTGCAAATGATGTAAATACAGCACTAATGTAAGAAATTCTAAAAAAAAGTCTAGTTCATCAAATCATTTAAAAAATCAAAGTTGCAAGAGCAAAATATACTAATTTTTCAACTCCCAATTTTCATGTTTTTCAAGTACTGTGATTCTTCAATTTCTAGTAGTAATTTTATGGAAAAGTAGGAAAGTGTCAAATTAGTCCAAATTGTTTTTATTTCCTTTACATTCTAGTAACCTCTACTTCCTCATAGCTGTTTTATTTTAACAATTAACTTCTCCTATTGAAACATTTTGAATTGGATGCTACCTACCAAATTGAATGAGGAACGATGTGTGATGTTAATAATGTCAGGGGCAAAGATGAATGATGGCCCTCCCCCTCCCCCACCCCTGGAGCCAGAAAGCCAAAATCATGCTTCATAAATACACTATATAAGGAGATAAGAACCACTGGTTAGTCAATATTTACAACAAAATTTACCTGGTTGTATATTCTGCAGACAATAACAAAATACAGTAATGAAGTTTTAAATGGGAAGCTGTTCTGTTTTCACTCAACCAGATAAGAGAAAGGAAAGCCACAGAATAGGCAAAAGAATATTTGTGGCAACTGATTGCTGCTAGATGAGGAAGATCTGATCTTCCTAAAACAAGGAACACTAGATAGCCTGACTAGATTCAGCAGATGGACAAACACTGGAGAACGGCTGGGGGCACCGACAACACAGTGGACAGTAACAGGAATTGCAGAGCATATGGGCTCCAGTGTGTGGGAGGGACTATGAGAGGGTGCCATCTGTGATGTGGGTATATAGATGAATAAGATTGTTTGGGATGTTCTGTATGAAATACACACAAAAATCAACAAATGAAACAAATGAATTATATTTGAGGAAGAAGTATAAAAATTTGCTTCATGTTAATTAGTAAAGGTAAAAACCATTACCATTGAAATTTACCTGATGACTTTATATCCATGCCCAGGTGCCAAGGATCTCAGAAAGTAACCAACTGTGACTAGTAATAAGCACATAAATAGAGATTACAGACACATGTGCAAACATCTAAGTAATATTTGCATTAAAATGAGTTTTT
>NW_008335967.1:933814-1078685 GCF_000622305.1 Nannospalax galili | reverse complement strand
CACACATAAACATACACACACACATACACACACATGCACACACACATGCACACACACATACACACACATGCACACACATACACACACACATACACATACACACACACACACACACACACACACACACACACACACACACTCATATTCATACACACACACACACACACACACACACACACACACACATACAAATCAACAAATAAAAAATGAGTTATATTTGAGGAAGAAGCATACAATTTGCTTCCTGTTAATTAGTAGAGGTGAAAAACATTACCATTGAAATCTACCTGATGACTTTATATCCATGCTCAGGTGGATCTCAGGAAGTAACGGACTATGCCTAATAATAATCAGATACACAGAGATTAGAGGCACATGTGCAAACATCTAAGCGTTAGTAGCATTAAAAATGAGTTTTTCTGTATGAAACAGTATATTATGAAATGGAGATCTTTTTTAAAGAGTCCATGTGAATAGCTAAAGGCTACATAACAGGAAACAATGCCAGACAGGAGACACCTTCCTTTGAGTTGTTGTCTAGGGTGGCCCAAGAGACTCCCAGACAATAACCCAGCATAGACCTGGGGAAACGAACAGTAGACTCCAATGTTATCTAAAGGAATATTGGCAACTGATAGATGCTAGATGAGGAAGGGCTGATCTTCCTAAAATAAGGAACTCTAGACAGGCTGACTAGATTCAGCGAATGGACAAGCACTGGGAACTGTCTGGGGGCGCCGACAACACAGTGGACAGTAACAGGGATGACAGAGTATATGGGCTCCAGTTGGGGGAGGGTAGGCTATGGGAGGGCGCCACTTGGGAAGTGGGTATATAGATGAATAAGATTGTTTGGGATGTTCTGTATGAAACGCACACAACACGAAAATAACTAAATTTTTTTAAATGTATTATATTTGAGGAGGAAGCATGGAAATTTATGTCATGTTAATTAGTAGAGGAGATAAACATTACCATTGAAATCTACTCAATGACTTTATAGACATGCACAGGTGCCAAGGATCTGAGTGAAACTGATTATGACTGGTATCATTCTGATACACACAGATTAGAGATGAATGTGCCAACATCTCAGTGCTAGTAGCAGAAACAATGAGTCTTTCTGTAAGAAACAGTACATTTTAAAATGAAATGGAGATTTTTTTTAAAGGTTAAAAACTCATTCAATTTTATGTCTTACAGGGTTCATTCTGAGTTCAATATTGTACAACTGTATTAATTCAACTGTGAACCTAAAATTTTAAAAACAATTTTGAAAGAGATGCATCTTTGCTCTGGAAGTTGTTATTGAATATGTTAATGCTGTAATGAAATGCTTCTTTTAATCATGTGGCTTTTAAATAAATAATTTTTTAAAGTTTAGTAATAATAAAAAATAATTCATGTTTAACTAAAAAAAAATGTCAGGGACAAATATGAATGATGGTCCTCCCCCTCCCCCACCCCTGGAGCCAGAAAGCCAAAATCATGCTTCATAAATACACTATGTAAGGAGATAAGAACCACTGGTTAGTCAATATTTACAACAAAATTTACCTGGTTGTATATCAAAATATTCTGCAGACAGTAACAAAATACCCTAATTCAGTTTTAAATGGGAAGCTGTTCTGTTTTCACTCAACCAGATAAGAGAAAGGAACGCCACAGAATAGGCAAAAGGATATCTGCAATGCAATTAGAAGGGACGAGTGCATCTGAGTGTATGCCAGACGCAGGGGCCTCCTCTCAATTCACACAATTCAATGTCTTAATGCAGTGTACAGCATCAAACTGCACTTCCTACAGTGTTCAAACTTTTGTCAGTTAACTAGATGTTTACCGAGTGCCTGGCTTGGACACTCAACATTACGGGCATGCCATCCAGTACTATGTACGTTGTTCCAACACCATCTGTCACTTAAGCTTCCACAGATTCAAAATTTTCAATTCAGACTAATCTACACTGCACTCAAACTGAAGCTATAATTCAAATTTCGACATGAAGCTTGAATTCCTTTTCAGTGTTCTTCAACTTTGACCCAACTCCCCCCCCTCCTTTACTGAAAAGGGCCAAGACAACAGCCCAGCAAGTGGGGCAGGCAAAACAGGCCTCCTTTGTTCACTTTTGTCCTTTCAGCTCTCTATTGAGGTAAGGAACTGAAAAGGCGCACCAGGCTTTGGAAGGCTGCTTGCTTGCAAGCCATCCTCCCTCAAAGAACCAAAAAAACTCTGGGATGAAACTCTTTCACAGTCTATTCTTACCTTAAGGCATAATTAGTGGAAAATTAGTACTCTTCCTCTCTCTTACCCCTTCCCTTGAGCAAATGTGCTCATAGTGTTTAACATGCATTGGTAATGTTTATCAAAAATGCATGCTTAAATCATACCGTTCAAATGCCAAGAGCATCTAAAAGTGGCATGGAATTAGCTTTAAAGTTGAAATTTAGAGAAAAGATCATGACATGCTGAATACATATACTGAATTTTTTGAATGCTCTCAGCCCACTTGAGAAAGATAAATCAAATTCATGGCATAGTACCCAGTGGAAGACCTCCTACAGGATTCCCTCAGATTGCCCTGGGAATAGAGTTTTCTGGTTAGAGTGGGTTTTGAACCAATATCATGCATATCATAAAATGTAAATATATATCATTGAACATATATGTTTAAAATACTGTACATACTGCATGCTATTACCACTTAATAAGAATCTTTGGCTCATTTTTGCCCAATAGTAACTATCAACCTCACTGTCATGTAGATTAAATGATGCTTTTGTACAAAGCAATATGGAAGAAAACTGGGGAACACATAACACAAGATAGTAATTGCCAGCCCTGATTTTAACTGAATAAGACATTTGACAGTATTTGCAGCAGAGGAGTGTTAGTTGTAAATCTGATCCCCTTGCCATCAGCATTTCTTATTTTATTAGCATTTTAGTCACTAGAAATCCTCCATCAGGCTATTAAAATGTTTTTTTTCTAATTTGGAATTCCAATCATGTAGGCCAGTAAAATAGGTCAATTAAGTTGACACTACATTTTTTTTATTAGCTCAGCTAAGCAATTATAATTGGGTGGTGAGGGTTAATGTTGTCATCTTTGAGGATTCCGCCCAGTGCAAAGCTGTAATTCACAACTTCGGCCCATCTCTAAGCATTCAGCATGAGGATATTCCTATCTGTTTTCAGATCTTGGGTGCATGTGCTCTTGATCTGGATCAAGATAATAATACCACTTTGGGGCAATAAAATAAAAGCATACTAATTTAATCTTCTCCTCTAACAAAATCATTTGGCACCAGTGCAATAAAGGCATATGTGCTCCAATTCAATACATTAAAAAATCACCAGGTATGGTGGCACACACCTTTAATCCCAGCACTCGGGAGGCAGAGGCAGGCAGATCTCTGTGAGTTCAAGGCCAGCCTGGTCTACATAGTGAGTTCCAGGACAGCTGGGGCTACAGGGAGACCCTTTCTCAAAAACACCTAAATAAATAAATAATAAATAAATAAATAAATAAACGGGGGGGCGCTGGAGAGATGGCTCAGTGGTTAAGAGTACTGGCTGCTCTTGCAGAAGACCAGGATTCGATTCCCAGCACCCAAATGGTGGCTACCAAACATCCTTAACTCCAGTTCTGGGGGAATCTGATACCCTCTTCTGACCTCCAGGGGTATTGTACAAGATGGGTGCACTTACATACATGCAGGCAATATACTCATACACATATAGAAAAATAATAAAATATCAAAAAAAAAAAAATCAACAGGGCCGAGTGTGGTGGTGCATGCCTTTATGCCAGCATTTGGGAGACAGAGACAGGCAGATCTCTGTGAGATGAAGGACAGCCTGGTCTCCATAGCAAGTTTCAGGCCAGCTGGAGCTACAAGGAGACCCTATCTTAAAAGGAGCTCAATAGAGATAGGACCATAGCATATAGAAAATATCGAAGGAGAAATGGGAACACTTTAAATAAGGAGAGTGGGGAAGGAGGATTAGACAGAGAGAGAAAGAGAGAGAGAGAGGGAGAGAGAGAGAGAGAGAGAGAGAGAGAGAGAGGAGAGAGAGAGATAAATAGTGCCTAGCTAGTATAAAAAAAAAAACCAGAGGAAATTGTATCAGTCCAGAAACCTACTGAAGAATTATACATACAATAGCCCTACATGAGTCCATGTGTATAGCTGAAGACTACATAACAATAAATAGTGCCAGACAGAAATCTTCCTTTGAGTTGTTGGCCAGGGTGGTCCAAGAGACTCCCAAAATTACACAGGCTATTGCCACAGTCCTTGATCGCCTCCCAGAACTTGATGGTAAGACTCTATTACTGAAAACAGGACATACTTTGGACATAGGATCTGGAGCAATGGAGCTGGAACTGACCTGGAAGCCACCTCCCTTGAAGGCTAGCTCTCATCGCTTTGGAGAGCACTATGAAAGCTGGCAAGGGAGAACATCAATTGATGGTCCAACACTAGCTTCAAGACCTGAAAACTGTATCAATGACCAGCACAGCAAATGATTTCAGATGCTTTCTGCCACACTGGGCTGTACATGGGTTCTGGG
Source organism: Nannospalax galili (assembly GCF_000622305.1). Taxonomy (NCBI): domain Eukaryota; kingdom Metazoa; phylum Chordata; class Mammalia; order Rodentia; family Spalacidae; genus Nannospalax; species Nannospalax galili. The sequence continues at coordinate 1,074,111 of NW_008335967.1, read as the reverse complement.
GATTCAAATTCAGGTCCTCATGCCTCCATAGCAAGTGCTTTGTTTACAGAACTATCTCCCTAGTTCCCAATTTGCAGCCTTAAAAATAGAAGTGACAGGGACTGAAGAGATAGCTCAGTAGTTAGAAGCACTGACTGCTCTTGCAAAGGACCCGGGTTCAATTCCCAGTACCCACATGTTGGCTAACAACAGTCCATAACTCCAGTTCCAGGGAATTTGACACTCTCTTCTGAGGCACTGTATGACACAGGTGCACCTACTACATACATGCAGACAATACATTCATACACATAAAATAAAAATAACTTATTAAAAAAATAGAAGTGATAGCATTTTATACTCGTTATGGCTACTGATTCTTATGAAGAAAACAGAAAGTAACAAGTGTTGGTTGGGATGTGGAGGTACTAGAACTACCATGCACAGCTGGTGGGAACATAAAAGACACAGCTATTACAGAAGAAGGTGTGGTGGTTCCTCAAAAAAAAGTAAAAACACAATTATCATATGATCTGGCAGCCCAATTTCTGGGCATATACCCAAAACAACTGAAAGTAGTGATTCATACTGATATTTCTAAATCTGTATTCGTAATGGCATCATACAAGTAGCCAAAGGGTGGAAATAACCCATTGACAGCTAATTGATGGACAAAACAAAATGTGGAATAATTTATAGAATGAAAAAAAGTCTGACACATTATGCAAAGTGAAGTAAGCCAATCATAAAAGTAGATACTATATGGTTCCACTCATATGAGGCACTTAGTCAAATTCATAGAGACAAAGTAGACTGGTCAGAGGTAGAGTTTCAGTTTGGGAAGACAAAGAATGTTCTGGAGATGGATAGTATAATGATCCCCCACAGAGTGAACGCACTTAATGCCACTAAACTATAAATTTAAGGAGGTTAAAATGTCAGACTTTGTTTGAAAAAATTGCATTGTACTTATCCCTCTTTTTTTTTTTTTTTTTTTTTTTTTTTTTTGAGACAGGTAGTTCCAGCTGGCCTGGAACTCACTACTGAGAACAGCCTGGCCTTGATCTCACAGAGATCTGTCTGCCTCTGCCTCCTGAGTGTTGGGATTAAAGGGGTGTGCTCATTTTGAGAAATAAATCAGCAATGACCTGTTGATTTAGTACATTTTTTCATTCTTAGAAACTTCAGTAGGTAGGTGTGGTACTCCACACCTGTAATTCCAGCACTTGGGACATAGATGAAGGAAGATTGTGAATTTAAGGTCAGCTGGAGCTACACAGGAAGAGAGTGTTTTTAAAAAATGAAGAAGAGGAAAAGAAGAGGAGAAAAGAAAAAGAAAAACTTCAAACTCAGAAACAAACAGTAGAACCATGGTTCCCATGAATTAGAGACAGGGATGTGGGTTGGGAATGGAGCTATGTTGGTCAAAGGGTACAAAGTTTTAGTTAGGGCGGAGCAATAGATTCTGGAGAGCTAGTGAATTGGGTAGTGACTCTAAAGTTAATGTACTGTATTGCCCTCTTAAGAGTTTGTTGTGACAATAGACCTTAAATACTCTCATTGTAGAAAAATATAACACAAGTGTTGATGAATGACAATTAGTTTATGGTAATCATTTCACAATATATCCCTACATCAACACATCGAATTACATGCCTTTAAATATATGTAATTTTTATTGTACCTAGAGCTTAATATATCTTAATACTCTGATGCCAACAGAAGCTTTTTTTTTTTAACCCAAATGAACATTCATTTGCATGAGTAGGCAATGAGTTAAATAAAATATGCTGCTGGGTCTTGCCCTTAGCACCCCTGTCTCTCCTCCGTGTGAACCTGTCAAGAAGATTCAGGGCTTTTTCAGATGGAAAAGCATAAAATAAAAGATAAAAAGAACACCTAAGTGTATTTGGTAATTTTCAATCTTTTGCAAATCACTTCCTCCTCACTAACCATCTCAACAGTTGAAAGCTAACCTAAGCACCCTTCAGATCCAAACACACAGGGGGCACTGTGCTCTGGTTCAGTTTGCTCAGGGTTGTCTTCCCCATTAGATGAAAACTGCTCTTTAGAATGGGATGAGGCTCCAATGGCAGCTGCTGTAGGCTGCAAACTGAGACTTAGGCTGCCATGGTGTGAGTGTTAACCACAGTGATATTTAGTGGTTTCCTTTCAGGAGAGTGATGGCTGGCAGGGGCCACAAGGGTTTTCTCAAATGGCCATTACATTGTGTTTCAGAATTTGAGTGCTATCTACCAGTGTGTTTAGTTTGTGCAAGTTCACCAAACTGTACATTTACTATATAAAATATAAATCTGTGGTCATAGATGACAAAATTGGAATTGACTTCCCTGAGGTAAGGAAATGTATCACTCATCACTGTCTCCCCAGTGCCCAGAACAGGAACCATGCATTCAGTAAACACTAATGAACACCTTTGTGCCTACACAATATAATATCTACAGATTCCATCCACATAGGAGAATAATACATAAGAGCATTAAGATGGGGTCGCAGCCCCAGTTGGCCTGGAACTCCCTATGTAGACCAGGCTGGCCTCAGTCTCAGAGATTTGCCTGCCTCTGCCTTCTGAGTGCTGGGATTAAAGGATTTCTTAAGGAAATTTGCTGCAGCCCAGGTCTGTATGCTCTCAGAGCCCTCTGACTCACACTTCTGAAGCACTCAGACCCATTATCATCACATGGAAAAGCAGCATTTCCAAAGATGACTTGCTTTTCATTGGCCTTCACTGCTACAGTAACAGCACTGTGGTGTAAAGGTGCTTGGCACTTAGTCCAAGGCCACATCACTGCACTACATTTCAAGACCAAGCCACCCCTCTGAGCCCAATATGCAATTTTTGAAATTCAAATGGTCAGGTACAAAGTGCTCTCTTAGAACACTAAAAGCCTAGGAATATGAGAAACATTCAGCAACTTTTCTGAGTCAGGATTATAAATACAAAATTAATCCATTTTTCCTATTGACTGGTTAATTATAATAATTCTAACAGCTATTCCAGGAATAGCTGATATCGCTTGCATTCAAATGCTTCTTTTCTACAAGTTAACATGGAGCAACTTGGTAAAAACACCACACATTCCCATAGATTTAGGATATTGAATGCCTCCTTAAGTTTCTGCGCTAGGATTCTGTTTAAACTCACTATGGAATTTGAGGAATAACTTCTCCGTAGTCCAAACAGTCTACAAAGTACATTCAGGATTGGGGCCCTGAGATAGAAACATTAAATAAAAACATTTGCCTTGGGGCTAGAGAGATGGCTCATTAGGTAAAAGCACTTTCAGTGCAAGTCTGACAACTTAAATTTAATCCCCAGAACCCACACAAAAGACCTGTAGTGGTGTCTGGAATCGCAGCACTCCTAGGGTAAGATGGAAGCCCAAGAATCTGTCAGTACGCAGCACAGCAGCAGAAACAAGGAAGACCCTGCCTCAAAACATGTGGAAGGAGAGGACCAATTTCCAAAAAGTTATCCTCTGACTTGTGCATGTGTCTTAGTTACTTTTCTGTTACTGTGATAGAAACAGCATGACCAAGGGAACTTATAAAAGGAAGAGTTAATTTAGCTTACAGTTGCCAAAGGGGCAAAGAGTCAGTCCATCATGGCAGATGGGCATGGGGGCAGAGGTAGCTAGAGTAGGAGCAGAACCTACGCTCTCACATCTTCAAGAAGTCACAGGAAGCAGAAGCAACTCGGGATCTGGCAAGGCTTAAGAATTCTCTAAACCCACCCCCAGTGATGAGCTTCCTCCAGCATAGCCACACCTTCCTTCTAAGACCTCCAAAAACGGCACCACCAACTGGGGACAAAATGCTCAAATACTTCAAGTCTATGGGAGATATTCTCATTCAAACCACCACAGCATGAGTGCACACACATGGGGGGGGGGATTTGTCTTCTCTTGGGGTGGTGGTATTTTTGAGACAGGGTCTCCCTGTAGTCCCAGCTAGCCTGGAACTCACCATGAAGACCAGGTTCCAGGCTGGCCTTGATCTCACAGAGATCTACCCACCTGCCTCTGCCTCTGCCACCCAAGTGCTGGGATTGAAAGCAAGTACCACCATGCCAGGACTGCTTTTTCTTTTTAAAGAAACATTTTATTAAAAATTATGATATACTGCAGGGCACGGTGGCACATCTTTAATCCAATTACCGGCACTAGGGAGGCAGAGGCAGAAAGATCTCTGTGAGATCAAGGCCAGCCTGGTCTATATAGCAAGTTCCAGGCCAGCTGAGGCTATAAGGAGACCCTGTCTCAAAAACAAACAGCAAAATTATGATCTGCCAGGAATATTTCTCTGTAATTGCAGGGGGCTCTGGTTACTAAGGATACTTCAGTGACTGAAATGGTTATGAGTTAATACCCACACACTTGAAAGATAATAGGGATAAAAAGAACATGTAAAGGAATTATAGGAACACAAGGTTATTTCGCAACCCAGTCCCATGAGTTACAGTATTCCCTCTACCAAAAAGTCTGCAGGAGTCAAAATCAAATGGCTTTGTCATGTACCTTCTTGGTGTTGAACACTGGAGCTTTAGACTTCCTTTGAATTAATGAAAAGTCACCAGAAGGTCACACATTCACAGTCACGGATAGGAAAACATCAGGACAAAAGGCCAACCTCACTCTACTACTCCCTAGATATGTGGTCTTGTGAAAGTTACTTGACATGTCTCCTAATTTAAAAATGAGTTGTTATGGGAATTGAAATAAGATATATAATATGCACAGTGCATAACACGCCTGAAACTTTCAAAGCATATTGGCTACTGTTATTAAAGTTGAAAGAATTCACTTGTCTAAACCGTTTCAGCACCTCCGGAAGGTCTCACAGCACCGCATGGTCAGCATAAGGCAGTAGCATCCCATGCAGCCCAACTCAAGCAGATTTGAATTCAGTAGCCACTGTGTTCCTTTTCCGAACAACCCCAGAGGGGGGCTCCTGATGAGGGACCAATCCCTTCTGCCCCATTACACTTGGCTCCATTGCTTCCTGCAAGAGCCTCTAGCCAGGATGGGCCCAGCTCCTTAGACTCACACTTCTGAGTGTTAACCATCCTGGACCCGGAAAGGAAAAGAATATTTCCCTTTCTGGAGTTCTCCCTTCCCGGTGTAGTCCCAGGCTGGAGCTGTCAATGCGAAAAGAAAAGAGAGAGGGGAAGTAGGCTAGAAGACGCCTCTGCATGGCGACATCCCTCCGTGCTGGCACATCACCGGCACCGCCACCCAGAACGAGGGATGAAGATGCAGCGGCAAGCCGCAAGCAAAGGAAAAGAAACGACCTGCCTATCAACCCCATGGACACCGGGAACTCTCCTGCTACACCTGCTACACTTCTCACAGAATGACTCCAGGCTCAGCTTATAGCGACATGCTGTCCCCCCTCTGCTCTATGGCAGGTGCCGGCTCGGAGAGTCTCCGGCCTCGCACCACGGGAACCAGCGTCCGGAGGCGCCCACCCGCACTGCCTGGAGGGGCCCTGGCGGTGCCGCGCGCAGATGGCGCTCATGGCTAGATGATGCTCCAGGGCGGGCAGTCACTCCTGGCTCAGCACAGCATCGCCAGGCGAAGCTGTTGCCAAATCCCACCACTGAGAGCCTGGGCAGAAAAGGGCGTCTTTCCAGTCGGTCCAAGCCCGGAGCGCCAGCCCTGACAAGCCCCAGCTCACCAAGGCAGGGTGTGGTACCGAGACTGCCGGGGCAGGCACCTGGAGGCCAACAAAGCCCGGGCCAGAGTTCCCAGCCTGCCGAGCCCAGTGTGGCTCCTGTTCTCTGTGGATGCCCCGAGTCCTCGCCAGGGCTGCGAGAGCTGCGGGTGGCAGTGGGTCCCCGCCTCTGCGCAGGGCGATTCGCGCAGGTGTGAGCACATCGGAACAAAGCCCACGCCCAGATGTGTCCGCGGGGACCTGAACGCGCGCACGGTGCTGCGCGCCCGGCCGGACCCGGCGCTACTAGCCCGCCCTGGGTCGTGACAGCCTCCGAGTCCCCGCAGCCTCTCGGGGCCAGTCTGTCCGCAGGCAGACCACTAGGCAGGGCTTCCGGGAGCGCGTGGGGTGCGGGCACCCACACAGAAGTTGGCGGCGGACCGAGGAGGGGGCGGCTCGCGCCAGCAGGAGCGCCGGGCTTTGAGCCGCATCCTCCTGGCGCGCCGGTCCCCGTGCTCCCGTTGGGCGTCCGCGGTGTGTCATAGGGCTGTGGGGAACCTAGGAGTCGGCGACTTGTCTGGCTCCCGTTGCAGACGCGGCCGGACCCGGGGCGAGCGTCCCAGGGACCACGCAGCAGCCTCCAGCGTCCTCCTCAGCTCCAGCGGGCCGGACGAGCGCCACCGCTGCCACCTCCGGACGCACACAGCTACTCACGTTCTCGCGCAGCGCCTGCCGCTCCGCTGCTGCCCGGGACCCCGATGCGCAGCTGTCTTGCGTGTTTCCCGAAGCTTCGCCTCCTGCTGCCCCAGTCTGGCGGCCACTGCGCGGTCCCTCGCGCCCGCGCGTCTGAGGCTTCGGCTGCGGCGCGCGCTGGCGACCCAGGCGAAGCGCGCGTCCCCGCCGCTCGCGCCCTCCACTCCCCTTTCCCAGCGTCGCGCTCCGGCCCCTCCCGGCTCTCCTTCGCGTCCCCGCGTCCCCCTCCTCCGCACTCCCTCGGCGTCGCCCACCCCTTCCCCTCCGGGCCAACCCCTCCCGCCCGGCTCCGGCCGTAACAACGAATGGGCTGCAGCCTCGGGTGGACTCTCACCTGGGCGGCCACCCCACCACTGACCTCCGTCACCCTGCAGTGTGTCAAGTGGTGGCTGCAGGGGTGTGAGGAACACAGAGCGGAGTGTTCCCCGGGTGACGGGATGTGTCGCCACAAGATGTTCCAGAAAATGGGTGGTTTTTAAATGCCACTCGCCTAGGTTTAGGTTTCCGTGGGAGCGCTCTCTCTCTCTCTCTCTCTCTCTCTCTCTCTGTCTCTCTCTCTCTCTCTCTCTCTGGCTTTAATGCCTTTGCAACCCTCTAATTACGATGGGGTGTGTATTGTTTTATATATATATTTTTTACAATCATTTTATCCAAATACACCCGAGAAAGGATGCCGTCACCGTTTAAGCAGAAGTTATTTGCTGTAGGAATTGGGTTTTTGGAGTAGTTGAAATTTAGATTCACAGTATTATAGAGGCTTTTTCTCAATGCAAATTATACCTGCGATTTTTTTAAACATGTAGAATTTGAGTGAATACATTGCCTGCTGTATTTCAGGCTCTAGAACCCACTCTCCACACCACATAGCCCGATGATGTCCGAGATTCTTAGATCCCTAAGACCTAGGTAACCCACTCTCCTCTGCAGGCCCAGTTACAGTCTGCTGGGTATTACTGGGCTTGACAATTTCCTTTCAGAGCCTCTGTCAGCCCCCACCTCCAGGCTCCAGAACAGGTGCTAGAAGGGATTTAGGAATAAAAAAGGATCTGGGGCCTGACAGCTTCTCTGCCCTGCTGTAACTTCTATTTGAACCTAAGCTCCAGCCTACATGCCTGCAAGTGGGCAGTCTTCTCTTTCTCCTGCTGCCGGGCACACAGCACCCGTTCACATCCTAAAACAGTATGATGATCTCTGGCTCCCCTGTCTTTACTCATGCCATTTCCTCAGTTTTCATTTGGCAAACTCCTGTTCATCCTTCAGAGCCTTGACTCAGTTGTTTCCTCTTTTGTGAATTCTTTTCTGAGTCCCTGTACATATTATTGTAATAGTGCTTGGTCACATGTTAATGGTCTCTTTGCATATCCGGTTCCAAAAATAATTCGCTTCATCTAATTGTTTTTTTTTTTGGCCTAATTTCTCATCAATAGAAATGAAGCCACAAATTAACCATGATAACTGGTACCGCTTCACATCATTCCCACCTTTGGAATGGTATTTGGGCCTCTCAGTTCTCTTCCTCATGAATGACTGCTGAGAATCCAGAATATTCCCTCACATCTTTCTCATGTTCAGCTCTATGCACTGGTGCAGTCCCTTTACTTCAGCCACTGAGACTGGATTCTCAAGGCTATTCAGTCACTCCAGTGATTTCCTGACCATGTTCTCTTCCTTGAATCACTATAGGACAAACCTGTGAGGTGGAAACATGACAGCCTCCTTTCTTCAGTTCTTGGCCTGGTTCTGCACAGCAGTTTTTCCCCTGGGTACTGAAGCAGCATTTCTTGTGCCCCTGTGTGTTACATCCCATAAAGACTCTCCTTAACTCCTTCAACTTCTGTTTAGAACTGCTCTCTCTGTAGGCCTCAGTTCTAGTCTATGAAGCCAGGATGCAACAGACAGAATGGGGTTCTAGTGAAGTCCAGGCCAGTCCTGGTGCCTCTGAGACCAGTTAGGATACAGAGCTACTCAGGTATTGTAAATGAATCTCAGGCAAGCGACAGTTCTTTAGGTGCAGTTTTCCTCATCTACACATAGAAGAACAACACTAATACATGGGGTTACTGTAAGGGTCAACTTAAGCATGGGAGAGTATCTAGAACTGTTACAGAACATGGTCCTCTGAGCAAAATTGTAGCCATCTTCATTAACTCGGATGTGCCTACTTGGAAGAGACCATCAGGACTGGGCTTGTTGACTGCTGACATTCCCTCACCAAAGGAGGGGGTTGGAAAGGGTCATTGGATCCTCACCTGAGATTCTAGCCATCTTTCCTAGCCATTTGTATGCAATTCTTCCCAAACTTGCATAACCTTGGGGCTTCGGGGGATGCTAGAGAATATGAGCCAGGGAGGCTAATTGAAGGAGAGCTCAATCTATGTGACTATGGGGAAACTACTATCCATGCTGAGTAAAGACAAGACGTTCCACTGCTCCTTTGGGGTCACCCACACTCCTGTGAGCAACCCCTCACCCATGTTCTGTAAGTAAGCCCAATAAGCTCATTGGCTCCCTAGGGTGACCTTAGGTGGAATTATACTTTGGTTTGCCACTCAGATCTTATGACGAGTAGGTAGATGTTTAAATTTCCCCAGAGAAGGAATTCTCACAACAAGGATTTACTGAGTGCTCAGCAGATTCTAGTTTGAACAGCAGTTATTTGATATTTGTCAAATAAATATGTTTCAATTTAAAAGGCAACAAAGGAGAATTATTTGGCAGGAATGGGAGCTACATTGGCAGCATAAAATTAAAACTAAATAATTTTTTTAATTTATCGAGCTTTTGTACATTTCACCCGATAGTTCTTAATCAAATTTAGGCCCCCTCCCCCATCCATACCTCCCCCATTCCCCCACCAGACCTCATGTATTCCACCATACATGTTAAGTTCTATCCAGTAAAGCATTTGTACCCAGGCGTCTTTCAGTGCAAATTCATTCACTCAAGTCTAGTCAGTCTATCTAGAGATATTAAGTAAGGTATATTCTCCCTCACCCAGTATTAACCAGTCTCCAATGGTTCTCATTCTAGGACTGACCCATCACCCATTTCTCCCACTCCACTCTGGGCCCTTGTCTGATTGAGTTGGCATGGGTCCCGTGCTCAATGCCGCTGTTGCCACAAGTTCACACGTGCAAGCTTCCAGTGGCCCGAAAGCCTCTGTTTCCCTGTGTTCATAAACCAGGCCTGGCTCTTACAATCTTTCCACCCCGCTCTTCCACAATGGTCCCTGAGCCATAGGTGGGCGAGGTTTAATATAGGAGTCCTATCCACAGACACACACTCTGCAGTCTCTTTAAAACTTGGCCAATTGTGGCCTTCTGTGTATGTCACACTCTGTTGTATAAGGAAGTTTCACTGGTGAGAGTTGAGGGATGCATCAGTTTTCTCTCCGCCCTTCATCCTGTTGCATTCCATGAGCCTTAGGTGTAGAGGTTCAACTGTAGATGTGTCACTGAGGACTGGGCATCTCTCAGACATATTCTCTGTGTCTGACCAGTCATGGAATTCTGCAGTCACCTCCATCTGTTGTAAAAAGAAACTTCTTTGATGGGTGGTGTACAGTATACCTGTCAGAGTCTGTCAGTGGATAGGGAACCAGGGAAGATGGGGTTCGGGGATCACCTGAGGAGGGATTTAGCAATCTATGCTAGGGTGTTTAGATAGTCTGGGTTAGGAAGCTCGTCCAGAGATCTGAGGTGAAGGAACTGGAGCCTGCCTGGGTCCAAGCAGGGGACAGGTTGGGGTATGGGTGAGGGGAGACTAAATAATTTTTATATAATAATTGTAGTAATATGAAATTATGTAGTTTCAATTTCCAGTTTGTTTCAGCTATGTTGCAACCCTACACTGCTGGGGATTAGTCTCTTGAGAGGATGAACCAACAACAGGGAGAATCACACAGCTGCAGCCTGGGAAGCTGATGAAGGGAGAGTGGGAGGAGAGGATAGAAAAATAATTTGAAAAGGATTAGAAGGTCCTAAGTGGGGGAAAGGACTTTCTAAAGCAGTCTCTTTGACTTACATGGCGGCACACCATGTGACGTGATTGTGTCTGTGTATTGCCAGGGATACACACAGTCACTTCCCTACCCATTACCCTTCCTCTCCCTAAGCCCCATCCCCTGTACAAGCTTCCTTCCGTCTTCAAATGCAGATGAGGACTGGAGATAAGATAAGTCTATTGATCTAATCACATAGAACTTTGCAGGAGCCCCCTGCTGTTGTGAGTACTTTGCATTTATTAGATCATTTAATCTGATGGAAATTCCATACAGTGTATATTATTTTCATTCTTCTTTCAGAAAATGAGGCAAGTGAGGTCAGGTATCTTTTGCAGAGCTAGGAGGAAGGATGGGATTCAAGTCTTATTACCAAACCCATACTCTTAGCCACTGTGCCATGTTGCCCATCAATGATAGTGCACTAAAAGTTTAACTGTTCGTTGTGAACAGAGTATCAGCATTAAAGCATCACTGCATTAAAGCATCTCCATAGAATGCCATGGAGCCCCCCAGTGGTACCCAGAGTGAATAAGCTTCAGCTTTCGCCTTCCCTCCTTGTCCTCCATGTCCCCTTGTCCTCTCTTGCCTTTCTAGAATTCTTCCTCTCCTCTTTTCCTTTTTTGTTTCCTTTGCCTTACTTTTCATCCACGTTTTCTTAAACCACATCCATGCTGCAGCCCTCTCTGAGGAGGCAGTGCACTGGGCTCTGCCCTAAAACCTGACCTCAAGTTTTCTGAAACCAAACATGTATCCAGCTACCCCAATAATGAGCAGTAGGCCTACCAGCAAGTTACCTCCCCTCTCCACCTGTTCCAGCCCTGCCAAGAGAAAGATTTAACCCATGTAAACATAGACATTTGTTTTTAGCTGTGCCTTTTTTTTCTCTGATTCTCTTGGTAATCAGGAGCATTTCTTTCATTCCCCTGGAAAAATTCAAGCAGAAGTTTACTGAACTCTAAGTCAGAAAAATCAGAGCACTTAAAAAAATGTTCTGATACTAGCATCATATGGTTTGCTACAAGAATGGCTTTAGTATTGTCTGAAGATTTCTGTGGCAGAGCAAATATATTAAAAGTAGTAATTTCAAAAGACCATCTATTTGAATGCACATTATAATCCAGTGTTGTCAAAAATCACCGTCGTTATGATGGGCAGCTCAGCTTCTAAGACTGGCCTGCCTCCCCTCTTCACACCTGTGTGCAGTCCCCTCCCCATTGAGCATTGTGTTAGCCAAATTTCTGTCACTATAACAAATACTCAAGGTAATAAACTTATGTTTGTGTTGGCTCTCAGTTTCTTGGGTTTCAGTCCATGATCAGTTGGTCCCAGTGCTTTAGATGTGGCAGCACATCATGGCAGGCATGTGTGATGCAACAGAACTGCTCATCTTATCGCTAGGGAGCAACACACAGAGAAAGAATTTGGGTATCAAAATCCCCTTCAAAGGCATGCCTCACACTAGCAACTTTGACAGGTTCCTACCTCCAAACAGCACCAAGCCAGGAGCTAAGCTGTAACACAGGCTTTTGGGAATATTCCAGATCCAAAATATAGAAAGTACAGCCTTGCCCAGTGATGTGCTTCTAATGAACAGAACTGGCCAAAGCAGTGAATTGTCATTCCTGGTATTAGGTTACAAATGTATCCTGACTTCTATCTTACTCTTTAGTTCACTATCTTTGAGAGAAGAAACCAGTTGCTACATGTGAGATGTTCTATTGAGAAGCTCACTTGGCAAAGAACTGAGGGAAGCTACAGGACAACAGCTTATGATGAACTGAAGCCATTGATTCAATAGCCAGACTGGAACTTAAAGCTGCGGTCAGATGCAGTCAGATGAGTTAAGCCAGTTATCCCCAGCCAAACCTTGGGATGACTAGTTCAGGCTGACTTCTTGGTTGCAACCTCATAGGAGGCCCTAAGCCAGAGGATTCAGTGGAGGAAGGCTTAGTTCCAGACCCACAGATCATAGCTGAAAAGAAATGTTTCTACTGTTAAGCCTCTGATTTGATCACTAATACCGTTGTTTAAAAGCACTTCAGTACTGTGAATTCTGTATCACACCACACACAAAAAAGATCTATTTTCATTGTACAAGATGCAGATGTAGTGCTGGATAAAGAAGCAATTATGGGACAGAGGGAACATCTGTGCAGCTTGTCTGAATTTCACCTCAGCAAGGCCCACCTCCACACCCAGCCACACTTAGCTCCCACAGGCAAGACTGGCCATCCAGTGCCCACCCAAGGCTGTGTCTTTCTCCTCCTGGCTACGAGCCATGGTCTCAGCTGGCCCAGCTCTTGAAGGTTCCTAGTGGGTGGTTATTACTCAGTATGGATAATAATGGGATACAGTTATATATTCATAATATGTAAATAAGGGAGTTTCAGTTCCATAGTCAGCTGACTAGTGAGCAATGGAAAGTTTCCACAGAGGCAAAACACCAATTTCTCTCTTCTGCTTCTCTTTGCCATCTGCCACACAACCACAGAATTCTGTGTGCTAACCTGGTGCTATTTGGGTACATGTCAAACAAAGCCAGGAATTTGAAACCCATTCCTTTCTGGTGCTTAGCAACACAGTGTCCTAACACCTGTGTAAAGGAGGTGATATGCAAGCAAGTGGAGGAAAACATGACCCTTAGTGGCTGCCATCTGTGGGTTTCTTCTCTGGAATCACGTGAGTCATCATTATCTTCATTTTGGCCTGGGGAATTGAGTTGGAAAGAAGAGAAACATTTTCAATGGTAATAGGCATTTCCTATAGCCAACTCCTCCATCTGTTCCTACAGTCTCTATCTACAGGAATGTACAACCGTTCTGCTGAATAGATTTAAGCCTAGCCAAGGTCAATGTGCAATCAGCCATTGCAGATGGGGTCATCGAGAATGCAGCTCGGGGAAACAGACATGCCAAGAGTCACTCTTGATCTGTACCCTTCATTTCTGGCTTAAGACGAGCAGATGACAGGTACAACGAAAATGAATTCACTGTGGAGGAAAGGAAGCACTTCATGCACAAGACTCTACTCTGAGGTCCAAATGAGTGCTTGATGCAGTGACCTTCTTATTTTTGGCTGTTTTGTTGTATTTTAAGAAGGAAAGGGGTTGTAGGGTAATATACACTGACATACTTTTGCTTACATTTTCTTTTAAGCCTTGATTTAATTTTCACTTCACACTTTTTCCTCAGTGTGCTTATTTTTTAATATTTTATTTATTGTTTTTATTTTATCTTATGTGTATGAGTGTATTGCCTGTATGTATATAAGTGCACCCATGTTGTGCAATGCCCATAGAGGTCAGAAGAGGGCATCAGATCCCCTGGAACTGGAGTTATGGATCACTGTTAGCTGCCATGTGGGCACTGGGAACCAAACGCAGGTCCTCTACAAGAGCAGCCAGTGCTCTTAACTGCTGAACCATTTCTCCAGCCCCTCAATATGTTTTTTAAACCATTGTAAAATACACAACATAAAACTTGCCATCTTAACCATTGTAAATGTACAGTTCAACAGTGTTAAATTGTGTGACCATCATCACCACCTGCTTCTAGAGCTTTTTCATTTCATAAAACTGCAGCTTTATATCCATTAGACAACACACCCCACCACTGTCCTCTCTCTTCAGGCTCTAGGAACCACCAGTGTCCTTGCTATGTCTTTGACTCTGACTATTCTAAGTACCTCATATATGTGAAACGATACAATATTGACTGTTTGTTACTTGATTATTTCACTCAGTCAAATGCACTCAGGATATATCCACGGTGTAGCATTGTCAGAATTTCCTTCCTTTTTAAGGCTGAATAATATTCTGTTGCATACAAGGATCACATTTCATTTACTTCATTTGATAGGCACTTGGTTGCTTCTACCACTTGGTGCTCATAAATAATGCTTCTGTGAACATGGGAATAGAAACATCTTTCTGAGATCCAATGTTCAATTCCTTTGGTTACCTACACAGAAATAACATTTGCTAGACCATACGATACTATATAAATATATATATATAATATAATATACATAATAAATATAGCTTTCCATAGTGGATGCATTGCTTTACATTTCTACAACTGTGCCCAGGAATTACACATTCTGTATATCCTTACCAAAATATTTCTAAATGTTTCAACAACTTTATGCATGTAGACAATGTGGGTTTGTTTTTTTGTTTTGTTTTGTTTTGTTTTACAATTTGGATATATTTTGATCAGATTCATACCTCATTACTCTCTCTTGTCCCCTCCCACCCCTGTTCAACCCTTCTTTCCAACTAGTCTCCTCTGCTTTCATGTCTCGGTGGGTGTTGGGGGCGTGTGTGGAAAGCTCACACTACTTGTGTTTAACTAGCTCATGCTTACATGAGCTTGGTTGGGGGTTATTTATCAGAGTTTGAGCAACTTAGCAGTGGTACACCACTGAGGAAAATGACTACCACTTCTCCTAGCAACCCATTAACTGCCTATAGCTCCTCAAGGAGGGGTGAGGTCTCCTGGGCTCATTCCCCATTCATGGTGGAACGTTGATGGGCCAAACCTTGTGCAAACCTTGCTCAGGTAACAACAGCTACTGTGAGTTCTGTGTCCTATCCAGAAGACAGTATTTCATAGGGTTCCTCCCTATCCTCCAACCTGTAAATCCTTTCTTCTCCCCTATCATGTTCCCCAAGCCTTGCAGGGGGTGATACAGATGTCCCATTTAGGGTTGAGCAGTCAATAGTCACTTATTTGTAGTACTTTGATCAGTTGTGAATCTCTTCATTAACCACTGCCCGCTGCAAAAAGAAGCTTCTCTGGTCAAGGCCGAGAGCAGCATCAACACTAGTCTATGGGTATAAAGACAGATATCTAGAAGGCATTTTGAGAGTATGCCCATTTAACAGAATACTTGTACTAGATTTCCTACTAGGGTCTGTGACCTCCACAGTGATGGGCTTTACCAGATTTCAATACCAGGCATGAATTCCCTCTTAAGGAGCAAGATCCAATTCTAATGAGAAAGCAGTTGGCAAAACAGTCATGCCATTGTTGTTCCAGTGGGTATATCTTGGCTGGCAGGTCAGTATTGTAGCATACAGGGTTCATATCTGGATAAGACCATTGATGACTTTTTTCCCCCAGTAGCTTTCATAGCACCCTCCAATACTGTGAATGCTAGCCAGCAAGAAGGAAGCTTCCAGCTCAGTTCCAGTTTAATTACTCTGTGTCCTGTAGCTAAACTACATGGAATCTTCAGCAATAAGCTCTTATCATCTAATTCTGGTGGGAAATCAAGAGCAGCAACAATAGCCTGTTGTTTGGGAGACCTTTGGTACCTCTCTAACCAACAATTCATACAGCAGTATCTCACATGTGGCTCTGGGGATTTTTGTTTAATAATCTTGGCTTCTGGGAGCAGCACTATCCAATTGTGCAGAGTACCGCCACTCAAACTTTTGTTTATTATTTTTTATCATTTCCATTTTTAGAGAATAGCCATCCTAATGACTGCATTCTTCCAGCATTTTTATGTGTTAAGTAGGCACAGGATCAAGCAAGTGCAGTGCTTTAGAAAGCTCTGGCTCCTCTTAGTTATTCCATTCCTCCTTCTTCTAAACTACACCTGATTGAAGAACTCCACCTGGACCTGTAAAATTCCTTCTTCTGCTTCAATGGACTATTATATGGCATGCACAGCTGGCAGCTGGTACGAGTGTGACAATGTCTGCAGAAGCAGGGACTGAACTTGGGCAGAGGGTGAGGCATTTCCCTGCATGTACTTGAGGACTCTAAATGTTCAGGAACCAAGTCAGGAGCTAATTCTCACCCCACATACTGGCACATTCTAATACTGAACTCTTAACTGTGTAAGAATTCTAAACTCAAACTTGACCTTGAGTCAGGTCTTCAGTTTTAAACATTTGGACATATGGTATATGAGTCTACAGTTGTTTTCTTTTGTCGAGTCTGTGTTTATTAGGGAAAATTCCCAATGACTCTTTTTACAAGTGTACTGAGGCAGTAAAACTTATTATAAGTATAATAAGGTTACTTCAGGGTTTAAGTAATTTTAGCTTAGTAATTATCCATACATAAATGCACCTAATACTAATTGTTTTTCTTCCATGGGGCAGGCCAGAGGGATGCAAGATTAATTGGAACAATTAAATTTTCTTGAAAATGACTAATGCTGTCTTAATTTTGTCCAAGAACACTGAGAATTTTCTCCCTGGTAGCCAAATGTCTTAAAATTTTCCACAGTTTTGATATGAATTTTCTTAGAAATACGTTAAACAGCATTATAGCATACAGAAAACATTAGAGTTTGAGCATTTGAACTAATAAAAGTCAATTCTTTTAGTGAATATCAAATTAAACATATGAGAAATTATATTATATATAATAATATCTAGTTACTGAAGTTACAATAATTTTCAATTATCAAATTTAAAATTTTGAGAGGTAATTATCTGTTGTGCTAATTAAACAATTGTGAAAAGAGCATAGCTCGATGCCTAACATCTATTAGTTTCTGTATTTGGCCTATTACTACAGAAAAGAGTTCAACATTTGTTGACTCAGGACATGGGCTCAGAGAGGATAAGTAACTTGCTTAAAGTTGCATAGTAGGAAAGAAGCTCCAGTTGAGAGTTGAATCAGGGTTAAATGTTCTTTTTTCAATGTATTCATTTAACCAACAAGTTCATTGAGTACCTACTGTGTATCAGGCTCTATATGGGAGGTGCAACAAGAGGTAAGAGGGACAAAAAAATCTGCCTCTCAGGGATCTTTTAGCTTGAAGAGTAAATAGTGCTAAACAAGTAAATATTTTTCTGATAATCTCATTTTAAATGTCATAAGTACAATGAAAGAAAAGTTCAGATTCAAGAAGATTGGACAGATGTGGAGTCAAATTTAAGGCTGCTGCTGAGGAACATTGCACTGAGGGTTTCATGAGGAACAAGGAGGAAGAGACTGCTATAAACAGTAACAATAACAAACCCCCCAAGCATCTGCAGAGGCTAGGAGGCAAGAAGGGGCTTAGGTTATTTAAGCAACTGAGAAATGGGAAGGGGCTGCAGTGCGCTGAGGAAATCAAGAAGAGGTGACGAGGCTAGAGGGACACAAAGCCAGAGCGGCCTTGACTCATAGCAAAGAGTTTGGAACACTGAACTGAACCCTTATTTTGCATAATCAATATATGCTAATGAAAAGAACTCTGGAATAATGGATTTTAACCTTCATGGTTAAAGATGGGGGATATATTTGAAGGGAAAAAATTGGCTATGGGGAGATTGATTAAGAGGCTCATTAAAGAGTTTAGAAAAAATGGTGGAAATGAATGGAATAAGAATCTAGAGCCTAATAGGCAAAATGATAGACTTTGGTCACTGCCAAAGGAAAGCATGCTGGGTTTCTAGCCTTAGATACTGCTGGCTAGTCAAATAGAACTCACAGGAGGAAGGCTAAGGCTGGGGAGCAAGGTAATAGGGCAGAATGGTGGTTTTGATTACACATCTTGAATCTACAGGTTTTGAGACTTCTAAGGGATGAAGATAAATTATCAGTTGGATAATAGGTGAGTTCTGCAGAGAGGTCAGGGCTGGGATTTGTGAAGACAAAGATGACGGTGGAAAAGCTGACCAGGAGGGGCTTCCCTGACAAGGAGCAAGGACTGAGCAGAGATGAAGCCTGTGGAGCCTAGCTGAGAAACAGCAGGCACAGCAAACCCAGAAGTTAACGAGGTAGAAGGCAAACCAGGGAAAGGGTATGAAAAAGTTCCTTTCAAGAAGAGGGATGCTCAGAAGAGCGGAAAGCTGCTGACTCGAAGAGGAGAATGGCAAAACACTGTTAGCTGGAGGAATGGTGATCACTGGTAACCTTAGAGGCCAGTAAATGCCCTGAGGAAGAGTCAGTCTAAGCAGCAGTGAAAAGTGATAAGAGGCAGAAATATCTGAGTCCTGACAACTGTTAGGAAAATCTGGCAGGAGAAGGGATGAGTATGGAACCTCAGGAGGGGTTGATTTGTAAATGAGAGAGATAGGTGTGCACTTAGATGCCAAAAGCCTGGATGTAGACGATGAGAGGATGAAGACACTAGAAGGGAAGGAGAAATGTCCACAAGCAACACCAGAGACATAAATATGGAAATGGTGTCCATATTTTCCAAATTAAATATTGGGACATGTGTTGATGACATTACAGACTATTAGACATGCCAGAATAACATAAAGGCATAAGAAATTATCTCTGTTCATGTTTTCAATAAGACCAATTACTATAATTACAATTCATTGATATATTTTTAAAAACAGTCTTTTGGATTGGAGAGATGGATCAAGGTTAAGAACACTCACTGTTCTTGCAGAAGACCAGGTTTGATCCCAGCACCCACATGGCAGCTAACAATTGTCCATAACTCCAGTTCCAGGGGATCTTATGCCTTCTTCTATCTTCCAAGGACAGTGCACTTCATGGGTGCACTTACATACATGCAGGCAATACACGCATACACATAAAATAAAAAAAATAAAAACAGTCTTTTTTTGAAGACAAAGTCTCATGTAGCTAAGGTTGGCCTCATTTGTTATGCAGCAGAGGATGACCTTGAACTTCAACTTCTGATCTTCCTGCCTCCACCTCTTAAGTGCTAGGATTACAAGTACAGTTGTAATTTCCTTTGCAAGTTGGTATCATATATATTTGCTGTTTCTTCTCGTTTGATTACATTTGATACAACAATCTTCACCACATCTGTCTTATTTACATAAGACAGATGGGGATCGAACTCAGGGCTTTGTACATGCTAGGCAGTCATTCTACCAATGGAACTACATCCCCAGCCCTCAAAAATACACTTCTAGGGGCTGGAGAGATGGCTCAGCGGTTAAGAGCATTGACTGCTCTTGCAGAGGACCCTGGTTCAATTCCTAGCACCCACATGGCGGCTACGAACTGTCCTTAACTCCAGTTCCAGGGGAATCGGAAGCCCTCTTCTGATCTCCACGGCACTGCACACAACACGGGTGCAGTCACATACATACAAGCAATACACTCATACACGTAAAATAAAAATATCTTTAAAAAATACACTTCTAAACCTTGGGTCCTTCTTTCTGAACCTTTATCAACATTAAAAGTGCTTTCTGCATCTTTTCCCTAGCTTGAAAAATCATTGAGTTTGTATCCACAAACTTCATCAAAAAATAAATATAATTCTACCCCACATTGTTTTAGTAATTGGATGGTTAATTGTGCAGGACCACTGTTCTTGTTGTCTCTTGTTTTATGTGGACCTTTGTCATTTGCCAAGGATTGCTCTGAGACAGGACAAAATAGCAAAAATAAAATTCTTCATTTCCTGATTACGTCCACTTGCGAAAATAAAAGACCTTTATATCAATAGTTTAACAACCTACAGTGTAATTCTGCATTAAGACATCCTATGGTAGTTTAAGATGTAATTAAAGTCATTCATGATAGAACATGCCTGTAATCCCAGCACTCAGGAGGGAAAGGCAGAAGAATCCGAAGTCCAAGGTTATCCTCAGCTACATAATGAATTGCAAGCTGCACTGAAATACATGAGACCTTGTCACAGGATAAAATAAATAGTATGAAATAAAAAGCTAGAATCCAGGAATATGCCTATAAACTATATTTAAAGTGAATACAGTGGCTTGTGAATGGTATACACACACTATTACCACTCTAAAGTGCATATAAAAGAAAGACAGTAATTTACAAATGACTTTTCTATTCAGACAGATAGTGGGGCATGGGGGCCTACCTGTGGTCCCAGCATTTAGGGCCACTAAGATAGGAAGATCAAGAGTTTGAGAATAATCTGGACTATAGAATGAGATCTTGTCGTAACAAACAAACAAAACCAACAACAGATGCACACCCCAGAATTTGGGGTGGTTTTTAAAATGTCTGGTTTAAGTGTGATTTCCCTCTACCCCCTTTCCTGATATTATGTCCTAGACCAACAGAAAATGGTTAAGTACTTAGATATTGCTTAATCTTGACACTGAGCCTGAGCTTAGACAGCTAATATTCTTCCAAAGCTTAGGGGCAGTGTGTCTTATGAATACCTACTCCTAGCATTCCAGAGATCTTCAAAAGATGACCATATGATATTTTGTATTTATTCCCATTACCCTCTTTTATTAACCCTCTCCCCTCCCTTTAGACCCCTTTCTCCCTCCTCATAGTTACTGTCCTACTTTCATACCATTCATAGATAGACAGACATACAGACAGATTCACAGAATCTATATGAAATATTTGTGTTTCGGAGTCTGGCTTATTTTGCTTAATATGATGCTTTCTGAAAAAGTGTCATAGTTTTGTTCTTCTTTATGGAATAGTGAATAAAATCTCTTTGTGATATGTTACCTGTTCTTTAGCCATTCATCTGTTGATGGACATCAAGGCTGGTTCCATTTCCTGACTATTGTGAATAGTGCAGCAATAAACACAGATGTGCAAGTGTCTCTGTGACACGCTGACTTATTGTCCTTTGGCTGTATGCACTGGATCATATAGTTCGCCTCTTTTCAGTCTTTGAGGACCCTCCATACTGACTTCTACAGTGGGGACACTAGTTTACATGCACATCATCCATGTATAAGGTTTCCTCCTTCCATACATCCTTGCCAGCATTTGTGGTTTGTTTTCTTGATAGCCATTCTGACTGGGGTGAGATGGAATTCAAAGTAGTTTGAATTTGTGTTTCTCTAATGGTCTAGTATTTGAATATTTTTCAAATATTCATTCCTTATTTGTCTTTCTTCTTTTGAGAACTGTTTAATTCATTTACCCACTTGTTGATTGGTTGATTTGTGGGTTTATTATTATTATTAGTTCTTTATAGGGTCTCAATATTAATCTTCTGTCAGATGTACAGTTGGCAAAGATTTTCTCCCTTTTTTGTCTTTTTTTGAATTTGTTTTTTTTTTTTGAATTTTTATGTATTTCATACAGAACATCTCAATCGATCTTAATCATCTTTATGTCCCCTTCCCCACTGTTACCCTCCCAACATGCCCCCCCCAAGCCACTGGAACTCATGCATTCTGTCATTTGTGTGAAGGCTTGTGTGTCAAGTTAGTGTCCCCCAGACGTTCCTCTGTGCAAGTTCATCTACTGAGGGTCTAGTCAGCTTATCTAGAGTCCCTTTACAGAAAGACTCATTGTTTTTGCTACTAACGCTGAGATGTTGGCACATGCGTCTCTAATCTGTATGT
The DNA here is from genome assembly GCF_000622305.1 of Nannospalax galili. Classification (NCBI taxonomy): domain Eukaryota; kingdom Metazoa; phylum Chordata; class Mammalia; order Rodentia; family Spalacidae; genus Nannospalax; species Nannospalax galili. The sequence goes on along the minus strand of NW_008335967.1, from coordinate 1,052,470 downwards.
ATTTGATTATTACTAGTCATAATTGGTTGCACTTGGATCCTTGGTGCCTGTGTATGTCTATAAAGTCATCAGGCAGATTTCAGTGGTATTGTTTATCACCTCTACTAATTAGTATGACGTAAATTTCCAAGCTTCTTCCTCATTTTTTTAAAATTTGTTTTTGTGTGTCTGTGTGTATATCACATCCCAAACCATCTCATTTGACTATACACCCACTTCCCAGATAGCACCTCCCATAGCCTCCCTCCCCCCACTAGAGCTACTACTCTACTGCTACTACTCCCTGCTACTTTGTCTTTTTTTAAAGGTATTTTATTTATTATTTTTATTTTATGTGTATTTGTGTATTGCCTGCATGTAGGTAAGTGCACCCGTGTCATGCAATGCCCATGGAGAACAGAAGAGGCTGTAGGATCCTCTGGAACTGGAGTTATAGACAGTTGTTAGCTGCCATGTGGGTGCTGGGATTTGAACCCGGGTCTTCTGCAAGAACAACCAGTGTTCTTAACCACTCTCCAGCCCTGATTTTTTCCCTTTCTATAGGCTGCTTTCTTATTCTAGTAATGTTTTCCCTTGCTGTGGAGAAGATTTATACTTTCACAAAATCCTGCATGTTAGTTGTTGGAATTAGTTTCTGAGATATTAGAGTCCTTCTTGGAAAATTCTTTTCCGTGCCTCTACCTTAAAGTGTTTTCCTCTAGCAGTTTTATTGATGTGTTAATGCCATTGATGACTGATTTTTTAGGTTGAGTTCTGTACAGGGTGAAAGATATGAATTTTGTTTTATTCTTCAACATATATAGATCCAGTTTTCCCAGCAACTCTTGTTGAAGAAGCTGGTTTTTTTCCCCAGTGTATGTTTATGAACTTTTGTCAAAAAAAAAAAAAATAAGGTTGCTGGGGTCAGGCATGGTGACACAAACTTTTAATCCCAGCACTCAGAAGACAGAGACAGGCAGATCTCTGATATCCAGGCCAGCCTGGCCTACTTAGCAAGTTTCAGGCCACTTGGGGCTACAGGGAGACCCTGACTCAAAAAAAATTAGGTGGTTATAGCCTTGTGGATTTATTTCCGAGTCCTCTCTTCTGTCATTGGTCATGTCTGTTTTCATGCCATTAATTACTATGCTGTTTTTATTGTGTGGCTTTGTAGTATAATTTGGATCTAGTATTGTGATACCTCCAGCATTATTCTTTCTGTTTAAGGTTGCTTTGGGTATTCAGGACTATTGTGATTCCATGTGAATTGTAGGATTATTTCTTCTAGTTCTGTGAAGAATGTAATTGGGACTTTAGGTAAAATAGCCAATTCCATAATATTACGACTGCCAATACATGAGCATGGGAGGTCTTTATATCTTCTAGGGCCTTCTTCAATTTATTTCGTCTGTGCTTTAAAGTTTTCATTGTAAAGGTTTTCTCCCTTTTTGGTTAGCTTTATTATAGTTACTTTATTATTGTGAAGGTATTTTTCTGATTTATTGACAACTTCATTATTGGAATATTGGAAAGCTACTAATTTTTGTATTTTGATTTTTTATCCTGCTGCTTTGTTGAAAATGTTTATCAAACCTAGGCATTTTCTGGTGGAGTCCTTAGGGTCTTTTAAGGACAGGATCATGTCATTTGCAGATAAGGATAATTTGATTTCTTCCTTTCCTGTGTGCATCCATTTTCCTTCTTTGTCTTGTTTGACTGCTCTATCTAAAACTTCAAACACTATATTGAATAAAAGTAGAAAGAGTAGATGTTTGGATTGTTCCTGGTTTTAGAGGAAATGCTTTCCATTTTTCCCATTTAGTTTAATGAGGGCTATAAGTTGGTCCTAAATCCTTTATTTAGGATTGAGGTAAATTCCTTTTATGCCTAGTTTCTTCAGGATTTTATCATGGAGAGATGTTAAACTTTATCAAAGGCTTTTTAAAAAAATATTTTATTATTTTTATTTTATATGTATGAGTATATATATTGCCTGCATGTATGTCAGTGCACCCATATCGTTCAATGCTGCAGAGGTCAGAAGAGGGCTTCAGATTCCCCTGGAACTGGAGTTAAGGACAGTTCATAGCTGCCATGTGGGTGCTGGGAATTGAACCTGAGTCCTCTGCAAGACCAGTCAGTGCTCGTAACCGCTGAGCTATCTCTCCAACCCATCAAAGGCTTTTTTGTATTTATTGAGATGATCATCTGATTTCCGTTTTTAGGTCCAATTACGTGCTGTATTGCATTTATTGATTTGCCAAAGACCTTTATGTTAATGTAAAACCAACCTATCACCTCTCATGTGCTATTACCAGATACTTTAGAGAAACTAGACACAAACTGGACAACACTATAACCCACTTTGTTCTATTTGTGTATTTCTACCCACGGGGGTGGAGAGATGGCTCAGCAGTTAAGAGTGCTGGCTGCTCTTTCGAAGGACCTGGTTCTGTTTCCAGCACCCACATGGTGGCTGACAACCATTCAGGGGATTTGAGACCTTCTTCTGGCCTCTGTGGGCATTGGATGAATGGGCGTACTTATACCTGATGTAAAACACTACTACACACAAAATGAAAAATAAATAAGAAGATATTTCTCACTATATATTTAGATTTTTCCCCCTACAGTTTCATAGATTTTTTAAAAGAAAAATTCTTTGACATCTGAAACAACACAGAACTAAAATAATGATAGAAATGATACTTAACAAATATATTTTAGATAATGAAAACCAGTTATTTTACAAAAATAAAATCAAGTCTTGTGGAAATAGACCCACATGGTAGAAGATGAGAATTAACTCCTATAAGTTGTCCACAGCATGTGCCATGGCATAAACACACACAGACACACAGACACAGACACACACACACACAGACACACACACACACACACACACACACAATGAATAAACAAATGTTAAAAAAAATACACCTTTTGTGTGAAATCACCAGGAAGGAATACAAATCACCACCATGATCAACACTATTAATTGCAACCACTCTTCACCCCATCCGTACCTAGCCCCAGTTTTTGTTTTTTATTTTTTATTTTTATTTTTTGGAAAGTAGTGAAGAATGCTGAGCTGGGAGTCCAGCAACTCAAGTTGTCGACTATAGCAAAGCAGGGAGGGCTGTGCAAGCCTGTGGCCTTTCTTGTGCTAGATTAGGCACAAGTTCTCTGTGGAGTGAGTGACTATTGGCCTTGTCAAGGCTATACAACAGCTGTTAGAATAATATGAGGGAGCGTGCCTGAAGATGTTTAGAAAGTGGGGAGGGGGGGCAAATGCAATTATAAATATGTGGCATATAAATGTATTATAATCACTTTGCTCATTAAGGCAAAGAGGCCACTTGCCTGTGAATTTATTAAGTGTGTGTGAAGATGTAGGTAACAAAGAAGCCCAATAAAGATTCAATATGACAGAATAAGGAAGACTCCTAGTTAGGGGCAAAAATGAAGAACAAAAAATGGTTTGAGAATGAACAGATATTTCTTACAAAGAAATAGAAAAAAGCTCAATCTTCAAACAAAAGAAACCTTTCATTCTGTGCCTCTGTACCCAGAAGGGCACTATTTGAGTCCCTATTGAGATATAAGATATGCAAATGTGGGAAGGATGTTTACCTCAGGCACCAGGTGAAAGGAAATGACAGCCTCTGTGATCTGTGACATTGTCTAGAAAGGGTCCTGGCTCATGGAAATGTTCCCAGCCTGAGTCTACCTTCTTGCACTAGGCACACACCTCACTTTCAGAAACACTTTCAAAAACTGCTTTTAAAAGCAATTTCATTACCCCAGCTTTTGATAATGGTGCAAGGCAGATGATTTGGTTAAGTCCAAATTTAAAAAAAATATGAAAGCTCAATAACACATGTAGTGGTATCACAAGTGTGAAGTATGTCTAAGAAGCCTGTGGCAAATTGAATTGAGAATATGTACTGAGATAAAAATAAAAATAAAGAAAATTATATGATTTCAGTTATTTACGTCCCAGTAAGGATTTCCCTCTTTTGGTAACTCAGGTTCAGAAAAACACACATGCTCTCCCTCATAAACCAATCCTACCTTCTGAATTTTACATATGTGTATTTCTGTGGGAGTGAGTGTGTATATAGCCTAGAGAAATGGAAAGGGGTCCAGAAGAGGGAAAAAGAGATTCTTAAAGATGGGGTGTGGAGACAGCAGGACATGGCTGTAATGATCCATAAAGAAGCAATATAAGTTTTAGCTTTAAGTTTAAAAGTCAAAGTCATCAGTTTGGCAGCTATTTTCATAATATATCTGTTCATCATTTTGGGCAGAGAGATCCCCTTTCCCCTCATAATTCTCTGATTGTAAGATATTATTCATAAAAGGGTTGAAGTAGAGTTCCAATTCTTATTAAGCTGATAATTACATTTGTAGGGAGCTGGCTACAGCAATTTCCATACACTATTGAATACACATGGGACATTGTCTGAAGACCAGATGTTATCATTCATGCTCAAAAATTGAAAATTTAGGGGCTACAGAGATGGCTTGGCAGTTAAGAGCACTGACTGCTCTTGCAGAGGACATGGTTCAATTCCCAGCACCCACATGGCAGCTAATAACAACTATAACTCCAGTTCCAGGGGAATCCAATGTCTTCTGGCTTTCTTACATATGGGCAAGGTACTCATACACATAAAATAAACATAATATATAAAATATTTTAAAAAATGAGAATGCTATTCTGTACTATCTAAACTTCAGCAGAACATTTGAAGCACGTGGTTTTTTGTTATATTCTATCTGCATATAAACCCAGACACTTGCATCATACTCTAACATAGTCTAAAACTCCATTGCTTCCACAGTCGAGTTTAAGTTAAGCATTGGGCATTTCTCACATACTTAAGCATGACAATAGGGCATGTTTAGATATGTGAGGATTAAGTGTATCCTGATATCAAACATGTTCATTCAAAACCAGCAAAATAACAATCTGTGATATACAAGAATGTGGTTTTAATTATGGACAAATATAAAAGAGTGCTAAGTTACTCAATTCTACCAGTATTATAGAAAAAGGCATATGCTAAGACTAAATCTGAAAGGCAGCGAGAGGTATAAATACACTGGTTTTAACGTTTTCATTTTGAGAGACTATTAAGAATTCCTTGGAATGCTCATAGGTTACTATCCACACAAAAGCACAATGATTATTTGTTACACTAGAATATTCTTTTTCAAAAATGACTCAATTGTACAAAACAGAAGGAGAAAATCCTTGCTTAGCCAGGCATTATAGATGAAAACAAAGGACATGTATTTTGACATAGAATATTTGATCACTTTCACCGTTTAAAAATACTCTCTGGTCTGGACAAGGTATGGGTAATTTTCAATCCTCCCCGCCTCCTCCTCCTTCTTCTGACAAGGTCTCATGTAGCTAGAGCTACCCTCAAACTAATAATCCTTCTGCCTCTGCCTCCTCCCCCTCCTCCTCTTCCTCCTCCTCTTCTTCCTCCCCTTCTTTCTCCTCCTCCTCCTCCCCCTCCTCCTTCTTCTGACAAGGTCTCATGTAGCTAGAGCTACCCTCAAACTAATAATCCTTCTGCCTCTGCCTCCTCCCCTTCCTCCTCTTCCCCCTCCTCCTCTTCTTCCTCCTCCTCCTCTTTCTCCTTCTCCTTCTCTTCCTCCTCCTCCTCCTCCTCCTCCTCCTCCCCCTCCTCCTTCTTCTGACAAAGTCTCATGTAGCTAGAGCTGCCCTCAAGCTAATAATCTCCCCAATGCCATCCCAATGCCAGAATCACACACATGGCTACATGCATGAAAGTGTACCCATATTATGTAGTACCCTCAGAGGACAGAAGAGGGCATCAGATCCTCTGGAACTGGGGTTATGGATGGTTGTCAGTTGCCATGTGGTGCTGGGATTTGAACCTGGGTCCTCTGCAAGAGCAGCTAGTGCTCTTAACCATTGAGCCATCTCTTGTATTCACATTCTTACAAAAATTATTTTGATGGTTAATTTAAAATATTATACTTTTTTGAAACTTGTATCTTGGGAACACAATGCAATATAATTAATATGTGGTGATATGTCTGTCCTTTCTTCTCAGATAACTGGTGGACATTTGGATTGCTGTCCATTACTTTGTCTTTCAAAAGCATAGTACAAGTGTGTACTTTAAAAAGGAGTACTTGTTGACATTTTAAAAATATTTTATATATTATTTTTATTTTTTATGTGTATGAGTGTTATGCCTACCTGTAGGTAAGTGCACCCATGTTGTACAACGTCCACGGAGGACAGAAGAGGCTGTTGGATCCTTTGGAACTGGAGTTATGGGCAGTTGTTAGCTACCATGTGGGTGATGGGATTCAAACCTGGGTCTTCTGCAAGAACAGCCAGTGTTCTTAACCGCTGAGCCATCTCTCCAGCCCCACTTGTTGATTGTTTTATTCTTCTATGAAACAGACACTTTTACTGAAAAGCATGTTAATAGCACAAATCAGGCACTGAACACGTAGCTATGGTTAGAATGCAGGATCTGAAAGGATATGACCTTATTTGTAATTCTAAATACAGACTTAATTTTGGAAAGGCTGCTGTAGACATGTTGGTACTGTTGCCTATAATTTCCCATTGACAATGAGCGAATAGTCAAGAAATACTGTTCTTGCCTGTCATCTCATTGATACTACATAAAATGGAAATGATGATGACACTTCCATCTCATGAGGTTCTTATGAAACCAGATAGCAAAAATGCCAGTTATTAGAGCTCTAGACCACTGTGGACCATCTAATCTTTTCATATTAAATTAGACTGAAACCTTTAAGATAATTTATATTAGTTACTTGTTTTGTTGCTGTAAGAAAATCACCTGACAAAGGCAACCTAAGGAAGAGTTTATTTTGGTTTACATTTCTGGGCTGGGGTCTATCATGGTGGAGGGAAGGCACGCAGGGTGGAGCTAGAGACATAGGTACATTTCACCCACAGTTGGGGTGGGGGGGACATAGAGATAGATAGAGAGAGAGAGAGAGAGAGAGAGAGAGAGAGAGAGAGAGAAGAGAGAGAGACTAGATCTCAGCTCATTTTCTCCTTTATAGTCAGTCTGGGATCTCAGCCCATGAAATGGTGCCATCCACAGATAAGGCAGGTTTTCTCACCTAAATTAACCAAATCTAGAAACTTCCTCATAGGCATGTTCTAAGGCTTGTCTCCTAGGTGATTCCAGATCATGTCAAGTTGACAATATTAACCATCATGTCTCACAATATATAGCCTAAAGGCAAGAAATGAGCTGTAATAAAGCTAAAACTTTTAGATTTTTTCATCAAAATGGTTTTATTGATTTTTTGTGCATTTCATAATCTTAGTCATATTTAGAACCTCTCCCCTATCTTCACCCCCTATAGAATACCCACTGAATTTCATGCATTCTGTCATATTAAGGCCTATTGAGTCAAGTTTGTGTTCCCAGCTGTCCCTCGATGTAATTTCATCCACTGGAACATGATCAGCTTATCCAGCATCACTCCCTTAAGGAAAATCAACTCTCCCTCACCTAGCAGTGATCAGTTGCCAACAGCTCCTCAGCTGAGGTTGGGGTCTCCTGCCCATTTCTCCAGTTCTGTGCTGGGATTTTGTCTGGTTTGAGTTTGCATGGGTCTTGTGTATGCTGTCACCATTGCTATAAATTCATATGAGGAAGTTCTCAGAAGTCTACACAACTATTTCCTTGTGGTCCTGCACCACCCCTGGTTTTTACAGTCTATCTTCCCCCTCTTCTACAGTGGCCCCTGAGCCCTGGGTGGCAGAGGTTTAATATAGGAGTCCTATCCAGGGACATGTACTCTGCAGTCTCTTATTCTCTACACTTGGGACAGTTGTGGCCTTCTGTGTGCATCATACTCTGTTGGCATGAAGAAGCTTCACTGGTAAGAATTGAGAGATGCATTAGTATTTTCTCTACCTCCTGTTCCATTAGGTTCCATGAGCCTTGAGTGTAGAGGTACTATTATAGATGTGTCACTTAGGGCTAGACATCTCACAGACATTCTCTGTGTTTGACCAGTTGTAGAACTCTGTAAGAGTCTCCATCTGCTAAAGTTTTTTTTTTAAATAATGAAGTCAAATCAACGTTACAGTAGATATTTTATCTATCTATCTATCTATCTATCTATCTATCTATCATCTATCATCAATTATCTATCATCTATCATCTATCTATCATCTATCTATGATCTATGTCATCTTTTTATCATCTATCATCTATCATCAATTATCTATCAATTATCTATCATCTATCATCTATCTATCTATGTCATCTTTTTATCATCTATCATCAATTATCTATCAATTATCTATCATCTATCTATCATCTATCTATCTATCATCTATCTATCTATGTCATCTTTTTATCATCTATCATCTATCTATCATCTATCTATCTATCTATCTATCTATCTATCTATCTATCTATCTATCTAATCTAATCTATCTATCTCTTTTCTGAAGCAGAATTTGTAGCCCAGACTGGCACTGAACTCACTAAGTAGCCCAAGCTGGCCTTGAATTTCTGATTCTTTTGTCTCTCCCTTCTGAGTGCTAAGATTACAGGTATGCACCACCATACCTAGCTTAATATTTTACTTTTTACTTTGTGTGTGTATATGTGATGGAGAGATGGTGGTGTGTGTATCTGTGGTGAGCGAGAGAGAGAGAGAGAGAGAGAGAGAGAGAGAGAGAGAGAATGAATCAGAGGATAACTTGTCAGACTTGGTTCTCTCCTCCACTGTGTGAGTTCCAGGAATGGATTCAGGTTATCAGGCTTGGTGGCAGACATCTTTGCCCACTGAGCCATTTCACAGGTCCAGTATTTTATTTTTTAGCAAAAACTAATTGTCTAAATTAATAATGTATATCTGTGGAGTGTGATGAATCTGAAACCACTTACATCAGTTAAATAAAGGTTATAATGAACAAAACAGTGTGCTTTCTGAGAGACACATTTATCAAATCCGTGGACAAACACATGCAAACAGTTTAGCTCAGGGACATCTGTATTCTATGAGTCCTTATTGGAAGTTTGGTAGCTCCAGCCAGGAACAGAACAAACTGTTTTTTAATGTGCTCTCCCTTCTTCCTATTTCCTTAGTCATGAAAGAGAAATTGCCATAGATTTGCTTTAAAAGTAAAATTAAGTGAACAGTTCTGTTGTATTTAAACTTGGCAAGAAGCTAAAAAAAGAACATGGAGCAATGAATGTGAAGAGAATTTGCTGGGGTGGAGTCAGAATGGAAAGTTACAAGTGGTCTATTCATCCAAACCGAAGAGGACATCTTCAGTTTCCGGCATATAGGCATTCTGGGGCAGTCTGTGAAGAAGCTCCCAGTTTCTCAAAGGCAGAGATGTTGGTACACTGGGTAAGCAAGTTCTTCATTAGGAAGGGCTGCCCCACATCCAGGGCATCGCAAAATATTTGCCATCTCTGGCTGAAGTGTAAGTGCCAGTAGCTCCCCTAGACATCCTCTCCTCTGTCCCCATCCCATGATTTGCAAAGTCATCTAGAGGTACAAACTATTGCTAGTAGAGCACACTGTGTGGAACAATGGAGCCCAGCATGGCTAAACAAAGACATGAAATATAGTCACATAATCCACCATTGGAGTATTTTTTTTTTTAAAAAAAGCTCAGAGGTCATGAAGACTGAGGCGATCTTTACTAATATATGTATATTTCTTCACAGACTAAGCCCCAAACTCTCACAAACTCAGTTCAGTAAGTTGGAGTTGAAGTCACTTCACAACATTCCAGAAAAGGTCATTCTAGGTAAGAGGATAGAGTTTTGTTAAGAGTGTGCATCGGTCTTGGCTCTCTGTTTCCTAGCCATGACACCTGGGCAGCTTTTCCTAAGAAAGCAACAATGTTTAGCTCACACTTTTTAACCTATAAACCATTTGTGGTACTGTGCACTCACATGTTGGCCATATTTGCCAACTATTAGCATTGGTGCTTGTTAAATACTTTCAAATGATTAGAACTCTTCCTCTATCCCCCTCTCCTCCTGCTTCCACCAGGTGGGTCCCAGGGATTGAACTCAGGTTGTTAAGCTCAACAGTAGCAAGTACTTTTACCTGCTGAGCCACCTCACTGGCCCCCATCTTTCAAGACAGGGTTTTACTCAGTAGCCCAGGTTGGCCTAGAGCTCTCTATGTAGCCCAGGTTGATCTCAGAGTAGCTATGGAGCCTAGGCTAGCCTTGAATTCTTGATTCGCCCGCTACAGCCTCTCAGACTCTTTGATCACAGGAGTGCACCACCATGCCCTGCTGACTAGAACTATTTCAGGGCAGAGGAAGTTAGGTAAAATTCTGGGTTTCGAATTTAAGGAGTCCTAACTACTTCAGCAGTTAGAAGCTTTATTGTTAAGTTGCAAAGGTAAGCAGTATTTCCAGCTGCTCCCTCCCAGTACAACGCTGAAGAGTCATCTATCCCATCAGACTGCATGTAGGCTTTCCATGACTTCTTTTCCTCTCAAGAAGTTTCTATGATGTTTATGATGTCTACCTTCTCCTGGATAAAAATGTATGAGGGGCTACACTATAATTATAATCCAAGCAATGTACTCTCTGCCCCTTTGAGGAAATCCCATCCAGCCCCCAGTCCTCTAAAGCCAATTCTGTCTGAGGTACTATTTTTTTTTTCAACTTTCACTTTTCTTTATTTTATATCAATTTGTAGAACTACTCAGATTTAGTTGTCGTTAAATTTAGAGACAAGAATACGTTCTTTTTTTTCCAGCCAATGAATGATATGTAACATATACCTGAGGTACTATTTTTATCTTTATTTTTTCAGTGTGTATTTCTGTTGATTTTTTGTGCATTTCATACAAAACATCTTAATCATCTTTTACCCCCACCCCCATCCACATTTCCCCATAATACCCCATACCAGATTTAATGCATTCTGTCATATATGTTAGGGCCTATTGAGTCAAGTTTTCCTCCCAGATGTCCCTCATTGCAAATTCATCCACTGGAGTCTAGTCAGCCCATCTAGTGTCTCTCCTTTAAAGAAGATCAACTCTCCCTCACCAGAAGTAATCAGCTGCCAATAGTTCTTTGGCTAAGGTTGGGGTCTGTTGCCCATTTCCTCAGTCCAACGCTGTGTTTTTTCTGATTGACCTGCATGAGTCTTGTGCATGCTGTCACTGTTGTTGCAAGTTCATATGAGCAAGTTCACAGAGGCATGGAAGACTGAAGTTTCCTTATGATCATGCACCAACCCTGGCTGAGGTACTATTTTTAAAAGTTTTTTTTTATGTGTATGCATGTATTGTGTGCATGTATGCAAGTGCATCTGTGTCATACAGTGCCCATGGAGGATAGAAAAGGGCATTGGATTCCCTGGAACTGGAGTTACAGATGGTTGTTAGCCATCATGTGGGTGCTGGGATTGGAGTCTGGGTGTTCTGCAAGAACAGCTGGTGCTCTTAACCGCTGAGCCATCTCTCCAGCCCTGGTACCATTTATAATAAACAATAGTATCCACAGGAAGAACAGAACTGAAATATTGCCAGTATACCATTTGTTAAAACAATATTATTTCTGAGATAGCCAAAAAGGCCTGACCATCCAAATAATTCTTATTCTCTTGTTAATGCAATCCAAGAATTTAAATTTTATATTGTTCTTTCTTGCTGATTCTTTGAGAAAGGAAGGCATTTTACCTGTGTAGGGCTGGCAATTCATTTCTCCATCTCTTTCTTCTGTGGGTGGCAGGCTTTACTTCTAGGGTGGCCTTTGGACACAGAAAGTTCTGGCTTCATTATAAAAATAAGGGTTATCTCATGGGAATTACTCGTACAGTATCAAGTACAGATTGAGTCAAGAACAAATGAAAACACCTACCACACGGATATAGTTTCTGTTGGGGTGAAAAATCTTATGTAATTACTATGCTATGAAACTGAAGAATGTCGTTGAGGCTAGAGCACCTTGCAGATGGTTCTGCTCCAGAAGGCAACGACTGGCCAAGTACAAGCAAGGGACTGAACTTCAGCTACAGAATATGAACTGTACCGGGTCAAGGAGAGAGTGACCTTATAGGGAGCAACTGTGTAAACTGCACCATTTCTGGGTTATTGTGCTTGCAATTTGCTATATTAGAAATAATTCTCAGACTGTAGTTTTCTAGTCATTTCTATTTTTCTTATACTTAAAAGTCAGTCTAGTTGCATAATCTAAAAGGATTATTTTGCATTATCTTCTGAATCACTGGAAACTTATTTATCTTGTTCCTAAAAACTAAGAAAGATGTTACAAAATTTTACAATTAGCTTTTGATGTTTTACAAGTGAAAAAGCTGAATTCTTCACAGATTGCCCACCATCCCCAAGGTCGTGAACAGACAGAGTGTGCAGCAGACAGCAGACCACTATGCATGGTCTCAAGTCTCCCTAGGTGTCTGAAGTATATCTCATCCCTCAGTGAACCAACCTGCAAAGTAACATGACAACCTAGGCAGCAGGGTCAGCTTTAGCAGAGAGCACTCGCCTTTGTTTCACCTTCTTGGGAAATCTCAGCTGGATGTAAGGATTTACATGGCAAATGGAGAAATAACACAACAAAAATGAATATTTTTTGGCATATAGCAGCAGGTTCTAACTTCTATGAAATCCATATGGTTAAAGGGTTAATAAAGAAGATTAGCATTTCTTCTTAAAATGTTACTGTTGATGGGTGGGTTCAAATGCTTCAAGGAATGGGGAGTTCCATTGTAAGCAATTAAAAACAAAAATGACATTAGCCTTGAACAACTGATCTTAATAGTTTATTTTTGTTAAGAATGTTTTCTCAGTAATTCAAACAACTGATTTTGTAACAGTGAATGATAAGCTAGTTAGAGCTAGAAAAGTTAACACAGCATTATCTTGAAATTTCAAGAGGAAAAGATAGTTCATTGGATGTTCACCCATCTTTCTGAATAGAAAACTGTAACAGGTTCTTTCATATATTTGAAATGTAAATGTATTTTAATAAAGAAAATTTCATTTTCTGCATCTAGATATTTTTTACAGTAAAAGGTCGCACGTGGAGTGTAGGATGCAGCTAGAAAAAAACGCTTAGTGTAAATGTAAAAAGAAACTAGCTTTTCCACATGAAAGAAAACCAATGAGCACATAAATTCAACATGATTGTGATGACTAGAGGCAAAAGCACAAAGTTTATTTTCCACTTCTTGTTTGGCACATATATTAACAAACTTTCAAACATCAAACGATTTAAGATCAATATATACTAAAACTATCACAATAATAAAATGCCTAAAGCTTATGACCATCTTAAAAGCCCAATTCCCATATGAATTCCATAACCAAACACATCATCTATGCTGTGAGAGCTGGTCTAAGCACCATCTTTCAGGATTCCCCAGAATTCGTTAAGTATTCCAAAATTCACTCATTTTGAATGCCACAGTTCCCTACTGAGTTTGGTGGTTCTTCTGAGCAGGCCTCCATTTATGAGAACACAGACATACACTCATCACAACTTTGAAAAGAATGGAAGGCCTTCATACATGTCTGTTTTTAACTTTATCCAATCATTGATTTTCTGCAGAGTTGTTTTTTCTTGACTTAATATTTTTGCAACCTTTTTCATCTTTTGTTCGTTTCTTTCTATGTACTTCAATCCTTCCAGTTGCAGCTGGTCCAGCTTTTCATTTCGACTTTCATCTAGAGGTATGTTTTCACACATGACAGGATTGAATCTGAAATATGTGTCAGGAGGCAACAGACCATCAAGCATTATATGAACTTCTGTTAAAACAAAAATGGAGAAAAAGTAGGTAAGAAAAGAGGATACAAGGTCAAGTGTTCTGGAATGATTCATTAAGTTTCTCTTCACTTAAAATCATTTTAGGCACATTACAAAGATTTGTTTGTTTTACCATCAAACTAACAGTACGAGCAAGAAATCCACAGTAAGATTCAAACTGAAAACTGAGATTCTCCTCCCAAACACTTCACAGTCTACCAAATTCCAAAACTTGCTTAACTACATTATTTTCCCCGATGAAGTGCTTTCCAACTTAACTTTTGTTTTTCAGTTTGGGGGATCATCTTTAGTGAGCTATAATTTATACACAACAATATTCACCATTTTCAATTGTGTTATTTAGCAATTAAAATTATTTTGTTATTTTTATTTTATGTGTACAGTGTTTGGCCTGCATGTGATATAAATGCACCACGTTCATGCAATGCTCACGGAGGCCAGAAGAGGGCAAGAGATCCCCTGGAACTGGAGTTACAGACAGTTGTTAGCTGCCATGTGGGTGCTGAGAACTGAACCTGGGTCCTCTGCAAGAGTAGCCAGTGTTTTTAATTACTGAGACATCTCTCCAGCCACTTGACACACTTTGATAACAGATAAGCAAATCATGAGCATTCCCATCACCCTAAAAGGTTCCTGCATCTTTTCACAGCGAGCTCTCTCCTTCTCACCCTTTGTCATTTTGAGAATTCCATACAACAGAATCATGTTAGCTGTCTTACTTCCCCTCTTGATTCAGCCTTATGTATATTTATCATTTAATCAGTAAATGTTTATATATTAGACTGGATCATATGGAATTGCGATTTTTGTATTCCATAAACAGTTCATGATTGGCAATTACATATGCTTCAATGTAATTCTCACATTTCTTTTCATAGTTAACTGTTTGCATCTAAACTAGAGATTAAGTTCAATGAGGCTGCATTTTATGCCTTTTGAAAACTCCTAGAGTCCATCATGTCTACTTGAAGTACAGATTTAAGCAGTGGAGACTGGTTGATTAAAGCCTGCTGTGTCTGAGCAAGTAAGAAAAGTGCAGTGAATCATTACAGAAATACAATTAAAACCAAAAGGAGAAACCAAATCACACTGTAAGACTGACTAGTATTAAAAAAAAAAAAAACAAGAGATAAGAAGTGAGGTGAGGATGTGGAGAAGAGACCATAGTGCATCACTGGTAGGAATGCAGGCTGGCACAACCATTACGCAAAACACTACGAAGGCACCTTGAAGAACTAGAAATAGAACCATCACCAGAGCCAGAACCCACTCTGAGCACATATTTTGAAGAAATGAAGTTAGAATCTTGAGATATTTGTCCTCTCATGCTCACTGCAGCATTATTCCCAATACTGAGATATGTATTCCAGTGTGTATCTCACATAGAGTGGGATATTATTCAGCTTTAAGACATAATCCTGTCACCTGCAACAACACAGATCAATCTGAAGGACATTATACTAATTGAAACGAGCCAGATACCAACAGGCAAATACTGCATGCTATTTGTATGTAGAATCTAAAATAATCAAGTTTACAGAAACAGAGGGTAGAATGGTGGTTGCCCTGGAGTTTGGGGATGGGCAAGGCATTGGTCAAAGTGTATAAATTTTCAATTATTACAGCTGAATAAATAGTAAAGTTCAAATATAAGCTTAGTAACTATAGTTAAATAATAGCATAAAATATATTTGAAATTTGTTAAATGTTTTCAATATATATACACACAATGGTAACCATGTCAAGAAATAGTAATATTAATTAGCTTGAGTGTGGCAATCACCACACAAAATGTTCTTATATTAAAACACCAAATTGGGGACTGGAGAGATGGCTCAGCAGTTAAGAGCACTGGCTGCTCTTGCAGAGGACCCAGGTTCAGTTGTCAGCACCCACATGGCAGCTAACAACTGTTTGGAACTCCAGTTCCAGGGGATCTGATGCCCTCTTCTGATCTCTTCAAGCACTGTACAACACAGGTGCACTTACATACAGGCAAGACACTCGCAAACATAAAATAAAAATAATAGTGAACCAAATTGTACACATTAACTATAAACATTTTTGTCAGTCATAACTCAATAAAGTGAAGGAAAAAGAATATCTTACTAATTTGGCAAAATTCCAGATAGCAAAAAAAAATTCATTTATCAGGTTTTTGTAGGTTACTCTTTAAAGGATAAAAGTCCTTAATAGAGAGTTGAAGAACTTCACTTAGGTTAATGATTTAACCAATAGCATGCTGATATATATAGAGAATGACGTAGAAAAAACTTTGGGGGCTGGAGAGATGGCTAAGTGGTTAAGAACACTGGCTGTTCTTGCAGAAGACCCAGGTTTGAATCCCAGCACCCACACGGCAGCTAACAACTGTCTGTAACTCCAGTCCCAGGGGATCCAACAGCCTCTTCTGACCTCCATGGGCATTGCATGACATGGATGCACTTACCTTCATGCAGGCAATACACACATACACATAAAATAAAAATAACTAAAATTATAAAAAAGAAAAATAAAACTTTTAAATTCTAATTGAAAAAAATTAATTATACATTTCAGGACTTAAAAATAAAACAGTAATAAAGGAGGTCTAAAACTAAATCCCAAAGCTAGAAATTCAACACACATTCACCAAAGGCTCACTATGTGCTAAGAACTGGAATCAAATAGTAAACTGGACAAGGCAAGATAAACAGGCTATGCTCTAGTTTGCATTTTTTTTAAGGTGCTGAGGGTCAATCTCAGGGCCTCACACATGGTAGGCCACCACTCTAACACTGAACTAAACCTCTAGCCCTTTCCCTTGCATTCTATGGCACAGAGAGATGAGCAATAAACAAATCATACATCTATACTCATAAGGAGACAAATGCTTTGAAAGGCAGAGGGGAAGAGAGAACAGGCTGGGTAAGTAGAAGTGGCTGCAGTGAGATGGTGAGAAAGATGGAGAAACAGTCAGGAAAGGTCTCCTGAGGAACAGGCATTGGAGCAGAGACCTGAATGAAGGAAAGACCAAACAAGTATGGGGCAGAGAGCCTTAAAGAGACAGTACAGCAACTGCAGAAGCCCTGAGGCAGGTGAGTTCTTAGCAAGTATGGAGAACAGTAAGAATTAATGTGGTAAGATACACTTTGAGAGAAAGAGATGGATTCAGGGGCTGGGTTTTGTAAGGTCTGGTAGGTCATAGTGGAAGACGGGTTCTGGACTTTGTTTTACAAGGACTGAATGAAGGTCTACAGGGTTTTGGGAAAGGGAAAGATTATTTATATTTTAAGTAGCCCACTTTGGCCTTTCTAAGAAGACTATACCAGAGTGGCAGCAAGAGTAGAAACAAGAATGTATTCTAATGCCAGTTTACTTCCACATCAGTACATAATCCCATTCTTTAAGTCCTTTAACCCTCTCACTGTTATTATTTGAACATCTGTGTTTTTTGTTGTCATTGTTTGTTTTTGAAACAGGGTCTCCCTGTAGCCCCAGCTGGCCTGGAACTCAGTATGTAGACTAGGCTAGCTTCAATCTCACAGAGATCCACCTACCTCTGCCTCTCAAGTGCTGGTATTAAAAGCGTGCACCACTAAGTCAAGTATGACCATTTGAACCAATAGGAATCCTTTTGTTGTTTTTCCCTTTCTTAACTGGCAAATCTCCACCTAAGTTTTTGTGCCATATCTGCTTCAGATACATCTCCAATGCTAAGGCAAAGGTGGACTACCTTCCAGGAGAGTACTCTCTTAGGGTCACTGAACGAGCAAAAGGTGAGGAGCCCCCATGTGCTTCCCAAGGCCACAATACAGGTACAACATACCTTTTCATAGTTAAGATCATATTTTACCAAAAATGAAATACTGTGAGTTGAAGTATCTTAAGGCAGCACAGAAATGGACCAACCTTCTGTATCTGTAGCACTATTGATCACATTAGAAAGTTTGGTCTTCAAGCTTGTGTATGTTGCCGAGTTTCTGACGTCACTATCATAACGTCCAGTGCCCAGGGATACTATGCACTCTAATGGGGCATCTGGCCAGAGACATTTACACTCATGCATGGCCAGTGCTGAAGGGTTATTCAGAAGCAAACCTCCATCCTGAAAAATACAAAAAGAGAACACAATTCAATATTTACTATAGGGAAAAATCTAACAATGTAGTAAACCAAACAAGTGATTAAAACAGTGTTCCCTAAAATGAATTCACTGTATGTACTACAACTACATAACACACTAGCTGAAAGGATATTTTATATTAAGCTTTCCTTTCCTATTTTGAACAATTGTTTGGATTGCTTTGTATATGCTGCTCAAAAATACTGAACAGGCCAGGTGTGGTGGCCCACACCTTTAGTTCCAGCATTCAGGAGGCAGAGGAGGAGGACCTCCGTGAAATTCAGGCCAGCCTGATCTACATAACAAGTTCCAGGCCAGCTTGGGGCTACTTGGAGACCCTGTTTCAAAAAACCAAAACAACAACAACAAAAACAAATCCTGAAATGAACCAAAATACTTTAAAAATATTTTTACATTTATTTATTTTATTTTATCTTGTTGGTCCCTAAGCCAAACAACCTTGTAAGACACACTAGGATAATTGGTGGTCAATACAGCGTATGGTCTAGTAACATAAAAATCTAGCAGACAAGAATGGTGTTCCTACCAAATAAAACTTGTTTTTCTCTCACAAATTCAGCATAACCAAATTAACTTTAAATTGATTAAAATTTTAACAATGTAATTTTAAGGTACCATATTCACAGTGCAGATATGACCTAAATGAAGTGCTGACATTTTGCACTTCTATGTATTTATCAATATTAATATGATTCTGAAGAATTCAAAAGCAAAAAGTATGCTGATAAAGTTCTATAAAATGTGCCAAAATAAAAGTATTTAAATCTACGGTCAAACTGTAGCAGAATGAATCAGAGAAATATATTTAAATGTATTTCATTACTGGCATATATACTGCATTTAAAATCTAGGGAAATACATCCAACTGAAGACAGTTTAAGTGACTACTTAGGCCTTTTCATGCATAGCTTCCATATATATATGGGATATAGTCTCTTGAGGATATATGTTTTATAACTTTATGATTGTACTTTCTTCCCGTATGCCATTATAGTTTGATTTTTCCGAGACTACTTCTGCAAAGTTTCTAATTTTGATGAAGTCTAATTTATCAAGTTATTTTCTTTTACAGTGTATTTTTGGTAGAAGTCTTTTTTTTTCAATATTTTTATTTTATGTGTATGCATGTATTGCCTGCATGTATGTAAGTGCACCCGTGTTGTGCAATGCCCACGGAGGAAAGAGGCTGTGAGATCCCTTGGAACTGGAATTATGGACAGTTGTTAGCTGCCATGTGGGTGCTGGGATTTGAACCTGGGTCTTCTGCAAGAACAACCAGTGTCCTTAACCACTGAACCATCTCTCCAGCCCCTAATTGGTAGAAGTCTTAACACCAGGTAAAGTTTTGCTCCTGTCTCTTCTAAAAGTTTCATAGTTTTGTTTTGCATTTAGAACTACATTCCATTGAATAATCTTGATATAAGTTGTGAAGTTTAAGACAGAGTTTTTGGTGTGTGTCTATGTGGGAGAGAAAAAGAGAAGGTGAGGGAGTAACAGAGCAGTGGCTATTCTTAATACAATTTGTTGAAAAGATTATACTTGGTGCTGGGCAGACAGTGCCTGCTGTGCAAACACGAGGACCTGAGTTCAGATCCCAAACACCCAGGTGAAAGCCAGGCAAGGCAGCAGATGTGGTGTCTGTAACTCCTGGGGGAGAGGGGAAAGTAAACAAGGCAGCCTCCTGGAGCTCACTGGCCAGCCAGTCAGTCAATTGGTAAGCTCTGGGTTCAGTGAGAGACCTTATCTCAAAAAACAAGAAGAAGAACAAAGATACCTGCTGTTAACCTCTGGTTTTCACACACATGCACACATACAGTGTCTCTTTTTTGAATTGCTTTTGTATCTGTGTCAGAGATAAAATGGCCATATGTATTTAGGTCTGTTTCTAGACTCTGTTCTATGGGCTTACACACACACGTACACATACAGACACATATATACATGTAATATACACATATGACATATTCATGATTACTGAACTTGTATAGCAAAATTTTTAAATGTGTACTGGGATTCTTTTAACTTTATTCTTTTTTTTTTGAACATGATCATTTTAGCTATTTTAATTCTCTTTTCTTTCTATATAAAATTTTAAACCTGGTAACTAAATAAACAAGCATCCTACTGGTGTTTTTACTGATCTCACATAGTATCTACAGATGACTTGGGACAACTGACATTTTTACTCTGCTGGTCTTTCATTCTCTACACATTTTCCATTATATGAATTTTCTATAATTTTTGTCAGTCTTCTGTTGTTTTCAACATATAGATTTCATACATGCTTCTTATATGTGCATCTAATATTTAGTTGTGAAACTATTATATAATATTGCTTTATGATAAAAATTTTTGCTTCCAGCTATTCATCACTTACACACAGGAACAGAGGTCATTCTCCTAGCAGTTTCCTTACTTGGTAGAAAAGCATCTCCCCCTACCCCTTCTACTATCAGTATTAGTGTTCAGCTTGAAGGCCCCATTAAAAACAAGTATGCTATTGTTAACAAAATTTCTTGTAGAGTTTGAAAAGAAACACCCCTTACCTCCCTTACCTCATCATGAATCACTATGCCTCAGTTATTTTAGGAGGAGTGGTAGTTTTGTAAATCACAGATAATGATAAAGTCTGTTTTGTGCATTCTAACCTAATGTTTTCAAATGCATATCTTAATACTCTAGCATGAGATCACACTAGAAGGCAGCCATAGTAAAATATGCAAATACTATCCACATTTCCCAGAGAAAGATAACTGGTTCTTTAGGCTGTAGGGTTTATTATGGCACACTTCAGTTGTCATTTATGGAGAACCTTGTAATATTTTTGAGATTATAGAGAAAGACAGGGCCACTGGATTCTGAGAACAGCAGTTTGGTTCATCTTTCCATTCCTAACTCCATTCTACCTTCTAGGGTGAGTTGTTAGCTGTCACTTCCAATTTCCATCTCTCTGAATTGCCAATCACTACTCTTTACTACATGTCTTCAAAAGAACATGTTCATGTTTCCATGATGTGAGATTCATAACAAAAGGATATTCTTTTAAAGGGCATCTCCTGTTGGGCATGGAGGTATACATCTGTTATTCCAGCATTCTGGAGGCTGAGGAAGGAGGACTATGAGTTCAAGGCCAGCCTGGGCTACATAGTAAGACCCTCTATTAAAAAAAATAAACAATGAGATAGTAAGGTGGGGCGGAAATAGGGGATGGGGCCTGAGTATGATCAAATTATACTGTATAAAATTTTCAAAGAATCAATAAAAATATTTAAAAACAAGACATTTCTTTTTGTGTGTTTTTAACTGAATTTTTGTGTACTTCATACACAACATCTTAATTATCTTTATATGCCCTTCTCCATCCATACCCCCCCATAGCCCCCCACAACTGGATTTCATACATTCTGTCATTTGTGTTAAGGCCTATTGAGTCAAGTTAGTGCCCCTGATACCCCTCAATGCAAGTTCATCTACTGGGGTCTAGTCAGCCTATCTAGAGTCCCTCCCTTAAAGATCAGCTCTTCCTTACCCAGGAGTAATCAGCTGCCCAATGTGGTTCTTCAGTCAAGACTGGGGCCTGCTGCCCATTTCCACACAGTCCTGTGCTGGGTTCTTGTCTGCTTAAGTTTGCATGGGTCTTGTGCATGCTGACACCATTGCTATAGGTCCATATGAGCAAGTTCCTAGAAGCCTGTAAGTATTTCCATATGGTCCTGCACCTCCTCCCCTCTTCTGACCCCTCTTCTACAATGGTCTCTGAGCCCTGGGTGTGTGAAGTTTAATATAGGAGTCCTGTCTAAGGACCCATACTCTGAAGACTCTTATTCTCTATACTTTGGCCATTTGTGGCCCTCTGTTCATTGCCCTCTGTTGCATCAGGAAGCTTCGTTGATGACAGTTCAGAGACTCATCAGTATTCTCTCTACCCCTTGTTCTACTATGTTCCGTGAGCCTTAGGTGTAGAGGTTCCATTGTAGATGTGTTACTCAAGGCTGGGCATTTCACAGATACTTAATCTCTGTGTGTGACCAGTTGTGGAACTCTGTAATAGTCTTCATCTGTTGCAAAAGAAGCTTTCATATCAATAGATGTACTGGACAACCTGATACACCTGAGAAGGGGGGAGATAAACTGAGGCATTTCCTCCATTACACTGGCCTGTGACCACATCTCTGAGGATTTTCTTAATTGCTAATTGATGTGGGGGCCCAGCCCATTGTGGGAGGTGCTACCACCAGCAGGTGGGCTGGGGTTATATAAGAAAGCAGGTTGCACGTAGTTCAGAGAGCAAACCAGCAAGCAGCATTCTCAATAGTCTGTGCTTCCTACCTCCAGGTTCCTGCTTGAGCTCCTGTTTTGGCTTCCAGAGATGGAAGACTGTACTGTGAGCTGAAATAAACCCTATTCTCTCCAAGTTGCTTTTTGGTCAGTGTGTTATCACAGCAACAGAGAAGCAAACTAAAACAATAGGTAAACATTTGTTCATAAACTCTTAACATCCCAAGGCACAGCCTTTCCATTAGTATCTCTTGGTGGCTGAAGAATATCTCTTTGTGGCTGAGGTGTGCCTGAGTAGTGACAGTCTCTGAGACTAAACTACAGAAAACTGGTTTACAAAAGGCTTAAATCTGGGATAAAGGGAAAAACACTTCCCCTTGTTTGCTACCTGACTGATGGCCGAGTCCAGGAAGAGGGCAATTTGAATTGTGAACCTAGCCAGCACTCACAGAGGTATTATACTTATTTTGGTTACTGAGTCAACAGATTGAATGTTCAGTGTATAGCTTAGTGATGCAGTTAAATGCTTATCATTCCTAAACTCAAAATAGCATGGCACAGAATATACAGCACACAGTAAAATACTAAACTACACAAGTACAAGTTAAAGATGTGAGAGACTAGAGAGGGGGTTCGGGGTAGAAAGGGAGAGATTGATTCTCTACCACCAAATTTCAGTTCATTCATAGAAGCCTAAACAACATCTAAATACTCTTGTGGCAGATCCAAAAGCTTATAATGATGATACTTTTAGGGACTGCTATACTTAGGTATGCACAGTCTGAAGCTGGCATGCACCTGCTGTACCTATAAGTGGAATAAGTGTTTTGGTTACCAGGCCCATTTTCCTCAAAGAACAAGTAGGTTCTTATGTCCTTGTCACCTCGCTGTGCCTCCCTTTCCATAAACACTGGATTCTCTGTACTTCCCTGTCACTGATAAAGCCTTCTACTCTTCCACATACCCTAAGACGCTTCCAATGTGCTCTGAGCTTTTCCACAGTTTGAATTCTCAGTTTAATCTCACATTCTTCTAAAAATGCAATCTTTCTCACATTAGTGTGACTTTTCCTTGACATCCTTTTCCAAGCACTGATTTTCTCTTGTCTCACAGGCCTTAGGGCTTGGGTTAGGTGATAGCTCTGATTTGTTCTTACTGTTTCACTTGGAAATTTGCTTTCTAAAGATTCTGCTCTTCTGCTATGCCATTGTCTTCTCATTCCCATGGTTACATTCCTGTCTCTAGTCACTCCTCAGTGAGTCCTGTCTACCAGTCTCTTTCGTAGCTACCATGTGAGTGCTGGGAATTGAACCCAGGTCCTCTGCAAGAGCAGTTAGTGCTCTTAACTGCTGAGCCATCTCTCTAGCCCCAATAAAATATTTTTTTAATTATCTTTCTTGGACTGGAGAGATGGCTCAGTGGTTAAGAACACTGGCTAGTCTTGCAGAGGACATGGGTTTGAATCCCAGCACCCACATGGCAGCTAACAGCTGTCAATAACTCCAATTCCAGGGGATCCAACAGCCTCTTCTGTCCTCCATGGGCATTGCACAACATGGGTGCACTTACATACATGCAGGAAATACACAAATACACATAAAATAAAAATAAATTTTAAATATTATCTTTCTTGTCAAGCTATTTTTATCTTAAACTTTATAGTTATACTTTATATAACTTCTAAACAACTGGGTACTTAAGATGAGACAATTTTTCATTATAAAATCTATAAAGATGGATCAATAAATACAAAAAGGGCAGAAAAGATGGAAGGAACAAATGAGGTTCGCCAAGAACTGACAATAGCAAAATCAAACCCAAACTGAAAAACATCAGGTTTTGCCCAGGTGTGCTGGAGCACGCCTTTAATCCCAGCTCTCAGGAGGCAAAGGCAAGAGGAACCCTGAGATTGAGGCCAGTCTGGTGTAGTGAGTTCTAGGCCAGCTAGGGTTACAGGGAGACCTTTTCTCAAAAACAAAACACAAAAAAAACAAAAAAACAAAAAAGAAGAAGGGAAGGAAGGCAGGGAGGGAGGAAAAGAAGGAGGGAGAGAGGGAAGGAAGGAGGGAGGAAGGGAGGCTTCTAGTAGTTTCAGTAGCCATTTTTTTCAAAGTAAATTTGTTTCTTAAACTTTACCTATCTTTATCAAAAAGGTACAGCAGTGAAGAGTTCTCATTCTAGTGTCCTATAAAATGTTCTTATTCTAGTGTGAGGCATACTACCCTTTCCCCTTGGTTTATAGACAGTTCACTCTGGTCAGCTTATCTCTTTTGCGAACAGACAGTTCATTAGGACAATGTCTATGGTATTTCCTATGTGTTCTGAACTGCTGAGCCATCTCTCCAGCACTGTAGTTTTTTTTTTTAAACTTATTTTTTATTGTAGTAATTTAAATATAACAAAAATTTTAAAGGTTATAATTCATTTTTAAGGATATAACTGTGCGGCACTAGTTACATTTAAAGTATTTTGGAATTTTTATTTGCAGTGTTTAAAAAAAACATTTTTATCATTCAAATCTGTGAAATCATTCCCCATTTCTCTATCTCTTTTCTGTCCCTAATCAAGTACTGACACTATATACATCAACTCAGATGAAACCTTCTTTATGCCAGTTAACCTTACTAGTGAATTTGTCACCTCATTCTGTAATATGTGCATTCTAGTCTGAGCTACCGGACTGCATTCAGCCATGCCTCTCAGCAGGATCCAGGAATCACCAGCAGCATGCTAGCTCTCACTAGAAATGTGCATATTCTTCCTGGCCAGCACAGTGCCTAAAGCTGAATCAGCACACACTACATTTTTGTCTAAATATGACAACAGGCTGTGGTCAGACACAGACATCAGATGGTAGGAACTAGGGAGGTTCTTCCTGATAAAATACTTTTTACCTGTAAGAGTTATATAAACTTTCCATCATTTTCTTAGATTGATGTTCAGTCTTAGGAGTTCGGAACATAATCTTTTAAAAAGTAGATAAAGCCTGAAAGAGTAACATATTACAACCTGTCATCAACATGTCTAGTGCAGGAGCTGGGGAGCTACAGCATAGGCTTAGTAAGCATAAGGCTCTAATTTCAATCACCAGCCACACCCGCCCCAACACACACACACACAAAAACAAAACAAAAACCAAAAAACCTTAGTCTAAGCTAATGGATCAGATTCTTCTGCCAAAGGTAGAAAATTAACAATTTGATTTTGGAGGTGAAGATAGAAAAAGGTAAGGGACAGCACAGCAAAATTTCGTGTGAAAAGTACTACTTTTATCAAGTACTACTTTTGTCAAGAGAGACACTACGCTACTTGGCAATGAAGTGACTAAAGCTACTCAGAAAGAATTCCTCCTGCTTTACACTTTTCTAGAAGCAGTAGCACACCTTGTAAGTACTGTAGTTCTTTTTATAGTCAAAGGCAAATGAAATGTCATCCATCTAGTAACACCTCAAGTACAGCAGCACTTTCCACAGCTGCAATAGAATATTAACCTATAATTTATGCTCTACTTGCCTCTAAAAAGGATATGAAGTAAGCTAAAATGAGATATATGTCAGACATGACAGTTAAGAGAGACTGGAAATAACTGAATAGAAATTAATGAATTTAGTAAGAGAAGACTGTAGTACTGTATTTTAATGGTAACCATGGTAACTTCTAAAGAGTAAGAATAAGGTAGGAACTTTCAAGTTTTCTTTTGTTTAAGAAATCAAGATCATTCACGTTTTAGAATAAAATATTCTTTTTTATTCTCTTTTAAAATTTATTAATTTTAGGGGCCGGAGAGATGGCTTGGTGGTGAAAAGCACTGACTGCTCTTGCAGAGGACCAGGGTTCAATTCCCAGCACCCACTTGGCAACTACGAACCATCCTTAACTCTAGTTCCAGAAAAATCTGAAGCCCTCTTCTGAACTCTATGGCATTGCACAACATGAGTGCATTCACATACATGCAGGCCATACACTCATACACATAAAATAAAAATAAATATTAAAATTTATTTATTTTATCCATGTGACTGTTTCACCTGCATATATGTAAGTGTACTCATGTCATGTTATACAATGCCCTCAGAGGTCAGAAGAGGGCGTTGGATTCCCTGGAACTGGAGTTATGGACAACTGCTAGTTGCCATGTGGGTGCTGGGAATCAAACCTGGGTCCTTTAGAAGAGCAGATAGTAAATATTCTTTTTAAACCACATGTGACACTTTTTTCTGGAGGGCATTGGTTATATGCTTCACATAACATTTATACAAGAAGTTCTTGAAATGTGTAGTTCAAAATACATTGAGATTATAAGGGTCATCAGAATAAAAATGGCCAAGAATGAAATACTACTAGTCTATCTAAAATACAAAAGGAATTAATGAATTACCCCCCCGACACACACCAGAGGGATTGAATTAAACTTAAGACTTACTACCTCTTAGATAAAAATAATGAACTGAGGCAAGAGGATTATGAGTTCAAGGCCAGCCTGGACTACATAGTGAGTTCTAAGCTTGCCCTGGCTACCTAGGAAGATCACGGGAGGGAGGGAGGGAAGGAGGGAAGGAGGGGAGAGAGTAATAATGAAACTCTTCTGCTGAAGTCTCAAACACAAGATCCTAAAACACAGGTACTTAATGAGACTGCCCCTGGTAGGCTTCAGCATGACAATCACATGGAATGTTCTCATTTATAAACTTCAATTATTATATTCTAAATACATTATTTTTTTCTCTTCTGACTCTCTCTCTCTCTCTCTCTCTCTCTCTCCATCTTTGTCTTTCTCTCTCTCTCCCTCCCCCGCCCTCTCTCTCCTGGTGTAACTGTAGTAACCTGGAGAATGGAAAGGAACCAGGGAGGTAAAGGGAAAGAAGGAACCTGAGAGGGAAGAACAGTAGGAGACAGAGACAGGTGTTACTAAGTGAGAAATGAGTAAAATGGGGGTATTTAAACGGGAGGGGGAGAGGAAGGGTTATACAAGGAACTATTGGGATAAAGGGAAAGAAGGAGCTCAAGAGAGGGGGAACTATAGGAGACAGGTATTATCAAGAGAGAAATGGGGAAAATGGGGACACTTTAAATGAGGAGGGTGTAGAGTGAGGGTCAGAGAGAGAGAGAGAGACAGAGAGAGAGAGAGAGAGAGAGAGAGAGAGAGAGAGAGAGAGAGAGAGGTAAATAATGCCTAGCTAGTGTAAAAACCCAGAGGGAATCATATTATTCCAAAGATCTACTAAAAAACTATACATATAATATCACTACATGAGTCCATGTGTATAGCTGAAGGCTACATAACAAGAAAGAGTGCCAGACAGGAGAAACCTCCCTTTGAGTTGCTGGCCAGGGTAATCCAAGAGACTCCCAAAATTACACAGGCTATTGCCACAGTCCTTGATTGCCTCCTAGAACTTGAAGGAAAGACCCTATTGCTGGACAGGACATACTTCGAACACAGGATTTGGAGCAATGGAGCTGGAACTGACCTGGAAGCCTCCTCCCCTGAAAGCTAGCTCTCATTGCTTTGGAGAGCACTACACAAGCTGCTAAGAGAGAACATCAATTGATGGTCCAACTCCAGCTTTAAGGCCTAATAACCACATCAATGACTGGCACAGCAAATGACATTGGGTGCAGTAGTGACACTTTTATCTTGGGGGTAATCAACAACTATTTAATTAGATTTAAAGCCCACTCAGTGGGAGAAAACTCATGTGTGGTATTGTAAACCTAGCCAAATACACATGACTGGAGAGGTCATAGATCTTAAGAGAAAACCTCAAGGCTGTCACAAAGGGTCACAAATGGCCAAAGCGTAGAGAATAAGAGTCTGCAGAGTGTGGGTCCTTGGACAGTATGCCTATATTAAACTCACCCAGGGCTATATTATACCCACCCAGGGCTCAGGGACCATGATGGAAAAGGGGGTAGAAATACTGTAAGAGCCAGGGAGGAGGTGCCTGATTATATGGAAATAGAATCCTACAAGCTCCTGGGACCTTGCTCATATGAACCTATAGCAATGCTGTCAACAAACACAAGACCTATGCAAATTCAAGCAGACAAAAAGCCAGCACAGGACTGTGGAAATCGACAAGAGGCCCCAATCTTACTCAAAGAATTACTGGCAGCTGATTAGTGCTGGGTGAGTGTATGAGTCACTTTTCTGTTGGTGCGATAGGAACACTGACCAAAGCAACTTATGAAAGGAAGAATTTATTTGAGCTTATGATTCCAGGGGAATTATAGTCTGTCTTGGTGGGGAGGCATAGCGGCAGAGGTGGAGTGGAGGAGGAGTGAAAGCTAAGCTCTATATCATCAAGTGGACACAGAAAGCAAGAGAGCGACTGGAGATCCCCCAAGGCTTAACTCTCAAAGCCCGCCCCCAGTGGTCTTCTTCCCAGCGTGGCTAACCTTCTAAGAACTTCCAAAACAGCTCCACCAACTGGGGACAAAATGTCCAAATACTTGGAGCCTATGGAGGACATTCTCATTCAAACCACCACAGTGAGGAAGAGCTGATCTTCTTAAAGGGAGGATTCTAGACAGGCTGACTAGACCTCAGTGAATAAACTTGCACTGAGGGATGTCTAGGGGCACTAACTTGACACAATAGGCCTTAACACAAATGATAGACTGCATGAATTCCATTGGGGGGGGCTATGAGAGGGTGCCAATGGGGAAAGGGATATAAAGATGATTAAGATGTTGTATATGAAAAAATTCAATAAAAATTTTACAAAAAAAAAGTAGAATGGGGGAAGTCATTGATAAGAACAGAAGGCTAAATAGTAAAATAAAAATTGCATCTGATTAATCTTGAAATCAATTTCAGAAAGAAACTCAACAGTGAGCACATTCTGCCTTGAGGGGTGAGAAGGCAAAAAGAAAGGCAAGAGGGGAAGTGCTTTACAAAACCAACCAACTTGACTGAAAACGACCCTAAAGATTAAAAGAGCCCTGTTAAATTCACTTTAAAGATTACACTACTTCTAGAAAACTAAGAGAAAGTGGGATAGTGGACCATCATCTTAGAATATGTTATTCTGTCAAAATTTAAAATTGATAAAAATGTGTTAACTGTTGTAACCAGGACTCATTTACATTAAAATTATTAATGAGGAAAATTTGAAGTTTATATAGCTGACAAAATTTATGCAGAAGATCTTGTCAACAGTAGATATCAAATAAAGAATGCATAAATAGTGGGGAAAAGCTGACAGAGAAAAATGTAAGTAAATGACTCTACATAAAGAAAATGAATAAATTGCCAGAAATTATATTAACTTTACAGATAATTTAGCCTAAATTTGAAACAGTATAATTACAGATAGCATCCTGTAACCTGCAGCTGTAGATGTCCTAATTACTTAACCTTTCTGAAGATATCCGTAGAATGGAAATGGCTCTGTCTCCCAGTAGCAAAGACTGAACAAGCCAATACATGGGAAGCAGTGGGTGTTTGGCATATAGCTGACCATGAGTGTTTACTATGCTCTTACTACACCCTCGCCTCCAGAGTACTCCCCCTCCAACTGTCATACAGACTGCACCTACACGTTTAGGGAATGCACTATGTTCTTAATTTTCATCATGTATATGAGGCTAATCCATATCATCTCATGTATCATCAGTAAAATTACTGTGCTTATGAATGACACTATGAAAAATATAACAAAAACTCCCTGGGCCATACTCTCAAGTAATTTAAGAAAACAAACAATAAATTTCCTTGCGTTATATATCTTTTGACATATTTGAAAACGTGAAGGCATTTCTTTTTTTTTGATCCTTGTGAAATTTAGTGACAATTAGTATATGCTGACCCTTTAAATCCTGTAAAAGTACTTACCTGATGAAGGTCATTTCCCAGTGCATATTCTGCAAAGTAACCTGGAGCAGCCGATGAGGCTCTAATGGCTTGCCACATTTTGTACTGACAGCCTCCTAAATAATGAGAGTTGGTTCCAGGAAAATGACCATAGTTTCTGAAGACAAAAGCTTTGGGTGTTATCCCTCTGTTTACTATGGTACTTACAGCAGCTACCTAGAGAATTAAAAGGGAAACAAGATGACTATTAACATCAGTGTCTAAGATCTGTAAAGCTGGAATACTATTTATAATTAGTCAACAAACATTAATATAATTAATATGATTTATTAATTATTTTGGTTTTTTAAGACAGAGCCTCATTCTGTAGCCCTGCTTGCCCTAAAACTCACTATAAAGGCTAGATTGGCCTCAAATTGTAGTGATTTTCCTGCCAGAACCTCTCCAGTGCCAGGATTACAGGTATGAGCCACCACACCCAGCTGAATACTATTTAGTTGTATAAATCTGCAAGCCCAACAAGATCAATGTATAACACAAAATACTGAGCAAAGGAAACGTTGTGTTTTAATGGGATAACAGAGATAAGCACTCAGACAATTGTGAAAAATTTATTAGACGAGAACAATAATAAAGATGCATTTGACTACATGATTTGATTTTAAAAGTCACTCAAAAAGGTACACATTTCTGGATTCTCAAGTAACAGCTGATGTAACAGTATCAACAATAAAACTTTCTTAAAGATTAATACATCATTTCGCAGTTTCATTTACAAATTGTTTTTTTTTTTCTATCACTTTGAAAGCGTTATGACTTTAGCAAAACCACAGCACAGTCCTGCACAAATTCTCAAAGCTTTCAGATCCTAAGCCAAAGTTTATGTTGTCCTATGTTAAACCTTGCCAGGGCCCTGAATGCTTTGTTGTTTAATAAACAAAGGTTCTATCCTAAATATTTATAAGTAATTTGTGACTCTGGGCCACTATGGATGAGAGTTGGTCATCCTCTAAAGTCCATAAAGTCTTTCTACAAGTGCTATGCTGAAAAAACTGGATGAAGAAAGCTGTGGGTGGCTGCTTTTTATCATGATGAAGTGCCTTTTGATTTGGCTTACATTTCCCCATGCTCACATCTATTTTTTTACTTAATTTGACTTCTACAATTTGGAAGCAAGTATTATAATAAAAACAGTGTCCTATCAATACAGAAGAACAAGCAAGGGGGGCAGAGCACATACTAGGGCCCTCTCCAAAAGAATGAAGTCATCTCTTTACCATGGCCTCCAAAGCCCGTGCTTGATCTAATTCGCCTACTGTTCCAGCCTCATCCTACATACTGCCCTGGGATCTTGGGCTCTGGCCTCCAGAAACGCAGTTCCTGGAATTCTCTGAGTCCTGTACAGACCACACTCTTTGTCCTTTTGCCAGGAATGCTCCTACTTACTAGCCTACACAATGAGATCTCATAGAATAGCCTTCCTTACAACCCTTGAAATATATGCTTTCAGAGAACTGCTAGTGGGTTTCACAGCACTTACTTCAGGAAACCATTTCATTTGTGTGATTACTTATTTAACAGCCACACTGCCCTATAGAGCTGTAAACTCCATGTCTTCATTTGCTCACTAATGTATCCAAAGTGTCTAGCACAAAGGCATACAGTATTTGCAGAATGAATGAAATTAAGAGCAACAGAGGTAGGTATATGCGATTGTTCATCCTTACTTGCCATCTAAGAATAAATGCAAGCCACATGGGGTTTTTAGGTACTTATATTTCTTTACCAAGTAATTATTATTAAAGAAAATCAGCTAGAGCAGCCTCAGATTATTGGGTTTCAAATAAATAAATAAATAAATAAATAAATAAATAAACGAGAAGCTATACAGAGACCTATCTAAATGACACTACATTTTTTTAAACTGGTATTCATTTGTATGTTAATATCCTATCATTATGTATATATGGCATACAAATTTCTCTTAAAAAATCTTGGGTATAAAAATGCTGTATTTTCCTTAAATCATTTAAAATTTTTTTTTATGTGTTTGATTGTTTTGCCTGAATGTATATAAATGCACCCGTGTCATGCAACGCCCACAGAGGCCAGAAGGGGGTGTCAGATCCCCTAGAACTGGAGTTGGGGATAACTGTTAGCCTCTATGTGGGTGCTGGGAACCAAACTCAGGTCCTCTGCAAGAGTGGCAAGTGCTCTTAAACAATGAACCATTTCCCTAGCCCCAAAATACTAGGTTTTATTAAAGTCATATAATTATAATAAAATAATTCTTCCATGTTTTCAGTCCCAATCTCATGTTTTTAAATTTTATTATACTTTTCCTGTATATAGAAATGATCTAATGATCACATCCTATATATTAATAGAATGACCCAATAGATAAGAAATTAATGAAATCTATTAGAAGAAATTTCTAATAATTTACTCACAATAACTGCTTTCAGTAGACCCTGTGATGTTCTATTTAAGAGACTCTAGGCTTACCTTAGGACACATAGGGTTTCTTGCTGTTTCAATCATTAGTGCAGATCCCATTCTATCCCTTTATTAAACAAGAATAAATGAATTATGTCAAAATAATTTTATCTCTTAACAATTAAGAAATAGAGTGAAGACACTCTCAGGAGTTACAAAATAGAACTTTCACATACATTGGTCTTACAATAAATTTCAAACTCTTATTTAAAATCTTAAGCCAGTATTATGATTTCAAGAGAACTGATATGAATTACTTTTTCCAAGTGAACTCAAAAACCAGGAAATAATGTTTTAAATTTGTAATAATGGATGGAGGTGATTTGACAATGTGAAAAACATCAATATTCCAGGTACTTTCTACATAACTTCCAGGGGAATTTATTTATTTATTTATTATTTATTTATTGGGTTTTTTTGTTTTGTTTTGGTTTTTTTGAGACAGAGTCTCCCTGTAGCCCCAGCTGGCCTGGAACTCACTATGTAGACCAGGCTGGCCTTGATCTCAGAGATCCATCTGCCTCTGCCTCCTGAGTGCTGAGATTAAAGGTGTGTACCACCATGCCTGGCCCACGGGAACTTCTAATGTGACAGAAGTAACTAAAGATTGGTTCTGGAGATTAAGTGAAAAGAGCTAACAGAATTTGGAGAAAGAAGGGGAAAGGGAAATGACTTTTTTCTTTTTTTTTGTCTTTCTGAGATGGTCTCCCTGTAGCCCCAGCTGGTCTGGAACTCACTATGTAGACCAGGCTGGCCTTGAACTCACAAAGATCTGCCTGCCTCTGCCTCCCGAGTGCTGGGACTAAAGGCATGCACCACCAGGACTGGTTGGGAAATGATTTTTTATTCCATTAAAAACCATAATATACAAAGGCCAAACAAACTCACGATCTTGAACAAAAAATAAGAAAAAAAAAACCAAACCCAAACCCTGGAACAGAGACTGTCATGTAGACAGACACAACAAATAAGATGTTTCACTCAGTGAAAAAAGACAAAATAATCGGTAAACTGAGACATTTGAATTGAGAGAAAAACAAAGCTTGACAACCCTTTATACATCAATATAATTTTCAGATGACTTAAGAATTAACTAAAAGCTTAATACCAAACTGAAAAATAATATTTACTATTAACTATAAATAAGGAAGTAAAGTTAAAAATCATTAAAGAAAAACGTGGGGGCTGGAGAGATGGCTCAGCAGTTAAGAGCATTTACTGTTCTTCTAGAGGACCCAGGTTCTGTTCCTTGCACCCACATGGCAGTTAAAAACCATCCTTAATTCTTGTTCCAGGGTATCCAATGCCTTTTGGACTCTACAGGCACCAGGCACACATGAATATGCAGGCAATACATATGTGCAGGCAAAACACTCATATACATAAAAATTTATTTTTAAAAAAGATAAATGTAGTTAAATGAACATTAACAAATCCACTACATTAAAAATATCATTCACTCTAAGTATTTTGGGGGGTTGAGAAGATATCTCAGTGGGTAAGAGCAGGGTGCTTACTGTGAAAGCAAAAGGACCTGAGTTCAAATTCTCAACACCAATATAAAAGCCAGACACGGCTGCTTGCCTATCACCTCAGATTGGGGGATAGAGAGAGGCAGATCCCAGTCTAGACAAAATGCTAAACTTTAGGTTCAGTGAGAGACTGTGTTAAAAAATATGGTAGAGAGTAATAGAGGAAGCAACCTGATGTCCTCCTCTGGCTTCTGCATGTACACACAAGGATACACACACCTGTATACACATATGTGCACACATATCTCCCAAACAAATAAAATCAAATTAAAAAAGAAAATAGGAATAAATGAAACATGTTCTTTTTAGAAAAAGTATTTTGAGCTATTGAGATGGCTCAGGAGATAAGGGTGCTTGGTGCTTAAGCAGCCAAGGCCGATGACTTGAGTTCAAGGCAAGAAACTCACGTGGTAGAAGAGAACTAACTCCCACAAATTGTTCTCTGACCTCTACAAGTGTGCCCTGGTGTGTGTGCCATCCCTCCCCACAAATAAATGAAGGTAAGAATTCTCTTAAAGAATAGCTAGGCGTGGTGGTGCACACCTTTAATCCCAGCACTCAGAGGCAGGCTGAGCTCTGTGAGATCAAGGTCAGCCTGGTCTACATAGCAAGTTCCAGGCCACTACAGGGAGACCCTGTCTCAAAAAGACCAAAAAAAAAAAATGTATTTTGAGGAACTGGAGAGATGAATCAGTAGTTAAGAGCACTGGCTGCTCTTGCGGAAGACCCAGGTTCAGTTCCCAGCACCCACCTGGCAGCTAACAATGGTCTGTGACTACAGTACCAAGGGTTTCAACGCCCTCTTCTGACCTTCACGGACACTGCATGACACAACTGTACCTACCTCCATGGAAGAAAACACTCATACACATAAATTAAAAATAATAAATAAAATATTTAAAAAAAGAATGTATTTTTTCAATATATAGTTTATATATTAAGAAAATAATGGGCACTACCTGATAGGAAAATGAGCAAAGATTATATCCAAAGTTTTCAAAAAGAATACAATAACAAAGCATGAAGAAGGTTCATGATTGCTAATAAAGTGATGTAAACTGAAACACTAGCTTCAAAAACTCTCAAACTCATATATTTTTAAACATTAAATTGTCTAATATTAGAAGTGAAGAACTGATGTGGGTAGATGAGCAGACTAGGATCCTATTTTTAAGAAGAATTCAGCTACATACACACATACATCTCAAGACTTTTAAGACATATGTAACATCTCTGACACAATTTTATTTCTAGGTTTTTCCTTTAAAGATATAATCAGATTTAAGTTGAGATATAAGATGTCCATCTAAAATTTAAACTACAAAAAATAAGATATTGTAAGTATCCTTCTTTTCCAATAGTAAATATGTTAAATGAAAAATAGCACATTCATAAAATGGGACAGTGAACAACCATTAAAAGATGTTTCAAAATATATTACTGACATAAGAGATGACTTGTAACATATGCCAAATGGAAGTGCAGGACATGTGCAGTTTGGTCCCAATTGTGGTGTAGAACGAGCATGCGTGTGTGCACATACACACACACACACACACACACACACACACACACACACACTTGTTTGGCTGTAAGAAGTTCTAAAAAGAAATGTTAAGTGTTTTTGTTTTTAGTGGGATTGTAGGTTTTTAAAAACTTTTTTCTTTATATAAAGTTCCATTATTAAAAAAAAATCAACATTTGAGCAAATGAGTATGCTTCTTATAAACTGATAGGATGGATATAATCTGAAATATGGGCAGAAATCTAAAGTTTCTTACCACAGCACTGTTCCCAATCACAAAATTAAGAAAAATATAAATGTTCTAAATGTTCATAAATATCCTAAGTGGAAATGGTTAAGAAAATATATCATCAGTCTGGAATACAGTGTAGTCTTTTGAAAGGTGGTATTAGTTTTAATAAAATTGGAAGAAAGGGAAAGGATACAAATATACAACTATAAAATAACTTCAGCAATACAAAATACATGAAAAACAAACAAACCCAAACAAACATTGAGCTGAGAAAGCTCAGTTTGTAAAGCATGAGGACCTGAGTTTGGACCCTCAGAACGCACGTAAAATGCAGAGCACAGTGGGGTGGTGCACATGCTTGCAATCCTAGCAATGGGAAATGGGACGTGGATACAGATGGCTCCCTAGAGCACACTGGCCAGCAAGCTCAACCTACTTGAAGTTTCAACCAAATGATGAGAGACTTGTCTCAAGTAAATGGTGGAAAGTGTCCTGAAGAATGACACCTGAGGTTATTCTTTGTCCTCCATCTGCATATATGCACACACATATGTGCATATGTGAACACATACACACATACAAAATCTAACCCAGAAATAATAAAAAGAAGTACGTTATAAGTTCTACAGCTTTCTATAATAAGTTTGGGGTGATTTTAAATTTCTTCTTTGCACTTACATTTTGTTTGTTTTGGAAAGGGTCTCCCTGTAGCCCCAGCTGGCCTGGAATTCACTATGTAGACTAGGTGGGCCTTGATCTCACAGAGATCTGCCTGCCTCTGCCTCCTGATTACTGAAATCAAAGGTGTGAACCACCACATCCAGCTTCCACTTATACTTTTGACTGTGGCATTTGGAAAGAAATTTATAAATTACTTGCTGTTTTACAATAATACTTGAAAAAAGAGGTCAAGTAAAAATAGCAGTATATAAACACGGTCCACATACAATATGGTCTCATATTTTTGTAAAAGGCAATGACTGGGGCTGGGGAGATGGCTCCATCAGTAAAATGCCTGCCACACAAGCAAGAGGATTTGAGTTCAGGTCCCCAGGACCCATGTAAAAGGCAGGTGTTAGGTAGTATGCAACTGTAATCCCAGCACTGGGGAGGTGAGGACAGGAAGATTCCTGGGGTTTGCTGATCTAGCCAATTTGAGGTTCAGTGAGAAACCCTGTCTCCAAAAATAAAGTGGGGCTGGCAAGATAACTCAGCAGTTAAAGTACTCTTAAGTGCCCAATCCTTGTAAGCCTGGCAACCTGAGTTCAATCCTAAGAACCCATGTAAATGTGGAAGGAGAGAAATGACTGCAAAAGTTGTCCTCTGATCTCCACATGTAGGCTGTAGCACATACATGCCTACACACCATGCATACAGTAATAAACAAATAAATAAATAAAATAAAGTGGAGAGTGATCAAGGAGGACATCTAACATCAATCGCTGGCTTCCATTTGAAGCGTACACACAAACACCTGCATGTGAACACACATGCACTTGGACCTACAAACATTCAGACAGAAAAACATATGTATACACAGACTCTCACTCCCCAAAGGCAATTATAATTTCTACATGCAAATCTTACATACATGAATCCAAACATCTATGACTAGAACATGATTCACCAAAAACAGTAACAGCAGTTATCTCCAGCTAGTGGGATTAATAATTTTTCTTCTTTTATTTCCTGTACTTTTCAACTTTTAAAACTTAGAAACTATATAATCATAGAATTAAAAAAATGATTATAACTTACTTAAGGATCTTTTCCCAGGTTTGGCTGTCATAAAATGCATGGCTCCAACTCATTTTGACGGTCCCAACAATGACATTTTGTGAAAATATGTCTGATCCTAACTTTCGATAAAGTTCCTCACACTCATCCAGTGGCATATGAAACAGTCCCAGCATAAAGGCCAATATGGCACCTGGAAAGAAGAACTCTTAGTCTCTGTCAGCAGTGACATAACTGCACTTATGATTACCAACTGTCATGAGCTACAGACCTCCTTAAATTCCAGCTCTGATATTTTCTAACCATGTTGCCTGGGACAAATTACTTCTCAGAGACCCAATTTTTCCAACTGTGGAATGGGTATAAATAATGACTACAATTTATAAGTCACTTATACTGGATTTAACACATGTAAAAAACCTTTCCAGGTCCCCAAAAGAATTAAACAAATGTCACCTCAAGATAACAATGAAAGTAATTTAAAAATACATAAAATCTGTTGTTTTATTCCCCGTATACTATATTATATATAAGATATTGTGGCAAATAGAAGCCTAATGTCAAAAGATTAGTTTTATTAAAAGAACACTATATATTTGAAGACTCACCAATTTATTAAGCAATTATTCCTTCAGGTTGGTCTGAGAACCAATGTGACTGAAGATATCTGTTATTCTAGGAGGTCCTTTTAAGTAGATGAGCTCGTGTACTGGTTGTAGTTGTTAAGATACACTGCCACCTAGTGTGCCTAAGTTGCCTAACTTTCAACTAAAGAAAAAAGAGAGTACTGGAGTGTGGCGAGTGGGCAGAACAGGTAAAGACCTGCTTAATCATTTGACCTGAGATGGCATTAAAATGCAAAGGCAGAACAAAAAGTCCTATTATAATGTAGTTTAAATTTAGTAAATATTTAGTCTAAATACCATTCTAGTAGATCAGAGAACTTACGACTTTTATGACTTAATATTGTTACAGCCAACCTGTATTATAAAAGTACTTTTTACTTTGCAGAATATTCCTAATAAATACAATAAATACTTTGTAAAAAAAAAAATTAAGTGCCTTTCTTTTTTTTTGGTCTTTTTGTGACAGGGTCTCCTTGTAGCCCCAGCTGTCCTGGGACTCACTATGTAGACCAGGCTGGCCTCAAACTCACAAACATCCACCTGCTTCTGCCTCCCAAGTGCTGAGATTAAAGGCGTGTGCCACCACGCCTGGCAATGTGCCTTTCTTTTTAAACAGAATTACTATAATAATGATCAGATGTTTAAAAACTGAGCTAGATATTTAAACACTAAGCTAGTTAAAACATTACCCTTAAACTAAATACGTACTTACTAACTTCATAAAAATCACAGGTACACAGCACTCGGGAGGCAGAGGCAGGCAGATCTCTGTGATTTCAAGGCCAGCCTGGTCTACATAGCGAGTTCCAGGACAGCTGGGGCTACAGGGAGACCCTGTCTCAAAAAAGACAAAAAAAAAAAAAAATCACAGGTACAGACAAACTTAAGAACACAAAAACAAATGCAAGTTAGAAGGTGCAGTGGGAGATGAATGTCTTAAGCACTGAGACATACATGTAACATACGCCACTCCAGGACTAGACCACTTATTTGACAGTCTCTTTACTGTAGTGGTCACCTGACAACAACGAGCCAAAGCAAGAAGTAAGCTTCTTAATGTTTAAATGTTTCAGTTGCAAGGACCATTACAAATTTAACAGAAATGGTTGGGGTATTATTTCAAAAGAAACAAAACCACAAACAACACTAGTCATGGGAAACATCTCTTTAAGAAGTTTCTTTCTAGAGTCAAATGAACTTGGGATATATGAGTTATTTTCCTATTTTTGGAGTCAAAATACATTTTTAACATTCTAAAAGAAATTTATAAACACCTTCAACATACTAAAAAATGTGCTTTTCTTCCTCCAATCCACCATTTTCCAAACTTGCTAACCCCCAGAGGTTCAATGTATTTCTTATGCTT
Organism: Nannospalax galili; assembly: GCF_000622305.1. Classification (NCBI taxonomy): domain Eukaryota; kingdom Metazoa; phylum Chordata; class Mammalia; order Rodentia; family Spalacidae; genus Nannospalax; species Nannospalax galili. The sequence continues at coordinate 1,012,929 of NW_008335967.1, read as the reverse complement.
TGAATCATCTTTGCAACAGTTCTCATCATTTAGTCTTGGCAATCTGGCATCAATTAACATGCCCTTTGGGAATATGTCATACCCAACACTAATAATGTAGAGAAATCTCTGGTTATGTTTGTGCTGATATTTAAAATTACTATTATAATTATGATGACTGAAGCACAGATAGAAAGTTGGTGAAGAATATACACTAATGTAAATGAGAAATTGAGTCAAACAGTGAAATAAATCATCTTAAATTGCCAATTTCTTCAATGTAAACCTATAATTTCATACATATACCAACTATCAATATTTTAAAAAGTAGCTTTTTAAAAACACACATTTATGACTTTATGTTCTAGCCTCAAACAATCATATAAAATGATGCAGGAAACAAATTACTCATTGAGAGAGATGCTTTACAGAAAAGTACAATCTTAACCATCTTCAATTTCCTACTAGTAACATCCAAATGAAGACCTGCCGTTCACCCTTCTACTTCATCACTTTCTTCACAGTGAATATGCCGCAGATCAATAATTAATAATGAGTTCTGGTTAATATGACTTGTTGAAAATGCAATAAAAACCCACATTAAAAAATCACTCTTAAATGTAAACTTATTTACAATAAACATTTTAAAAAGTTTATGAAACAAATCAAAGGACTGATTATTCAACATCATCATCATCATCATCATCATCATCATCATCATCATGAAATAACATCCATCATCTCAGAGAAGGCCTATGCTGTCAAGGCTGTTTCATGTTCTTTCCCCATAATGGCTGATGGAACATACCATGTCTACATGATAATTACCTGTGCTTACACCACAAATGTAATCAAAGAGCTGATGAACTGGTTTCTGAGTAAGTTCAACCAATTTCCGCAGTGTCTGAAGAGCAACCACACCTCTGTAGAAAAAAATAAAAGTGCAAAAATGGGAATTTCTCTTTCAAGGGAAATTCAAGTTATGTAATAAAAATTTTTATACTTGATCTTAGCCAAAAGGCTGAGAAACAACTGGAATAAAAATCTTTAAAAAAATATTTTATTTATTATTTTTATTTTATGTGTATGCATGTATTGCCTGCATGTAGGTAAGTGCACCCATGTCATGCAATGCCTGCAGAGGACAGAAGAGGTTGTTGGATCCCCTGGAACTGGAGTTATGGACAGTTGTTAGCTGACATGTGGGTGCTGGGATTCAAACCCGGGTCTTCTGCAAGAACAGTGTTCTTAACCGCTGAGCCTTCTCTCTAGCCCCTAAAAAAATTTTTAAACTGCTTTTATAGCTTATATGCTATCATAAAATCTTAAAACAATTTATTTATTTATTTTATTTTATGTGTATGAGTGTTTTGCCTATATGTATTTAAGTGCACCATGTCATGCAATACCCACGGAGGCCAGAAGAGGGTAGCAGATCTCCTGGAACTAGAGTTAAGGACAAGTGTTCGCCACCATGTGGGGGTATTGGGATGTGAACACAGGTCCTCTGAAAGAGCAGCTAGTTTTCTTAACCACTGAGCCATCTCTCCAGCGCCCAGAAAGTTACTTTCTAACCATCACTTTATTATGTGACTAGCTGACTTACGCATATATTATGGATAAGGTAAACGGAATAAAAGAAAGTAAAGTTAAAAAACACTGTCAAAATTTTGAGGGAATAGGGCCGGGTGGTGGTGGTTCACGCCTTTAGTCCCAGCACAGTGTTGTACAGTGCCTATGGAAGCCAGAAGAGGGCATCAGATCCCCTGGAACTGGAGTTACACGTGGATGCTGGGGATAGAACCCAGCCAGTGCTCTCACCCACTGAACCACCTCTCCAGCACCTGAACCTGTAGGGTTTTGTTGTTGTTGTTGTTTTAAGTATTTTATTTATTATTTTTATTTTATGTGTATGAATGTATTGCATGTATGTGAGTGCACCCATGTTGTGCAATGCCACGGAGGTCAGACGAGGGCTTCGGATTCTCCTGGAACTGGAGTTAAAGATGGTTCGTAGCCGCCATGTGGGTGCTGGGAATCAAACCCGGGTCCTCTGCAAGAGCAGTCAGTGCTCTTAACCACTGAACCATCTCTCCAGCCCTCTGAACCTGTAGTTTTAAGAGCCATTTTTCTAGCTTTACCTTGTTCCTCCACCATCAATTGTGAGAATTCGGATTCCTCTCCCTTTCACTGGATCCACATAACCAATTAAGGCCAAAATTTCTCTAACTGCAGCCTGAAGAGTTTCATCCTTAATTTGTCTCAGTCGCAATAAATATGGAATAATTTTTTCCTATATTGAGAAAAAAAGATATTTTATTACTTATGACAAACCAAGAAGGAAAAGGTAGCTGGCACCGCAGAACATGTATATAATCCCAGCACTCAACAGGTTGAGGCAGGAGACTATGGAGTTAAAGAACAGTCTGGGCTACATTGTAAGACCCTGTAAAGAAAACAAAAGAAAAAGGAAGGGATGGGAAGGAAAGGAAAGAGAGAAGAGAATGAGGTTTTTTTTTTATCTTTTTGAGACAGGGTCTCCCTGTAGCCCCAGTTGTCCTGGAACTCACTATGTAGACCAGGCTGGCCTTGAATTCACAAAGATCCGCCTGCCTCTGCCTCCCAAGTACTAGGATTAAAGGCGTGTGCCACCACGCCCGGTGAGAATGAGTATTTTTAACTAACATGAGTAGATCATAAAAATCAGTGTTAATATTTACTATTTTTCTCAGCAATTTCAAAAAAGGATTAGTTTCTGACATATTAATAAGCATTTAGCATATAATTATCCTAATACTGAAGGCCAAAAAAACCTCTGGCCAAATATTTTCTTTAAATATGAAATGATTATTAACTGGTGTAATATATACTTGTAATCCCGGTCCTCAGAAGTCTAAGGCAGGAGGTTTGTGAGCCTGAGGCCAGCTTGGTCTACATAGCAAGATCCTGTCTTTTAAAAAATGTACAATACTTAATAGAGAAAATATAGCCTGCATAACACAAATTTACAAAGCATTAACTGTGACAACAAAAAGTTAACATAAATTTAAGGCTGAGTGGTAGCTATACTTCTGTTGTCTAATATTCAATAAATCAAGTGATTTTCTAGTGCATCACTCATTTTGCTTCTTTTTATAATCAATCAAATCTGAAATACTATTTTTGTTGTTCTGCTTTTTGCCCTAGCTAGTGTTGAGCTTCAAAGTACTGGAAGAATCTGAACAATTGTGGAGGCTACACAGGCAAATTTCTATTTCTGGTTATGATGGAACAATCTGTTAGAGGTCAGAGCTTAGGCCAAGAACAACCAGAAAACTTGCTGAAACACAAGAAGATCACTGTTTAAAGGGATCACAAGAGCTGCTAAAGCAACAGGGACGGGAGAGGCTTACCAACTAGAGAGGGATAAATGCTGGCAAGGGAGCTGATAAACTAGCTTTTCTTCCTTTTAAGCTTTTGCTGATTCTGGGATGATACAAAGGATGAAAAAGCTGGACCTAAAGAGGTCCACTAAGGGACAGAGAAACCAGCTGAGCATTTAGTCTCATGGAGGTTGGAGAGACAAAACTGAAGGCCTGTGAGAGCTGGTTAACCATCCGAGCAACAATGGTGCACACCTATAATCACAGTAGTACTTGGTAGTCAAGAGTCAGGAGGATGGAGAATATTAGGCAAGCATGGGCTACACAGTGTGCTTAAGGTCTGTGTGAGCTACAAAGCAAACCTATCTCAAGAATAAAAAGAAGAAGAGCTGCTTAACCCAATGGAAAAAATTGACAAAAGGAAAAAAGTTTAGTCATGAAAGTTTGCAGTAGAGCATACACGGCGTAAGCATTTTTTTCAGTTCACTGTTTTTAGACTAATTATTTAGAGGAAAGGTGACAACTTTCTTCCAACTATCTAGATTTTCATTCATGACTAATATGAATATACATTCCTCTATCACATTTCTTCTTGGTATTCAAGGGTCCTTAGATTTGAGATCAGTTCAACTACCAACCAAGACAACTTCCTAATAGACTAAAGCCAAAAAACCCAGAAATTCATCAAGAGTACAAAGAATAAACTGTGAACACCATGATATTAAAGCAATGAGAATAATTCACAACTATCCACCACATCAGAAGCCAATCAACATGTTGAGTATAAAAAAAACAATCGTGCAATGGAAGCAAAGCTAATCTGTGATTGAGACTGACTGAAAGGGGTTAGAAGAAAGACTTGTCCTGTTCCTCCTTTGGGCACTGTGATGTAGATGTGTTGAGTGTGTGAACTTCACTTTATACTTACAAAGGTATATATGCTATTCTTGAATAAAATGCTTTTAAATGATTACTTAAAGCATATGCTGTATTCTGAATGTTAGGTCCTTCATGAAATTTGTATGTTGGAACTTAGTTCCCAGTGCATTAATATTAAGAGGTAGGGCCTTTTGGGACATGCTTAAGACATGAGGCTTCTTGCTTCATGTACAGGATTAGTGACCTTGTAAAAGGAGCCGAAAAGAGATGTTGCCTTGTTCTGTCTGCCATGTGAATTTGCCTTAATATGAAGCATATGAGGAACAAACCCTCATCAGACACCAGATCTGCCGATACTTTATCCTGGGTTCTTAGCATCCAGATTGTGAGAAATAAACCTCCATTATATATAAAATACCCAGTATAAGGTATTTTGTTACAGCAGTTGAGTGGACTACAGCAGTAATTCTACTTTAGATTTCTACTTTCTGGCTATCAGTGACATGTGAACTAAAAAGTATATGTATTTGGAAAATTTGTCTCTTAAAAGATACACACACATACACAGAAGATGTGGAAGATAAATCTCAAATTTTAGGAACATGAAATATTAAAGGTATGCTTGTATGTATTATGCAATATAAAACTATTGAAGGGTACATTATTCAAATAATTAAATACTTTTTCAGCAAGACAATTATCAAAAGGTAGAATAAGTGTAAACTGAATTAAGAATTTTCTGCATAGTAGGTTAAAAATAAGTACTGATAGCACCATAACGAAAATATAACAATATCATTATGATATTTCCAAATTAAGTATTATAAGGAAACAGTACAGATCCAGAGCCTCAACCACCTTAGTCACTTAGCACTTGTCTTAAACATAGTCTATTTAAAGATGTTTAAACTTTGTTCACTATTTTATATGTAAATACTGAGGCAAGAAATACTAATTGGTTTACCAGTTGAAATAAATTGGTTAAAATTTTGGGATTTCAAATGTAACAATGAAATAAAAATTAGCAATGGCTTTATATATTATGTTTACTAGTTATCTATTTATTCATTCATTTATTTATTTGAGACAAAATTTTTGCTATGTAGTTCAGGCTAGTCTCAAACTTGTGATCCTCTTGCTTCAGTGTCCTTAAAGCTGGGATTAACAGACATGTGCCATCACACCTGGCTGTCTCCTAGCTTGAAAGAGTAATTGCATAGTGTCAGGTGTGGTGGTGTAGGCCTTTAACCCGACACTTGGGAGGTGGAAGCAGACAGATCTGTGAGATTAAGGCCAGCTTGGTCTACACAGCAAGTTCCAGGTCAACCGGGATTACAGGGAAACCCTATCTCAAAAAAACCAAAAACCGAAAAAGAATAACTGCATAGTAAAAAAAGAAAGTCTACATTGCACTAAGAAACATTTGACAACTATTAGGTAATGCAATAATATACTGATATTTATGCCCAATTTTACACATGCTCAATCTCAAAGTATAGATACTATAACATCATAATCTATATCACAGAATAAAAGGAATTCATGCCGGTCATGGTGGCGCATGCCTTTAATCCCAGCACTCAGGAGGCAAGAGGGAAGGCAGATCTCTGTGAGTTCGAGGCCAGCCTGGTCTCCACAGGGAATCCAGGCCAGCTAGGGCTACAGGGAGACCTTGTCTCAAAAAGACCAAAAAAAAAAATAAAAATAAAAATAAAAGGAATTCATTAGCATAGTGTGTAACATAAAACAAATGGGGCAATTACCGAATACGTATGTATGATTAAAAAATAGAAATTTTCAATAAAAGGGTTTGCTCTCTCCATCTAAATACGTTTATTAGCATTTCCATATAAATTAAGTGAAAAATTACCTTGATAGCCACTCCTTTTCCTTCAGGAAATTCTAGAAGATGGAAAGTCAGCTCTTCAACTCTAGTAATACAGAGCTTTGGGTCGGTTGTTCTTCTTAATGCCTGGACCAAGGCTCGAGTTCTGTTATCAATACTTACTCTTGCAATAATCTACAAGTATGCATAAAATACAAATGATTAGAATGTGAAACTAAGCTCCAAATGGTTATGTTTCTTAAGTTTCACTAGGACTTAAAAGTACACTGAGAGACAACTTGCCTTTTCTCGCTGAAGAGACACACGCTTTTTCTCCTCTGCCTTTTTGTCTTTGCTGACAGTCTGTTCAGTTTTGGCAGGCTCTTCCTGTTCTGGCTGACTTTTTGAGTCATACTTTAATTTGGGCACAAGTCCACCAATATAACCACCTACTAAAGCTTGCACACCTTCAGTGGGGCGAGACAGAAAGCTGGCAATACTGTGCTTTGCAGAAATTGGAAGAACCTCAGGCGCCCCGCTTGGACTGGAAGGTTTGTCCCTGGTATCCATGGAAGGCTCTGAGTCTGGCCTTTCAGTCTGGATGCTAGTGCCAAGAGAACGGGATTTCCCTTCTTCAAGTTCTGGTTTGTCCTGAAGATGTTTATTTTCCTTTATTTGTGACATTTTTTCCTTACACTTGAAGTATAAATTAATATGATTTGCTAAAAAGTGGAATGATTCTCCAAATTTTGTGGTTATACTGGATGTGTAATGAAAAAGGCTCTGTTTACCTGTATTTTCTTTATCTACAATGTGGTTTTTCTCTTCTGCAAAAGGATTCTTTTCCGCTGATTTATCACTATAGTTTTTCAGAGATTTGATGGCTTGTTTAACATACTTTTGTTTTAACCAGCCACTATCTGATACTTTTCTTAATATTCGAGAATTTGACTTAAATTGAGCTAACCGTGAAATCATTTCATTTTGACTACCAAAAATAGCCTTTGAAACAGAATTCAAAGTACTTTTAATACGGGACATATGAATGCTCACTTTCGTAAGTCCCTTGGGAGCAGAAGTGCTAAGTTTCAAAATTCCAATATGTAAACCATGGTTGCCTGGAGAGTGCCAGTGCTTACTGCCATGTGCTTCACTTTGGGTCCATTTACATCTTATCTTGCTTGTATGAAAATCTCTGTGTACACTGGTATGGCTTATCCTCCAGTAATGTTTAGGCGAGCACACAAAATGCAGCTGCTTGCTTCTTTGCTTCCCACAAAGACTTCTTGCATTACTAAGGAGGTAAATATATATATCTAGAGTCAAATTAATAGACATAACTTAAAAATCATTTATTTTCTATATGACATTCTTTCATTTCATTCCTGAATGCTTCATTTAAGAAATTCCATAATTCATGGTCTTACCTGAAATAGTAAAAAAAAAAAAAAAAAAAAATTAGGACTCAAGTTAAAAATCAAAATTGAGTGTAACACATGAGTTTGTACTATATTAACAAACTATCTCAAAAAAGATGGAATGATCAATTCCCAGTATGGCTGGTTAGATTTAATTTTTAAGCTAAGAGCAAACAATTCATCTTTCAGTACAGATGTCAAAGAAAAGTTGGGGAGTAGGATGTATAAAACAGCTGACTCAGAAGTTTCCTAGGTTTTTCTAATTATACTGCTTTCTCTTTATTATTGCTAAATTCCTGAACTAGCTTATAAGACACCAGACTTTATATACTCAGAAGATAATGATCAGGTCTTTATCTCATTTATTGTGAACCATTCATAGAATGTTTAATCTAAATGCTGAGGTCACAAACTGGTTACTGAGGAACTTCTAGCCTAGAGTAGGAAATGGTCATGTGAGAGTTTAGATCCTTAGCACTAACAACAAAAAAAATTGGGGTGTGGCAGTGCTTGCCTGTAATGCCAAGGAAGGAGAGCACAGACAAGGATGCTGGGATCTCACTGTCAGCTAGTCTAGCAAGTTGGTGAGCTCCAGGTTCAGTGAAAGGCCTCATCTCAAAGAATAAGGTGGAGAACAAAAGAAGACACCTATGTTGACCTCTGGCCCACACACACACACACACACACACACACACACACACACACACACGGACTAGATAATACACGAGGCAGCTAACTTAACAAGAGGTTCACAGTATAAAGACTTTACGTAAATAGATCATCCACAGAAAAGTAAAATTAAACTGTAAAATTAGACAAATATTTCATAACAAAAAATACTGATTAAAACATGTATTTTGGCCAGGTGTGGTGGCATATATCTATAATCGCAGTACTCTGAAGGCTGAGTCATGGTTATGAGTTTAAGGGCAGTCAAGTCTTCACAGTGGGTTCCAGGGCAGCCTAGGCTACACAGTAAGACCCTGAATAAAAAGAAAACAAACAACAGCAGAAACCCCACATAGATCTTTTCATTAGTAAAAATGTGGGCTGCAAATATACCTCAGTGGCATAGCCCTCACCTGGGATGTACAAAGCCCTGGGTTCAGTCTCCAATATTGAGCGAAGGAAGGAGGAAACAATTGGGAAAAATGTAGGTAAGTGGTGTCTATTACTGATAATGGTAGAAAAATGGGATACAGAAGCTACTTAACAGCTTCTGATGAATTTTTAAATGATGCTTGAATTTTAAAAACACATATCATTAAATCAATATTCCCACTATTGAGGACCTGTTCTATAGAAGTAGTAGTGTATGAGTACAAAGGCAGTACAGTCTGTGAATGCGAGAGAGCAATGAAAAACAATTGAAAGTCTTTAAGCAAGAGAAGGTTAGGCAGACAGTGATCCATAAGTCCAAGAATGAGTTACTGTATAAAATGTAGCTATTCTGGGGCTGGAGAGATGGCTCAGCAGTTAAGAACACTGGCTGTTCTTGAAGAAGACCCGGGTTTGAATCCCAGCACCCACATGGCAGCTAACAACTGTCCGTAACTCCAGTTCCTAGGGATCCGCCAGCCTGCCTCCCCTGTCCTCTGTGGGCACTGCACAACACAGGTGCACTTACCTACATGCAGGCGATACATGCATACACACAAAATAAAAATAATAATAAATAAAATATTTTTAAAAGTAGCTACTCAACACTAGCTTTTGTATATTGATGTATTCTTCATACACATTTCGGTGAAAGGGCAAGCTGGGGTTTCTGGATATCACTACATTATTATGGATCTACTTACAGATGCTCCTTTTACCCAGGACATTATATCTAACTATCAAGAAATAGTTACAAGGCATGCTAAAAGGTGAAAAACACAAGCAAAGAGAAAAGAGGTAAGAACCAGACATGCATAGAGGTGACTAACATGCTAAAGGGGCCAATAGATGAAGTAGACTGCATGCATAGGGTGGAAATCCTAAGAAAAAAGCAGAAATGTTAGGTTATAAGAAGCACTATAATAGAAGTGAACAAGGTCTGATGAGCCTACGAGACATGACAATTTTTGAACTTAAGGCTGTATCAACAGAAATCTCTAAATTTAAAAGCACATAGAACAGAAACTGGAAAAAAACCCCATAATATCCAAAAAAATTAAAGGACATCCACAAAAACTGTAACATACTGAAGAGAGAATGAGGCATAAGTATTTAAACCAATGAAAAGTGAAGTCTTTGCCAATTACCATCAGACACCAAACCATAGATCCAGAAGCTAAAAACGCCAAGCAACATAAATGCCAAAAAGACATATGCATGTCCCTTTCAGACTACAAAGATAGAGATAATCTTCTGAGAGAAGCTTAAAAAAATCATAAAACACCTTCCTTATAAAAGATCAAGATAAGAATTGCATCCAACTTCCCAGAAGCCATATGAACATGTTAATGGTCCACTTTGGGTTATTATACTAAAATACCTCAGTCAGAAAAGGGACTGAGAAGGGGAGCTAAGACTGTAAAGTAAGTGGCTTTGGAGTTTGCAGAGACAGCTCAGTGGGTGTAGTGTTTGCTGTTCATATCCAAGTTCAATCCCCAGCACCCATATAAAAAGCTGGGCATGGTGGTGTGTGCATGTAATATCAGTGCTGGAGACAAGGTCAGCAGGATCCCTGGGGCTCCTTAGTCAGCCAACCTAGCTTAGCCCTAGGACTGAGAGACCCTATCTCAAAAAAGAAAGTGGACAGCTCTTAAGCAATGCCAAGGGTGACCTCTGGCCTCTACTCACACATGCACAGACACATATATGCACACACCTTCCCCTACATAAAAAGTAGCCTTTATTCAACTAATACAGAGAAAAGTCAGACCAAAAAAGGAGAAACTATTTCCTGTGAAGTGAAGGTGAGAATTCGGGGAAGTGATAAAATGGTGTGCCAATGCAAAACACAACTTTTACCTTAAAGGAATAAGAGATAGTTCTTGAGCCAAATATGAATGACTGTGCTCTGAGAACATGGACATAGGTGACTTGAAAGACAAGTTCCACTATGGATATTGCTATATAAGATTTCATCATACAACGGGGGGAGGGAGCATTAAAGCAAAGTAGATTAAACTGTTAAAAGGTTTCAGATGTCCTATCTGGTAGCATTCTTAGCTTTTGGACTGGTGGAGGCTAGTGATCTGTTAAAAGTGCATTTTAAAATATTCTGACAGTTAAAGAGATGTTAGATCAGACTCAGGGGTGGGAAATAAATGGCTTTTATTTTTGTCTTTTTTTTTTACCCCTGGAGCTGAGGACCGAACCCAGGGCCTTGTGCTTGGTAGGCAATCGCTCTACCATTGAGCTAAATCCTTTTTAAAAGGAGTAAAAATAGCCCAAGATAATTTGGTCCTGGATCTGCAACATTCTAACTTTTTACCTTCAGAAAGTTCTATTCAGTCATTCAGCCTTGTAGAATCTTTAAGGAAGAGGTTTATTTCTGGAATCTTCAGTTCATAGTTCCTCCATTTGGCCCATAATCACATTTTCATGCATGCAGAGGCAAAATGTTATTTATGTCCCCTGTGGGTATCAGGAAGGCTCATACCTAGCATCTGATAGAGAGGAGACTGGGTAGGAAGAAAGGCAGTCTTCAGGAGAAAGGGTTGGTAAATCCATGAAGGAATGAATCCTTCCATCATACCAAACTTATCAGCCATAATGATTAGGATCTGATTTTTTTTTCATTCTTTGAATCTGACATAAAATTATATACACACATATGTATATGCATGTTATATGTAACATAATAGGGGATTATATCTAAAGTTAAAATAATGAAGAACATAATATGGCCTAAAGAAGTAAAGGTAGCTGATAACGTATTTTAACCTGTTTCCAACCAAAAGCATACACATTAACTAGACTGATTCCATGTTTTCCCTGGGTCTACAGCTGTCTGTACGCTATGAAATATTTTATTTGGTGTTTGGAGTATTTGACATGTTATTAACATTCAATTTTAGTTTATTTTTTGGAGTGGGGGGGGCAATCAAATTCCATAACTATACCTTCTATGGAGTGACTAGCTCTAATTTTAGGAAAAACTGATATTCAATATCTAATTTACTATTAACTTTTCTTTGTAACTAATAATTTCATTTGCCCTATTATTTTAGCATTGTAATATACTTCAATTTGGGAACATAAATGGATAGTCACATTACAGAATGAATCAGAAAACAATATAGTATCTGTGCTGGGTAGTTTTTGTCAAATTGACACAAACTAGAATCACCTGGGAAAAGGAACCTCAACTGAGGTATTTCCTCCATCAGACTGACCTGTGGGCTAAGGATATGGTTTTCCAGCAAGGGAAAGATTTAATCTAATGGGAAAACACAAACTAGCACCAAGACATATTTATATCCTTTGTGTCAGAGGCACTTGGATTAAATTTAACTGTTCAGGGATCAGTGGTTAAGAGCACTGGCTGTTCTTGCAGAGGACCTGAGTTCAGTTCCCAGAACTCCAGTTCCAGGGGCTCCAACACCCTCTTCTGACCTCCATGGGCAATGCACAATACATATGCACTTCTATACATGCAGGCAATATGCTTGTACACATAAAATAAAAATAATAAAAAATTTTTTTTGAAAATCTAAATGTTCAATTTTTTTTTTTCTGGAGCTGAGGACTGAACCCAGGGCCTTGCACTTGCTAGGCAAGCACTCTACCACTGAGCTAAATCCCCAACCCCTAAATGTTCAATTTTAAATGCCCTATTTGCTAAAGGAATAAAACATGAAATCCTTGTTTTCTAAGCCAGTTCTTGGAAACGTAAAACTTTTTCCAGTTTTTGGAAATGAGAGGCTTTCCTTTGCTTTTGTAATTAGAAAGTTAGAGTTAAATTTTTAATTAATTAATTTTTAAATTTATGATTTATGTGTGGAACTCAACTTGCAGGAAATGGTTCTGTCCTTCCAATATGTAGGTTCCAAGGGATCAAACTCAGGTCAGTAGGCTTGGTGGCAAATGCCTTTATCAAGTCACTTGTCAGCTCAAAAACTGTTTCAATTTTTATACTACTATATTTAATTTTTATCTAAAGAATTTTTAATTACTTTTAATTTTAATGAATACATAAAATCTTTAAATTTTTGATTTTACAAACCCTTTTGTGACATATTTTAGTCTTTAGTTTTATCTTCATCATTTTTCCTGTTTTGAAAAAATCCTTTACTTTAGGATGAAAATCTTATTTCACCACAAAAAAATCCTCCCTTATGAATCCAAACAACATAATAATCAAATTTACCAGTTTATAAAAGATAGTTGATTCCAATTTACACTCACAACTTAACAACCTAAGATCACCTGTCTACATACTGTTAAACTATAAAGTTTTGATGTGCAGGTCTCAGATAAACTTTACTGCTGCTCAGATTATTTTTTGTCTTTTGGTTGTGAGCCTGAGCCTTTAATGGCTGCACCAGCTCTCCAGCCCTGCTCAGATTATTTTTTAAGCTGTTTTACACCCTTTCTTTGCTTTGTCTCACAATAATCCAAGAGTTACAGAATGTTATGTTCAAGCAAGATAAAAAGAACACAAAGGGAAACAAACATTTTCCAATGTTAATCCTGTATTTGTGGTTTTGCATGCAAAACGTATTTGTTCCCTTGAATAACGGAGAGAACTAGGAAATGGTTACTTTTTCCTGAAGAAGAGAATGAGTGTCAAGTGGTATAAGCTGGACAGGAGACTTACTGTTGGAACCAGTGATGGCAGGCTGAACCCAGATCATTTGTATATTCATTAGAAAAAAAATAAAGTATTCATGTTTATACCCATAGACAAATGCTATTTTCAGTCTAATCAGATAGGCTTTTCTTTGCAATGAACACCTGTGAATGTAGAGGTGCATGGCTGTTTAAGATGCTAAGAATAAGTGGCAGTCAAGTGCTAAGGTGTAAACAGGACATTTATCCCCTCTTAGGCTCAGCAATCATTACAGAAGAGGGGACAGAAAGAATGTAAATGCTAAAAGACAGGGAGAAGAGTTGTAAAATACTATCTTCTGGGCCTGGCCCAGCCAATGCAGTCATGACCTCACAGCAGCTGTGGCTGCCTGCAATGGGCCTGCACAAGACTAAGTCTATTAACAGTCAATTATAGATCAGGGAGGGACTCAAGAGGCCATACAAACCTGCAGACCTATTGACTATTGATGCATTCTGGGGGAGGAGTAGTCGTTGTCTTTAATTGTGTACCCACTGAGGAGTCCACTGAATAGTTTGGAACTCATGAACACACAGATGATCCTGGTTAACATGGATAAACTGACAAGGAACAAATTCAGTAAAAGTCACTAAAAAAAAAAAAAACAAAAACCTAAATGTTAATGATCTTAACTCTCTCATTAAAAATACACCTGGGGCTGGAGATGACTCAGCAGTAAAGAGCACTGGTTGCTCCTGCAGAGGACCCAGGTTTGACTCCCAGCACCCATATGGTGGCTAACCAAGTATAACTCTAGTTCCAGGGGAACTTATGCCCTCTGGCCAGCATGGGCACTACAAGCATGTGTATTTACATACATACAGGCAAAACACTCATACATGTAAAACAAAAAAATAATAATAAAAAAATTTAAACGCACATATTATGGAGCTGGGAAAGTAGCTCAGATGGTAAAACACTTGCCTAGCTTGCCAAAGTCCTGAGTTCAATCCCAAGCACTACATAAACCAGACATCATGGTGCATGCCTATAATCCCAGCTCTCAGGAGGTGGAGGCATGAGGATCAGAAGTTCTAGATAAGCCTAGGCTATGTAAGGAGTTCCAGGATTGCTTCTGCTACATGAGGACTTGTCTCAAAAATAGAAACAAAACAAAAACAAAACAAGATCAGCTGATCAAATTTAAACAAAACAAGCCCCAACTGTTTGCTCTCTTCATGAGAACAAACACAGAGGGAAAGATGATGGAAAATGATATTCAAGCAATTGGTATCTGAAACACACAGGAGTAGTATGTACATAACTGAAAAAGGTGGCTTCATGCCAAAATTAGTCAGAAGCTATAAAGAAGTTACTCCATATGAAGGGAACAATCCATCAAGAGCATATGATTATAAATATTTATGGACCAAATCTTGGTGTACCCAACTTTATGAAAAGACATTAATGAACATGAAAGACAGATCCTGATTCAATAACACCAGATGACTTCAGTACCCTACCTTCATCAACAGATACATCATCAAGACCAAACAAACAAACAAACAAACAAAAAACTACAAAGAGCTTCACAGTTAAATTGTACCATAGATCAAATGGGCTTAACAGACACTTGGAGAATAGTCCATGTACAACTGCAGAATATACATTCTTCTCGGTGACTCAAGGAACATTCTCTAAAACAAATCATATTTTAGGCCACAAAACAAGTCGTAACAAATATATTTGAAAAAAGAAATAATTTCTTATAATTTATCAGATCATAATGGAATAAAATTAGAAATAAACAGCAGAACAATAGAAAATACATAGATATTGGAAAATATGCTTTTCAATTATTAATGGCTTATTGTAGAAATGAAGAGGAAAAGTTTTTAAATTCCTAGAATGAAATGAAAATGAAAACTTAACTTACCAGAACATATAGGACATAGCACAGTTTTCAAGAGGGAAGGTTATAGCCATAAATGTCTATATTTAAGAAATATAGACAATATTAATTAGATAACTTAATAATATACCTCAAGAGCTTAGAAAAACAAGAAATAAAACTCAAAATTAATAGGATAAATTAGAATAAAGGGGTTGGAGAGATGGCTCAGTGGTTAAGAGCACTTGCTGCTCTTGTAGAGGATCTAAGTTTGCTTCCCAGCACCCACATGGTAGCTAACAACTATCTGTTAACTCTAGTTTCAAGGGATCTGATGACCTCTTCTGGCCTCTCTGGTCACTACACACATGGTGCACATACATACACACATGTGCAAATACTCATACGCATAAAATAAGAATACTAAATACTTTAAAAATTATAATAAAGGTTAAAGCTGAAAATAATAAAATGGCAATAAAAAGTACACAAAGGATCAACAAAACAAAGAGTTGGTTCACTGAAAAGATAAACATGGTTGATAAACCCAAACATCTACAGTAATCTGATTCTTGATTAAGGGACCAAAAACACATATTGGAGGGAAAAAAAACCTCTTGAACAAATGGTGCTAAGAAAACTGGGTATGTGGGTTGGTGAGCTGGCTCAGTGGATAAAGATGCTTGCTGACAAGCCTGATGACCTGAGTTTAATCCTCTGAACCCAAATGATAGAAGGGGAGAACCAACTCCAGCAAATTGTCCTCTGACTTCCACACATGCCACACATGCACACATGCACGAACACCACACAAATAAATGTAATTTATAAAACTGGATATGCATATGGAGAAACTTCAAATTGGATTCTTATACCAAAAGAAATCAACTCAATATGGGATCAAAGACCTTAACATAAGAACTGAAAATGTAAATCTACTTGAAGAAAACATTAAAAAAAAAAATCCATTCAAAATACAGACACAAGCAACAACTTCCTGAACAGAACTCCAACAGCTCAGGAAATAATAACAAGAATTGAGAAGTGTGATTTTATCCACTTAAAAAACTCCTGCACCACAAAGAAAGCTAGAGAGAGAAGAGACATCCTACAAGATGGGAGAATATGGGAAATGCAAATCCAGAGGCTACTGAGATACTATCTCACCCAAGAAAACCAAAAAATTTAAAAGTTGGCAAGGATTCAGGGTTGGTTAAAATGTAAATTAAGGGGCTGGAGAGATGGCTCAGTGGTTAAGAATGCTGGTTGTTCTTGCAGAAGACCAGGGTTGGAATCCCAGCACCCACATGGCAGCTAACAATTGTCCGTAACTCCAGTTCCAGGGGATCCAACAGACTCTTCTGTCCTCCGTGGGCATTGCATGACACTAGTGCACTTACCTACATGCAGGCAATACACACATACACATAAAATAAAAACAAAATATTTAAAATATAAATTAAAACAGTCACTGTAGAAATCAGTATGTAGGTTCCTTAAGAACTAAAAATATAACTCCCATTAGCTAGCTACAACACTACTGAGTACATACCTGAGGGAACGAAGTCAGTATGCAATGCAGGTATTTCCAGACCCACATAGTACTATTTGTCATGAGGGACAGGGAAGAGAGCACAGATCCACTCTGTTACAAACAGCAGACTGAGGAGTTCCTCTAATCTTTTAGAGACCTCAACTGGGACCAAATCAAGATTTGTTGGTTTGACACAGAAAAGATTTTCAGAAGTAGCCAGTGTGAAGCAGAGTTGTGGTTTTATTAGAGCTATTTTAGCATGAGGGTTAAGAGACAGAGAGATATTCAGAAAGAAAGATACATCCCAGAGCACAGTGCAGACTTCTCAGAAAAGAGTAGGTTTATTAAAAGACATCTGTAACAGATTTTAAGCACGGGGGTTAAGAGCAAGAAAGATGCTCAGAGAAGGAATAAGACATACCAAGTGTGGGTGTGGGCTTCTCAAGGGAGTCATACTTCACTGTCTTTATAACAGTCATACATAGGATCTTAGAGGGTTTTGAAGCTATTATCTTCAAAAGGTTGCTAAGGAACCTAAATGAGATCATTGGGTGGTTCTTGAGGGGTACCTAACAGGATTACAATGGATAAGGTAAAAGTCTGGTTCAGAGGGATGCAGGAAGGTAGGATATCATTATTGTAAACAAAGTTACCAGTCTTGTTTGTGATTCCTAGGAGATGTCCTAGAAAAAAGAATGAAGCCCTGCCCAAGATCACATAAAACCAGGCCTTAAGCCTGATTCATTGCTACTTGAACATTTTACAAAGTCTCTCTCTCCATATATATATATATATATAGTTATCTCTGTGTTGGCAACCTTCACAGCAAACATCAATTGCACTGGAATTCTTGCTTCTCGGCTGGAAAGAGGTTTCAACCAGTCTCCAGAGTGAAGAGCTCCTTTTTCTTCCTATGTCTTCTTCTCTTCCCTCTGTATTTATTCACAATATCCAAGTTACTGAATCAGTTCAGATACAACATAATATAAATGCACAATGGCATATTACTCAACCATAAAGAAAAACGAAGTCAATGTTATTTGCTGGGAAGCAGATGGAATTGGTGATCATTATGTTAAGCAAAATAAACCAGTCTCAAAGATAAGCTGATTATGAGTTTTCACATATTATGGGGAGTGGGGCACGGCATGAAAGTAAAAGGGAAACTATTAGGGGAAAAGGAAGGGGGACTCAGACCAAGTAGGGAAGAAGGTAAAGAGAAGAGCAATGTGTATGGGGGGATGATAAAAATGTGTTTTGGGGTACAGTGAACTTTACTGCTGTTACTCAAGAAAGTATGGCTCCCTAAGCCCTTCCCCTTCTTCTGGGGGTCTGGGATGGAAACTGTGAGGGAAATGCTCAGTGTGTTGGGGGGGGCGTTGAGTTGAGTCAGTGGCATCCCCCTGAGGACCTCTCTTTTCCTCCTGTGCTCTTGCTGGAGTGGGTGGTCCAGGGCTTCATATTCTTTGGAGGCCATCTGGACCATGAGGTCCACCACCTTGTTGCTATAGCAAATTCACTGTAATGCCAGGAAATGAGCTTGATAAAGTGGTCACTGAGGACAATATAAGCCCCAGTATCAAAGGTAGAAGAGTGGGTGTTGCTGTCAAAGTCACAGGAGACGACCTGTGATAAAATGTCCTATTCCTGTATGACATAAGGGATAGGAGGAAAGAATCAGGGTTACTTGCTATCAGAAATTACTCATACTATTTGGGAATGTTATCTAAGACTACATTTAGATTATAATGATATATTTCAAATTTTAGAATAATTAAATGTTTTTAAAGATATGACTGAGGGCTGGTGACATGGCTCAGACATAAAAGCACTTTTCACCAAGCCTGATGACCTAGTTCAATACCTAGGACTCACATGGTAGAAGACAAGAACTGATTCCCAAAAGTTGTCCTCTGGCCTCCACATGCATGCTGCCATACATGCAGGCCCCCAATCACCCACAAAATAAATGTATGCATTTTTTAAAGGAATGATTGATATGCTAGGAAAGAAGAAAAATGGAATCATATAAAATGCTCAGTCAAAAACATAAAAGTGCTGGGCATAGTAATACATGCCTGTTACCCAACACTCAGGAAGCTGAGGCAAGAAGATCACAAATTTGAGACCAGCCTGGGCTACAGAGCAAGACCCCATATATCCAAAGCAAATAATTATATAAATCAGTAAAATAAATAAAAGTAGATTAAAAGCTGCAAATTAAAAAGAAATTCATTTCAAAAAGATCAGAAGGGAAGATCATTCTTAATGTTTTAAAAAAAAGCAAACAAGAAAACAGAAAAAAAGCATTTAAAACAAAAGCACAAAGAATACATTCCAGAAGTTCAATGGTGCTGTCTTCCTTTTGGACATATATGAGGGAGAGCAGAGTGTTATACTGAGAAAGTCAAAATCAAGAATGGACTGCAATGATCCATGAGAAAAATGTGAAAACCCCCTTCTACATTGCAGGAGCACCTGTTACTTTAAAGCATTCAACTTTTGGGGGAGGAGAGAAACCTTACAAGCCTTTCTTGCCTTCCAGAGTCTGTCTTTCGAGCTTCCAGGGACTTGGAATGAATATGATAAGCTCAATTAACATTAAAAACCTGCAACTTCCACCTGATAAAGTACTTGTGGATAAGAAGTCATGTTCAGGAGATGGGGATGTAGCTCAGGTGGTAGAGGGCTTGCCTAACATGCAAGAAACCCTGGTTCCATCTACAACACTTCATAAACTTGGCATGATGGTATATGCTTGGTCTCTTGGCACTGAGGAAGTGGGGGCAGGAGGATCAGAAGTTCAAAGTCATCCTCAGCTACATAGTGAGTGAGTTAGAGATCAGTCTGGAATACTTGAGACCTGTCTTTGAAAAACAAAACAAACTGCTGGGCGTGTGGCACACACCTTTAATCCCAGCACTCAGGAGGCAGAGGCAGGAGGATCTTTGTGAGTTCCAGGCCAGCTGGGGCAACAGGGAGACCCTGTCTGAAAAAGACAAAAACAACAACAATAACAACAACAACAAAAAAAACCAAACCAAACCAAACCAAAACAAAACAAAAAACAGTACAAGGTAATCTACAGATTGATTTAGAGTTATAGGCCTGGACCTATGGTCTTACAGAGTCATGGTGCTGAGAGCCTATGCTAATGAAAACTCATCAGAGCTGGTTAACTACATGGAATTTCAGCAGCGACAACTAAAACTACCATATAAAGTGATTGCCAAAATGCTGGGCGAGCACCACTGAACATTAACTCAGAGGATTATGAAACATGCCAAGGAATGAACCATCGCCTATAGAGTGGATCAGCACACCAGTCAACAGGAAAATGCGCAAATGACCTTTAGAAATAGGAAAAAATAAAGTCAGTCTATTACTCAGACATAACATTAGAAACAAAAAGAGTAACAAGAATAGAATGAAAAAGAATGAACAAATATCTATTCACTAGAGTGTACTATCAGAATTAGAAATGCCATGATTTAAAGCAGAAGGAAGGGGAAGAAGGACACAAACATACTATTTAAGAAGACGCAGATGAACTGATATGCTGACATTTTGGTGGAGATCTGAATGAAGTGAGGAAAAAAATTGTTGAGAATCTCAAAAAACCTAAGCAAAAGAAAAATGTTTTAGTGACAGAAACGAGCTTTTTTCTATTGAGGGATAGCAAGGATAGGTGTTTGAAGAGAAAGAAGACACACTAAGATCAGTCCAAGACTGAGGCACAGACAGTACAATGCAGACCCAGACTACAGTTACAGATAGGCATTCTTTCAAAAAAGATACAGGTACCTGGGGCCAGGGATATGACTTAGCAGGTAAAAGCACTTGCTGTGAAATCCTGAAGACCTGAGCTCAATCCCTTTAGCCTACAGTGGAAGGAGATAACCCATTCCCAAGGCATTTATACACCCATATTCAACACCTTTGCCCTTCAGTATGTCACCACATACTGAAAAACTTTTGTTTTTTTAAATTTTAAGATACAATCCTCTGATTGTGAATGCACAATGGAGATGTGGACCTACCACAAGGGAGAGGAAGGGGAATTTTAACTAAAGACATGCGGGACTAAGGGAAATGCCAGGTACAGACCCAATTGTGGATGAAATGAATGAATGTACAGAGGATGTCACTTAATGGTTGTAGTAATGCAACCAAAAAGCAACAAGGGTCTGAAAGAAGTATCAGAATGCAGAAGTGGATTATATTGAGAAGCAGAGAGAAAGAAAACAAAAACCCGCCATGGGGACCATCAAGAATGGGATGAGGAGGAGGAGGTGTCAAGAGGTAAGATTTTTAAATCAGAGACATAGAAAGAATGCCATTTGTATGAGAAACCTGGAAAAAGGGCAATTTAATATAAAAGAAAACAGGATTTTCTTATGGATTTACAGAATGAAATAATGATTAGGAAGTGAAACAGAAATGCACAGCAAAGTGACAGACAGGCTTAAGGCCTGATGCACTTACCAGGGGCTAGCTTGCAGATCACAGAACCTAAAAAAGCTGGAGCTTTAAAATGCTGGAGCTGCAAATACATGCTAAATTTTCACTGGCATTTCAAGGTATCTACAAGCCCATTAGTGTAGTGTTCCTTTGGTTTCAAAAGTTAAAACTCTTGATTTGAAGAGAACAATGTGGGCAGAGCCCTGAGTGGCATCCAGAGTGAGTTAGAGGAAGAAAAGCACTCCAGGCAAACAAGAAAGCACAGAAGGAAAGATGTCTATAGAATTCATCAACGAGTTTGTAAAAGTGATTGAAAATACACAGAGTAAGGAATAGGAGATGGAGTATAAGATTAAAGCTGAGATGGGCCAAGAGTTCTAACTCTGACCTTTTTGCAGATGTACATTCCCCAAGTGAAGCAACACAGGCCATGGTTGAGCAAAGTCCCTGCCTTAACTAGGTGAGAAAAACAACTCCTAGTACAAGCTGTTCTTGTATCAATTTTGCATGTGAAACAAGTGAATATACTAATATAAACTAGCAAAACTGATCTATTAAGGAGAAGGACCATTACTCACAAGATTCCAAACTTAGATTTGATGTAAAAAAAAGAACAAGATCAAAAATAAAAGTTTGACTAGCAAAACTATATTGAAGGCACAACTAATTTTCACACACAATTTCACAAAACAGCAACAAGGGATTTGACTGAATGAAGCACGAACTTTCAGTCTAATGTACTCATACAAACCCTCGGATTTGAACATTTTTCGTATTTCATTGTTGCAATGGCATTTTCTTGACATCCTGAAATATACTTTTGACATTTTCGAACTCCCAGCAATTGGGACCTCAGCTTCAGAATACAACTGTTCTTGGAAATGAAAACGATATTTTTAAACGCACTGTGTGATAGTCGCTTATGTCACATTTCTAAGACGTTCTTGGAGAGTCACACTTTTCTTTAAAGTTATCATTTTACTGGGCGTGGAAAAGAGGGTTCCCCACCACCAGCATCGTCACAGAAATGACAGGGACAGGAGGCCCCGCAACACGATGATTCAGTTTCTTCATATAAATCTGCTTAAGCAACAGCGGTCCCGGATGGGATCATAGGCGAATAGGGAGAAAAGTAATCACTAAGTAAAAATATCCAGCAACTAAAGCAAAAGGTGCACGCTGGCCAGTCAAGGACGATGTAAAACGGAGAAACCGTCAAGTCACCCGCGAACCGCTGGAGAACACCCAGTCCAGAGTCTGAGCGCAACTGGGCAGAGTGGTGGGGGTGGGACGGCCGGGCAGGCGGGACTAGAGAAACCAGGACAGCTTGCGGCTGGGCCGGGCCGGCGGCACGGGGACGACTCAGCCTTCAGTACCGGGACGACTGGACCCGCAGCACCTGCCAGCACCGCGGCCTGCACGCCCCGTCCCCCAGGCCGGCCTCTGCGAGAGAGCGGCACCGGCCTCGCCCACCCGGCCCTCGCCACTCACCGGGATGCAAACCGCAGTCGAGCAGCCGCCCCCAGTTGCCTCCCGCAGGCTCTGACGTCCGCATCAGCTGGCAGGCCTCCCCGCACCTGCCAAGCCCCAACCCAAACAGACACTGGCGCGGCATCGCCCCTCCGCCGCGCCCTGCCCCGCCCCCAGAGGAAGTGACGCTCGGCGCCTCTCTCTACCAGGCCGCCGGGGAGCGCTTTTCCACCAGTCTCCAGCCGGGGGCCTCCCACTCAGTCAGGCCTCTGGGCCCTTCTACGCTTGCGCAGTAAAGTTTGACCTGGGAGGTGGGAACGGGAGGCCGTGGAGGACGAATGTGCGCGTGCGTGTGGAGAGGCGCGGCTGGAGAGGTGACGGGCTATCCTTTTACGGTCTGTTAGAGCGCTGGCACCGAGAGGTGTTGCTTTTCACCTCAGGGCTGGACCTCGGAGCAGAGTCCCCACTTGCTTGCTTGCTCGTCACCACCATCCCCTTTCAGCAGGGCTGAGCCTCCAGGTCCCTGAAAGCCCTGCGCATGCTCTGTGTCGTCCCTGTTCCTGAGGGCTGCCGTGACAGCAGCCTGGGTGTGGGTTGCCAGGCTGGGCCCCTGCCATGCAACCGTAGTGGCACATCCCCTTTATCTGTTCCTAGGCATAACCACCAGGTCTAAGTGTCACTGGAAACGCTTTTGCATATATTGTACTGTTAGCATATACTGTCTCACCAATGGTCCCCTGGTCAACACGTCGGAATTCTGGTATTTTATGCATACCGGGGAGGTGAACTAGAACCCACCACAAGTCTAATGCTAACTAGTTACCAAGAATGTCGGATTACGTTCTCAGGCTTCACCTTCGAAGGTGTCAGTGCTGTAGGCTGGTAAGATGAAGAATATTGTAGTCCTTTAGAAAAGGACTTAGAGGAGCTGTCAAACTCACTGAAAGAAATTTTCAGTTAAGGAGGACCAGCATTATTAGAGAGGTTATGGCAGTAGCAGTAGGATTGTAAGTTCGAGGTCAACCTGGGTTACATAGGGAGACCTTGACATCTCCCTCCTCTTAAAAATATAATAGGAGCATGCTAAGTTAGTTTTAGGGGGTGGGGGAGTGGTTGGTTTGTACATCCTATTTGGTTGGCCCCAGCAGTGTATTAGCCACAGCTGTTATTTAGCTTCACATAGTTAAAGGTGAACACCACAAACTGAAAGAAAGGCTTGGAACTAACTTTGGGTCTTGATGTTCTATTGTTAAATAAAGTATCCTGACATTTGAAACGATGAAAGGATTGTTCACAACTATTTCCATAGTGAGAGATCAGGTTCAAGTTCTAATACAACAAAGAGAGGTGGGGTTTAGAACCAGTGGACAAAAGTAGTGGTCAATGGCTGGCAATTACAAAGAGGCGATATCACATCAAGGGTAAAAAAACATTCTTGATAAACGATTTAACAAGATCCTTACTGTGGGCTTGTGAAGGTGGCCAGTTTTCAAGGGTCTGGGATTCCTTTGGTATCAACTTAGAGGATCCTTGGTAAAACTGTACTTAGGTAGGCCATGACAGAGGCTATTTGAGAAACAGCAAAGGAGGAATCTAACTCAACTTTGGTCAAGGAGTGAGTCTGACACCATACACTTTCCTTTTGTGTTCATTTCTCAAGTTAGATAATATTTCTTCCCATGTCAGACATTTCCAAGTGACTCCCAATCCCCCTGCTCCTCCTTTCCCCCTCCCTTGCCCATTACCATACCTTTAATCAGTCACAAACCCTGATGCATATTACTGTAGAATCTCTTGCAACTTTCTTCAGCTCTGCATTCTCATTTTCACTGCCTTAGTTTAGATTCTCCTTGTTTGTTAATCTCACCTAAACAGGTTCTACAGTTTTAACTAACCTCTAACCCTGTCTCTTGTGCAGCTAAAGTCAAAACTGCAAATCCAGATTAGAAAGCTTTTGCCAACACTGAATCTCCAACAAACCGTATAGGCATGATAAGCTCTGACCCCATACTTTCCCACCCCTTGCCTATCACTCTTTACCCTCCAGCTACACATGTACTTCCCCAAGCCCTAAGCCTTTTCATAATTAGTGTCTCTGTTCATGATCTTGGCTCAGATTCCCTCCTGCCCTGTCCTCATACAGATTTGTCCTTCAACTAGGAAAATCTTTTCTTGCTCCATAGTTGTGCATGCTTCACCTATTGCCCTCACTTCACAGCACTGTAATTTGTTCATTTGTGTGCTGACCAGTTTCTCCATAGGCAAGTAGTATGAAGCAATTATATTTGTATCTTCTGATTCTGTATACTGGAAATTTTAGGGAGTTCCATATGGGTTTCCAGATGATGGCAGGGAAGTCGGTGTTCCCTCTTGGGGTTTCTTAGTCTCATTAATAAAGAATTTAAGAATGATTTCAAATGGAAGTTTGAGGACCATTTTTATTAGAGTTCAAAAGAAAAATACTCCAGGATAGGCAAGCTGTAAGTCTCCTCCTGTCTAGCAGAGGAGTGGGGAGGACGCTTATATGTTTGAGTTAATCCAGCATGGAGGTCAGCCACATGCTGTGGAGAGAGGCTTTAGAGAAAGAGTAAAGAAGCCCAGAGTACCAGAAAAAGCATACTTAGGTTCCAGCATCTGAAAGAAAGAGACAGGAAAAAGATAAAGGAAAAATTGCAACTTTCTGAGCCAGAAAGGTAGACAGACCCAACAGAACCTCATGATAGGGACTGTGCTAGGGGGTGGGAATCCTGGGAAGGAAAAGGACAGTCTCTAATTAAAGGAATCATTATTATTTCTATCTCTTTAGCATGGCTGGAGGTAAGCCCCCTTTCCTAGAGATAGTATCACCTTCCAGAGGGGTGTTCTCTTGGCAGGTCATTGGCTAGCCTAACTAGAATGTTAGGTCTCCACCTATGCCAGAGATTTCATCTTCTTGACCATAAGGAACTAGTTTTCCCTTAATGATCCTTTACTGATGTCGTGTCAATTGGACATATTACCCAACAAACAATAGACTCATCCTGTAGTGTAGCATTGGCTTTTAATTTTTCTTTGGTGAAAAAAAAATGTGTATTTAGAATTAGCCAGCTGGGATATTTAGGTGATCTCAATTTTGCTGGCAGCATCCAAAGCATCGTAATCAGGATCCAGTCAAACATTGGCCTTCTTCTGTTTATCAGGCCTGATCAGGGTATTGATCTTGGCCACATCAATGTCATAGAGCTTCTTCAAAGCCTGTTTGATCTGGTGCTTATTGGCCTTGATATCCACAGTGAACACAAGTGTGCTGTTGTCCTCTGTCTTCTTCATGTCTGGCTCTGTGGTCAGGGGGAACTCGATGATGGCATAATGGTCAAGCTTGTTTCTCCTGGGGGTGCTCTTCTGAGAGCATTTAGGCTGCCTCTGGAGCCATAGGGTCTTGGGCTGCTGAAGGTGAGGGACATGGATCTTCTTTTTGTTGCTGTGGGCATCTTTCAACACTGCTTTCTTGAGCTTTCAGTCCCTTTGCTTTGGCTTCAGCTTTTGGAGGGGCAGGAGCTTTTGATGCCATCTTTGCCTTGACTTTTAATTCTTATTCAGATCACTAGTTTGGAAATAAAATCAACTTATGATTTTTGGCCACTGGAGAAAGTTTTGAGAAAAGAAGAAAATTTTATTTAATTCCACCCAAAATAAATTCAGTAGTAAATAAAGTAGATTATCTTGTGTATTAACAACAGACTAATGCCTTTAGGAAATAGTTCATACTTGGAATAAAGATAAATATGGTACTTGTTTAACTTGATGGTCTTCTGAAGCTAGGTCAAACAGACATCCACATGGCTGCCATGTTGTGTGCTTGCTATGTTCACTCCATTTAAAAGGCTTATTGGTTACTTTATCTAGTTTGGCTATTTCCTTCCTCTATATCCATAGTCAGACCCTTTTTCTATTAACTGTTAAGGTCTGGTTCATATTAGCCTCTTCAGAGAACTTCTAGTCTCTTCATTATTCAAACAGAACTTAATAATGTAGACATATGATGTAAGATATTTTCCTAAATTACTTAAGAGATATTTCAGGAAATAATTCTAGGATAGTCACTGTGGTAGGCAAAGGAATTGCTTCCTAAAATATGTGGATGACCAGTGCTTGGAACCTGTGAATAATTTTGTTACATGGCAAGGGAATTTTACATATGTGATTAAGGCCACTGATTTTTTTTGTGTGGTTTCCTCTTTCTTTATTAGACTTTGTAGATGCCACACAGGTCTAAAAGTTGCTCCAAACCAGAAGTACTAAGGACAAGGGTGGAAATAAATAATTTGTTCTAGAGTCAAATATGAGTAGTGATTAGTGCCTGAGAACTTGGATCATGTCTCAAATACCACGTTCCAATGTATAGCTCAAATACCATGTTCCAATGTATTGCATCATGTTTTTAACAGTTACAGAATAAAAAAGTAAAAAATCAAGGCACTTTTCAAATATATTGTTGGGAAAGTCACATAGGAAGTTTACAGCAAAGCAAGACAATCTCTTTTATAGGTTTCAGATGTTATTTGATGACATTCTTACTTTTTGGATTGATGGAAGCTAGTGTTATGTTAATATACTCTAAAAGGATTTTCCTGATTGTCACAAAGATACTAGGTCAAATGAGAAGATAGCTCCAGTAAATTTGGCTCCAGACCTACAACATTCCAGCACTCTACAATCATGGAGGTCCTGATTAGTCATTCAACTTTGTGGAATCTTTAACACAAGTGCAGTTTTTACCTGGAAACTTCAGTTCCCATATTTACCTGACTCTGTCATGAGAGGCTCTTGGCTAACAATCAGTTAGGAGATGGAGGCCTTAGCCTTTAGGCAGCAGGAGCTGAATTTGCCTTCATCCTACTGTAAAAATTTAAGTATGTCATTTTATAAGCATAGTCTAGTAAATTTGAAAGCACATTCTTTTTTAGAACCTTCAAGTATAAGCGTTGGCCAGCTGATACCTTGATTTCCTTCTTCTGAGACCTTTGGCAAAAAAACAAGCTAATTCTCCCTGGACTTTTGATCTATAGAACTGTGACATAAGTTTAACATGTTTTAAGCCACATAATGTGTAGTATTTTGTTCAGTAGCAATGAAAAACTAATCTAATTAAGCTGTATATAATTTGAAGATATAAAAGAAAAAAAACTATTTTTACTCAGCACTGAGGCATTATATTTAGTTAGCACTCAGTAAATATTTTGTGAGTGCATATGAATGAATTAAGTATCATTGATTCAACCTTTACTGAGTGCCTTCTACATGTTTAGCACCAAGGGGTTCACTGGAGGTGAAGAATTGAAAAGAATGGTAGGCAAAGGAATTGCTTCCTAAAATATGTGGATGACCAGTGCTTGGAACCTGTGAATAATTTTGTTACATGGCAAGGGAATTTTACATATGTGATTAAGGCCACTGATTTTTTTTTGTGTGGTTTCCTCTTTCTTTATTAGACTTTGTAGATGCCACACAGGTCTAAAAGTTGCACTGTTAAATAATTATTAAAGAGTAAGCAGGACTGAGTTCCTGACCCAGAGCTCCAAACCAGAAGTACTAAGGACAAGGGTGGAAATAAATAATTTGTTCTAGAGTCAAATATGAGTAGTGATTAGTGCCTGAGAACTTGGATCATGCCTCAAATACCACGTTCCAATGTATAGCTCAAATACCATGTTCCAATGTATTGCATCATGTTTTTAACAGTTACAGAATAAAAAAGTAAAAAATCAAGGCACTTTTCAAATATATTGTTGGGAAAGTCACATAGGAAGTTTACAGCAAAGCAAGACAATCTCTTTTATAGGTTTCAGATGTTATTTGATGACATTCTTACTTTTTGGATTGATGGAAGCTAGTGTTATGTTAATATACTCTAAAAGGATTTTCCTGATTGTCACAAAGATACTAGGTCAAATGAGAAGATAGCTCCAGTAAATTTGGCTCCAGACCTACAACATTCCAGCACTCTACAATCATGGAGGTCCTGATTAGTCATTCAACTTTGTGGAATCTTTAACACAAGTGCAGTTTTTACCTGGAAACTTCAGTTCCCATATTTACCTGACTCTGTCATGAGAGGCTCTTGGCTAACAATCAGTTAGGAGATGGAGGCCTTAGCCTTTAGGCAGCAGGAGCTGAATTTGCCTTCATCCTACTGTAAAAATTTAAGTATGTCATTTTATAAGCATAGTCTAGTAAATTTGAAAGCACATTCTTTTTTAGAACCTTCAAGTATAAGCGTTGGCCAGCTGATACCTTGATTTCCTTCTTCTGAGACCTTTGGCAAAAAAACAAGCTAATTCTCCCTGGACTTTTGATCTATAGAACTGTGACATAAGTTTAACATGTTTTAAGCCACATAATGTGTAGTATTTTGTTCAGTAGCAATGAAAAACTAATCTAATTAAGCTGTATATAATTTGAAGATATAAAAGAAAAAAAACTATTTTTATGAGATTAAAGGCGGGCACCCCACCCCTGGCTAAGACTATGGGAACTTTTAGAGACAAACTGAATACATTTTAAATTATGAGATGGCCTTGAGCCTACAAAGACAAAGGAGGAAGGTTATAGTTTAAAAAGTAATGTTCAGGTGTCAAGTTGGCAAGGGTAGACTTGTGATGGTTAATATATACATACATATATATGTGTGTGTGTGTGTGTATATATATATATTCACTTTGTGTATTAGTGTTTTGGCTCTATTCAAGTACACTTGTGTGTGCAATGCCCACAGTGGTCAGAGGAAGGCGGTAGATCCCCTGGAACTGGAGTTACAGATGGTTGCTAGCCATTATGTAGGTGCTGGGATCCTAACCAGGGTTCTCTGCAAGAGCAGCCAGTGCTCTTAACCACTGAAGCCATCTCTCCAGCCCAAGAACTGAGATTTTGTGGAACTCAAGGTATGAACTTACAGGGCTGGGAGATAGAACTTTTAAGCCAAGTCTTAAATGAAGATGTTAGAAGGAAGGCAGATGACAACAGTGGAGGTAGCAAAGGCAAAGGGTAAAAGAAGAGGTTTACAAGAGGGGCACCGTGATCAAAGGCAGTGAGGGAAGGACCCAGTTACTGACATGAGTCATGAGTATATGTGAAAGTGACTGCTTGTTCCATGTTGCTAGTACTAGAAATGTGACTAAAGGGTTGAGTGAAAACTAAGGCTGAACTATATTCTAGGTGAACTGAGTCACTGTCTGATTTAAAGTCAAAAGGGAAAGAAAATAAAATTAAAGTTAAGTAGATTCCTTTTGGTACCATGACAGGGCAGAACTGGGAGTTGATGAGCACTGGTGTTATGTTGTCTTCCTATTTAACCTCAATAAAATCATTCTCTGGCCCCAACTTTACTTTAAAGAGCCTCCCATCTGTACTCTAGACTGGCACTCTATATGTTAGAGGATTGAGCTACTGAGCTACAACTGGACCACAGATTGGCACTCTAGATTTTTCAATCTGGCTTGAGACCAGTTATTATCTAATTTCCTGATGGGACATTACCCAGAGGAGCTTAACCAGTGGAAAATAAATGGGTTATATAAAGTAATTTTCTGAATGAAAAAAATAGCTTTATTGAAAGATTAATTATATACCAGATTTTGGCATAGGAGTTACCATAAAATTTCTTAATGCCACACATAATTATATTTTCTTTAACTTGCTTTTGAAATTGAGTTGCATATTATTTTTTAAATAATATTCTTTGCTTTATTCATAAAATATTTCATCCAGTTAAAAATTCAGGAAGAGCATTCTAAAAGCACTCCCAATATTCAATTTTATTTTAAATTTCTTATAAATAAATATCAGTATGTGTATTACTTAACTTCAGAGATTAAGTAAGTAGGTCCCTCCTTACTGGTTAAAATACTATGTATATAATTATTTCTGCAAATCTCTCTTTTCTCAGGAGTGAAAGTTCTCAAAAACTCAGTTTAATCATTCAAAGGCATTATAACCTGTGGGCAGGGAATGAGGTTCAAAGATTGGACCACATAACTAGGGCACACCAACCCCCTCAATAGCTTCATAACTTGTTAGGTCTTTGAAGAAATTGGCAATTTATACTGATCACAGACTCCATCTTGAAACAAAAGTTTTTACCAAACAATAAATACCAAAAAAAAAGAGAAATGTCATATAATGTATTTTGATATATTTGGATTCCTTTTCCATCTCCACCCCTACCTGACTACTTGCCCAATTTCATGGCCTTTATTATTAATAATTTTTTGGTTTTTGAGACAGGGTCTCCCTGTAGCCCCAGCTGTCCTTTAATTCACTATGTAGACCAGGCTGGCCCTGAACTCACAGAGATCTGCCTGCTTCTGGCCCTCCCAAGTGCTGGGATTAAAGGCATGCACTACATCCAGCATTATTAATATTTTTTAAGGCCTACTGAGTCTAATTTGTGTCTCCAGATGTTCCTCAGTATAGGTCCATACCCTGACCTGGTCAACCTTCCCAGGATGACACCCTTAAAGAAAACTGATTTTCTCTCACCCAGAAGCAATCAGTTGTCAATAGTTCCTCAGGAGGGTTAGAGCTTCTTGCCTACCTCACCTTCTCCATGTTCCAATGTCACCAATCTATGGGTATAATGATAACTCACGAGGTTTAATATTCTGGTTTAATAGTATGACCATTTAGCAAAATAATAGTAGTATGTTCTTCTTTATGGTCTGGTCTCTGACCTGTCTAGCAACAGGTTCCTAGGCCTGATAACAGTGTCAGGTATGGACTCCATCTTGTGGAGTGGACATTAAATCCAAGCAGAAAGTGGTTGGTTACTTCAATAACATTCATGCCACTATTGCACCAGTGGGCCTATCTTGCCAGGCCAGTTGGTATTTTGCTTGCTGTGTTCACAGCTGGGCAAGATGTTGATTACTATTCTAGTTTATGCATAGTACCTTCCAGCACTATGAAAGCTAGCCAGTAGAGAGGAAGCTTTGAAGTCAGTACCAGCTTGATTTCTTCTTATTAGTTCTATGATTCATGTATGTAGTGTCTTTAGTAATAGGGTCTAATCATCAAGTTCTTGTGAGTAACCAAGAACAATGGCAATAGACAGCATTGTTTGAGGGTCTCTGGGAACCCTCTGATCAATAGCTCCAAAAGAGGAAGTCCATTCCTGGCATTGGGCTTTTTATTAGTAGCTTATGGTGTCTGGTAGGGGCATTGTCTCCCTAGTGTAGAGTAATTACAGTTAAACTCTTTTTATATTGTGTATGTATATATTTTCATATACTTATTTAGTAGTAGGTTTCCATATGATATTTTCAAAATACCTTCAGTGTTGGTTATTCCCCCCATACTCCTTCCTCTGCCCTGCCTTCCCATTTCCCCACCCCATTTAACCCTTCATATTCCATTCTTGAGTGCTTTTGGTAGTTCTGAGATGTTACAGATTTTTCAGGAAATAGCAGTATTTGGGGAGTGCAATAACGCTTATGAAGAGCTTGTTTTTGAAGTGGGGCAATCTTAGGTTGGAATTCTAACATTTCCACTT
Organism: Nannospalax galili; assembly: GCF_000622305.1. NCBI lineage: Eukaryota > Metazoa > Chordata > Mammalia > Rodentia > Spalacidae > Nannospalax > Nannospalax galili. The sequence continues at coordinate 980,880 of NW_008335967.1, read as the reverse complement.
GAGAAAATTACCCAACTTTTAAGTGTTGGTTAGACTAGTTGAAAAATATATTCTGTTTTCAAAGACATTTGGATCTAGTTTGAGATAGAATGTCTTTTTTTAAATGATATTAACACTTGCTCATATTTTACCATGAAATAATTACAGTATGGTCTTCAGTGCCCTATGAAGTAGATTTTCTTTCACTACCAAAATGATAGTGAATAACTTCTCTGTGTCTAACTTTTCTTGGTGAAAAAGGAGGTGAATATAGTGATACTCATCTTACAAGGTTTTATGGAAGCTTAAATGACATAGTACATGTACAATGCCTAGTATTTATCAAAATATTTATTGTATGCACATAAAATTAATCTGTATACTTTAACCTAACAATGCAACTTTGCTAAAGAGTGCTAGCAATCATTAAGCCTTCAGGAAGTCATGATCTTTTTGCTGGAGGTTCCTGCTAGATATTAATGACTACTGACTGATCAGGGTGGTGCTTGCTAAAGGTTGAAATGTCAGTTTCTTTTATGTGTATGTTTTTACCTTCATTTATGTATGTGTACCACATGCATGCAATGCCCATGGAGGCCAGAATAATGGAGTCAGATTTCCCTAGAACTGGAGTTGCAGATATTTGTAAGCTGCTATGTGGGTGCTGGGAACTGAACCCTGAGTCCTCTGAAAGAGCAGCAAATGCTCTTAACAACTTGGAGCCAATTCTCCTGCTCCATGACACGTATCTTAAGACAATAATCAAGTTTTCTGTATCAATTGATTCCTCCTTTCATGAAAAATTTCTAGGTAGCATGCAATACTATTTATAGCACCTTGATAATAGAACTTCTTTCAAGATTGGAATTATTCCTCTCAAATCTTGCCACTCTCTGATCAACTAAGTTTATACAATATTCGAAGTCCTTCATTTTCATTTTTTTAAAATGTCCTCACCAAAAGAAGATCCCATTTCAAGCACTTTTTTCTCATCTATAATAGAAATCCCTCCTCTGTTATTCTTATCTTGAGATAATTTTGGATAATTTTAGTTCTCTTGACATTTACATCAGATCTGCAGTTAATCCTCTACTGAAGCCTTGAGCCTTTCAAAGTCACTCATGAACACTGGAATCAGCTTCTTCAAAATTCCTGTTAATGTTGATATTTTAATCTTCTCGCCTGGGTCACAAATATTCTTTTTTCAATTACAAAAAAATTTATTGGGGAGCTGGAGAGATGGCTCAGCAGTTAAGAACACTGACTGCTCTTGCAGAGGACCCAGGTCTAATTCCCAGCACTCACATGGCAACTAACAACTGTCTGAAACTCCATTTCCAGGCGGCCCAATGCCCTCTTCTGACCTCCGTGGGCATTTCAAGACACAGGTGCACCTACATGCATACAGGCAATACACTCATACACATAAAATAATAAAATTAATAAAAATTTATTGGATTTTTGTGAATTTCATTCAATATATTTTGATCATATTTAGATCCCCTTCCCTATCTGCATCCCCCTAGTAGTCCCCCCCACTGGATTTCATGGACTCTGTCATATGTATTAAGGCCTATCAAATCAAATTTGTGTCCCCCAGTTGTCCTTCAGGTGGATCACAAATTTCTTAATGGCATCTAGAATGGAAAATTCTTTCCAGAGGTTTTCAGTTTACTTTGTCTATATTGGCGGGATCACTATGATGATCATAGCCTTGCACAATGTATTTCTTACATAATAAGACTTGAAAGTTGAAATTGCATTTTGTTTTTTGTGTTTTTTTATTGATTTGTGCGTGTGTGTGTGTATTTAATACAGAACATCCCAAACAATTTTATTCATCTTTATACCTGCATCCCAAATGGCACCCTCTCATAGTACCCCCTCACTTGAAGCCCATATATTCTGTCATCCCTGTTACTGTCCACTGTGCTGTCAGTGCCCCCAGTTACTCCCCAAGGCAAGTCCATCTGCTGAGTCTAGTCAGCCTATCTAGAGTCCTTTATTTTAGGGAAGATCAGCTCTTCCTCATCTAGCAGCAATCAGTTGCCAACATTTCTTTAGATAAGATTGGGGTCTGCTGTTCATTTTCCCAGTGCTATGCTGGGTTACTGTCTGGGAGTCTCTTGGGCCACCCTGGCCAACAACTCAAAGGAAGATATCTCCTGTCTGGCATTGTTTCTTGTTATGTAGCCTTTAGCTATACACATGGACTCTTAAAGAAATATACTGATCACTTTAATCTTTGCTTACACTTTCCTTTTGGGTGTTTAATATTATACAGTTGGCCCAAATAAACCAACTTATTTTTACTACTAAGGTCATTTGAGGATCTGTTCTTAGGGGTCACATGGGCTTGGGAGGAGAGCCCGGCTCCTTTCTTTTACCAGTCCCATCTATGTGAAGATAAGTCAAAGGTCCTACTTGACTATGCCTGGCTTCACTTCGAAGCATGGAGGAAATGTTTTCTCTGTTTTGACCTTCCTCTTTGTAGACTGGATGCTGGTTCAAATCCATCTGGTTGGGTCTCCATAACCTCCCTGAATAAGAGGACAGATGACTTACCACAGTTACAGACTATTTTGAGAGATGTTCCATACTCTCCTGGAACTTAGTTGACCTTGGAGAGCAAGGATCAAAAAACTGTTCTTTAAGTCCCTCTGACTGGATTAGTATAGGCCTCAAAGTATGACTGTTAAGCATCCAAGAAGGTTAGTTACACCAGTCTGGTACTTTTAATTGCCATATGCTATGTAGATAAAGCTTGAGCAAAAATGAAACATGCTCAGATAAACCTTGATTAGACATATATTTTGTTCCTTGAACTAGTTTTTTGTATAATTTGTCAGTAGGTTGTTGGACTAATATGGTTCCCTCTGGTTTTTTAAAACTAGCTAGGCATTATTTATCTCTCTCAGTATCTAACAGTTCCACCATGGTTTCCCCATTTAAAGTGCCCTCACTTTTCCCATTTCTCTCTTTGACTCATTGGCTGCAAGATGAAAATGGGATTGGCAGGCATGCTCATAACATTATTCTTATATTTACATCTCTGTCCTTGGTACACTGTAAATGAGCAATAGTGTTTGGGAAGGAATCCCACCTGCTGAGCTATCTTACTGGCTCCCTTTAAATTAATTTTTTGAGCTGTTAACAACATTAGGTTAGAAAACAAAAATAACAATATAATTACTTCAACTTAAGAATAGAGGCAGCAAGCAAGAGAGTCAGTGTAATGTAGTAGACTTTGAGTTGGTTTAATGTTTGTCAGATGCGGACAATCACATGTACCTTCCAAAAATATGAATTTTCAGGCTCTGCCTCTTGAAATTGTAATTCAAAAGGTGGTGGCGATTTGGAATCATATTTTAATATTACCATGTGATCAAACAAATGACTAATAGCCTTTTTAGTCTGTTGACTTTTTTGGTAATCTGGCAAAACTAATGGATTCTTCCTTAGAATAGCTTAGTTTGACTTGGAGTCTATTGTTAGGGATTCAGGTTCATTTTGGCATACATGGTGAAGGAGAGTGGCAGCTCCCTTGAAACTATATGTGCTTGGGGCTCAGGAGCTCCTGAGTAGAAGTCACTCTATGCCTGAAGTGTGTCTGGTAAGGTGGTAAAATGAGAAGTCTGAGAGACATCCATTTACATTTCTGCTGAGTATGTCTTGGGAGACAATCCACCCTAGTGAAGATAGAACAAAGTTCTGTGAACACAAGACTGCAATAAAGCCTAAAGCCTACCAAGAACTCCAACCTGCCCCTCTGCCTTGTAAATATCCATAGTTGTCAGGTCTATCACCATCCTATGCTTTGAGAGAAAAGACCATTAAAATGAATAAGAATGGTTCCATTAAACCATGTAATTTCCTGGAGCACATGTTGCACTACTGTATGTGATATGTAAGGCAGGTACCCATTCTCCATGAGGGCCCACACACCATTTCATGGCCACCAGCCACACATGGGGTTCAAGCTTCAGTGCCAGGAAAGGAGGAAGGCCATTGGAATTCAGAAGGTTGAAGAGAATGAGAGGAACCACAGGCAGATGAGACATACGTTATTTATCCTCATAAAGGCCGCTAGGCAGGCACCCAGGTGCACGTTGGCACACAGGCAGTCATGGGCAGACACAGAGACTAGCATGCAGGCCTACAAACAAATGTATGTAGGCATGCTGGCAAAAGAAAAGAGCTCTGGCCTCTGACCACAGGCCATATTACACAGAAACACACAAAAGCGATACTCTGTCCCAAATAGTTACATAGCAAGCAGATTAAATCACTGTTTAATTTTGGGGTCCCAGACATTTGGTGTCAGCTATTTTGTAATGACCATGCCAGATGGCCATATCAACACTGGTGTTGGAAACTAGGATGACCTGCCTTTGAATGAGTGCACCTGAGTCCTGGAGATCAAACCATGACCTCTGCTTATGGATGAGACCCTGAACACCGGAGTCTCAGGACCCTGACATGCAGAACAGCTGCATGTTTAGTAGAGGAAGTTGGCCAGATCAGATAGGCTGACTGTGTTCCTCATTCTAAGAAAGTCATCTTAACTTCCCTGTCTGAGAGAGTGAACATTTTGATCAATACATCATCAGACAATAGCCCTGAGCAAGGTATAAATATCCTGCTATGTGATTGCCTTAGTTTACACCAGCAAAAAGTTAGTGTTCCTGTTTCTTTGTTTAAAAATATTCTAATGCTTTGTATACAACTTCAAAAGCTACATGTAACTGCCAGTTTTTTTTTCTGTATAAAAACATGTTGAACTTTTAATAAAGTGGGATTGTAACCAGACCCACAAGTCCCCAGAATCTCTTCACTCTGCATCTCAGATTCCCCACTATCTCAGAGCAGGACCCCCCATAGGGTGGCCTTTTCATACCATACTAAGTATAAACTGACCCTTTATGACCTTTTGTTTCCTATAACACATAAACCATGGAAGTATACTACATATTAGAAGCCAGTTCTGGGATTCCCAAAAATGCTTCAAGGGGTTGTTGAAGAGGTTTTCAGAGTTGTAGAGAGCCCTCATCAGTAAATGGAGTCATGGTTCTGTGATTGTTTTGCTCACTGATATGTATATAAAGCTTGCCATTATGACCTTTGCTTACTAGGTACTCAATGAATATTTTTTAAATTTATTCATTTTTATTTTATGTGTATGAATGTATTGCCTGCATGTATAAGTGTGCCTGTGTCATATAGTGCCCATGAAGGACAGAAGAGGTTGTCAGATCTCCTGGAACTGAAGTTACAGATGGCTGTTAGCCTCCATGTGGGTACTAGGATACGAGCCTGGGTCTTCTGCAAAAACAACCAGTGCTCTTAAATGCTGAGCCATCTCTCCAGCCCCACTCACTTAATATTCATTAAATAAATTTAAGTGAATGAAAGAAGGTATGACTTTATAGATAGAGGTTAAATTTGGACAAATTAGGTTATGCTAGTCCTTATATGATAAAACTAACTCACCACTTCTAGAACCTTTATCCAGGAAATTGCCAGAGCTCTAAAAAATTTTAAAAGAATGTCAACTGCAAACATATCTGAAATGAAGTCTCAAGAAAAAAGGCCTACATTTATGTTAATGATTCTACAAGGCTGATTGATGAGAGCTTCATGGTTATGGAGAGTTGAAATGCTATAGATCCAGAGCCAAATTATCTCAGGCTGCTTTTATCTTTCATTCACTGTCCATCTGTTTCTGACCTAACATCCTTGTGACTATCAGGTGAAATGCTTGTGAATATATTAACAGACCACTAGGTTCCATCAACCCAAAGAGCCGAGAATGTTAGCAGATGACATCTATAGCAAAGAGTTTCCTACTTTGTTGTAACATGCTTACTTAGTGTTTTCACCAAAGTATTTATGAAGAGGGCTTTGATTTATGACTTTCTTTGTTCTGTAATTATAAAAGCTTTACAAAACTGTGACTACATTGAAACCATTATTTGAGGCAACCTGAATCTTTGTTTCTGGGTCATGGTCACTGATGCTTGGTTTCAGAATAACCAATTTTTTTTTTGAGACATGATCTGTGTTTTTGCATGAGCACCTACTTGATCTAGTATAGTTTATTCCAAAATAAGGTAGCAATCAAGTTAAATAAAATGACTGTGAGGTCAGAGGTGGTGTAACACTGCTGAGACCAAACAGCAGGGGTGGAAAGAGGAGGGCTGTCACCATGGGTTATGCAGTTAGGCAAGAAATCTAGAGCATCAGGACCTGTATATCCTGGGCATATGGTACAGAAAGACTTTACAGGATTGTTTTAATAGAGCCCATTTACTGATCAAAAAAATGTATGAAGATATTATGGAGGAAGGCGGTCAGCCTAGCCTGTGTTGCATTCTCCCCCACCCCTTGATTTCACGTACTCTCTGTCATAAAGCACTGCCCTAAATTCTCCCAGTATTAAAGCTCTAAGAAAACCCAGTTGCATATGTGTTTAAAAAGTAAAAATGAACAACTAAAATGATGATTTCTTCTACACTTTTATTCTCAACCTTTAATCGTGATTTGACAATTGTGACATTGTCACTTCATTTTGGATTGCTTATAAGAGGTTAGCAAGGGGCTGCAGAGGTGGCTCAGTGGTTAAGAGCACATACTGCTCTTGCAGAAGATCTGAGTTTGGCTCTCAGTTCCCTGGCTGGGCTGTTCACATCCTATAACTCCAGTTCCAGGGACTCTGATGCATCACATACAAAGTTTTTATCTTCTGTTCAGAAGGATACAGGAAAGTACCTTACTAACCCTTAGGTAAGAAGAGAGATGTATTCATAAGGATAATGAATTGGAATTAATTGAGAAAGTCGGTTGCTGTTTACTTTGAAGTAATCTCAGGTTACAGAAAAAAAATGCAAGTGGAACATAAACAAGTTATTTTTCCTGAACCACTTAGGGTAAGTGCTGATGTAGTGCTCTATTACCTTCTACTAGTTTAGTGTGAATTTCTTACAAACCATTATAATCATAATATAACCATCAAAACCGAGTAAATTACAGTGTTTCATGACTATCGTTGGAATCCTAAGACCTCCTTTGATTGTCATGGGTCTTTAGTCTTCTTCATTTTTGAGCAGTTCTTCAGTCTTTATTTTTGATGAATTTGGCGCAAACTGGTGATTCTGTAGTTTGTCTTTAAGTTCAATTTTCTACTTATGATTTGATTCAGATGATATATCTTTGGTAGTAACATTGCAGAAGCAATACTGTCTTCTCATATCTTACGACCATCAGATGATACATGATTTTTGACTTAACCTGTGGCTGATGGTCACTCTGGTAACTAAGGTTATTATTTACTAATTTATATTCCACCCCTGAAGATCCTCCTTTTCTCTTTGTAATTAATACATATTTTTCAGGTGGTTATTTTTAATATTTTATTTATTATTTTTATTTCATGTGTATTAGTATTTTTGCCTACATGTGCACCACATGCGTACACTATCCCACAGAAGCCAGAAGAGGGTTAAGATCCCCTGGAACTAGAGTTATAGACAGCTATTAGCTGCCATTTGGGTGCTGGGACTCAAACCCGGGTCCTCTGGAAGAACAGGCAAGTGTTCTCAACCATCAAGCCATCTCTACAACCCCAGGGATTTCTCTTGAAACTTTGAAAAATCCTATTCCTTATCAAATGTTACATTATCAAGTTAAATCCCCAAATCACAAGGATAATAGTTTATCTATACATTTCCACTTGTCACCTGACCTTATCAGAACTTTAAATTTAGGAAGAAAACCAGGGTTCGAAAATAATCTTATAAAAGGCATGAGTTTAGGCTCTTGAAGGAGCTGTTTGAAATAGCTCTCCTTATCTATCAGAAATAGCCACAGTAAATCCTAGTCTACTTTAACAGAACATTTTAGCATCTCCAGGGTTGAAAGAAATTGAAATGGGGGTATGTGATAGTTTGAATAGGGGGTTGGAGGACCAACAGAAATCATAATAAAAATTCAGAATATCTGTAGCCATAAACAGTAGAACAAACCTTCAGTCCTGAATCATGTTCTCTAAAGCCAGGTGGACCAGTGTCCTCAGGGATGAGTCTTAATATTCAGTCTCATTTTAATGTTCCTCTTAAGAAATGTAGAAAGGTTGCTGGAAACAATCTATAATATGGATTTAGAGAAACTGGTATTCTGGAACAAATTTCCATTACCTTCATCAATTGAAAGAACATTAGAATTCAGTAAGTGGCTTTGCAGAAGACAGATTATGTTGGGGTGAGTCCAGCACCAATTTCCAAATAATGTTTAAGATGGCTGTGTGGAAATTCCCTTTTTTTCCTGTTAGGGTTACTATGGTTACAGCATTGTGTTCTGGGTCCCTGACTCCTATCTGTTACTATCATATCAGGTCAGACTAAAGAGCCTTACACTTGACTTCCACAACTTCACAAAGCAATGTATAAGCAAATGTTCACTCCAGTGGATACATGCTTTCTTTTCGATTTGTCTCATCTATGAGTCTTTTGAGGTGTTCTCAATACTCAGACTTCAGAAGTGTCCTTCATAGTCCCTCTCTTGTCTTTCTGTAGAATTAATTGGTTGTGCTATCATCCAGCATTTACTACTTGCTTTACCTTCTTTTGTGTTATTCTAAGTTATTAAGTTTCATAAGTACATGAATACATTTTTCTTACCAACAGTGCAAACCTTTTTGGGGAGAAGGAGGTGCCTTACTTGGACATCTTTGACCTTTCCACTGCACTAGACAAATCACAGCTAAATTTTATTTCCATATTATAAGAGGACAGGTGTTATAAGAAAAAAATGTTTTGTTCTCAGTTATGCTTCAGTTGGATTATCCAGACAGAGATAGTTCTTTGTTTTACAAGGGAAATTAAGGCCCTAAAAGATGACAAGGTTTACCTGGTTGTATTTTGGTGATGTAACCAGAAGTAGGCTTTCAGATTTTCTGATTCTTTGTTCACTCCCCTCCCTTTAGTCTACTGTGTATCTCATAGATATTTTGACCCACTATTAGGCAAAACCATTTTGCAAATGATCTGGAACTGATTGAAGTTCTAGTATCCAAAATTGAGTAAATGCCTCAAAATCTTCACTCATCAAATGTTCTTCAAGGGAGTTTTGCCACCACCATTCACACAGAAGCATAAGTTAAAAAAGCAGACACATGCACAAATCCCCTCAGACTCATCCTGTATTTTGTAGTGTACTTGTCTAGTAGTCCCAGAGTTTGGGGTTAAAAGTTGAGATCTTTAGTTCATTTGGACTTGATTTTGTGTAAGGTGAGAGATAAGAATCTAGTTTTATTTTTTAATATTCAACATATCCACTTTTCCCAGAACTATTTGTTGAAGATGCTGTCTTTTCTCCAGTCTGTAGTTTTGGCCTCTTTGTCAAAAGGCAGGTGACTATAGTTATGTGGGCTATCTGGGTGTTCTGTTCCATTCATTGATGTGCATATCTGTTTTTATGTCAGTACCATGCTGTTTCTGCTGTGGCTGTATAGTATAAGTTATGTAGTATAAGTTGTAATGAGGTACCATGATACTTCTAGCAGTATTCTTTATGCTCAGGATTGCTTTGGTTATCTGGGGTCTTGGGTGATTTCACATGAACTTTAAAACTGTTTTTATGTATCTGTGAAGAATAGCATTGGGATTTTCTGGGGATTGCATTGAATCTGTAGATTGCTTTTGGTAGGATGGCCATTTTTGTAATCTTAATTCTTCCAATCTATGAGTATGAGAGGTCTTTCCATCTAATATGTACCTCAATTCTCAATTTCTTTCTTCAATTCTCAATTTCTTTCTTCAGTGTTTCAAAGTTTTCATTGTACAGGTTTTTTTTTTTTGACTCCTTGATTAGGTTTATCCCAAAGTGTTTTATCTTTATTTTTATCTTTTTACTCTGTGTGTGTGTTGTGTATGTGTGTGTGGTTAATGCACACCAGTGTGTGGGTGCATAGACATGGAGGCCAGAAGAAGATGTCAGATGTCTTCTTCTACCACTAACTGCCTTACTCCCTTGAGACTGGGTCTCTCACTGAACAAGAAACTTCTTTTGGTTATGCTGGCTAGTCAGTGAGTTCCTGGGACCTGATTGTCTTCATCAAAGGTAGGGTTATGGGCCTGTGCAGCCATGCCTGGCTTTTTTGGGGATGCTGGGGATTTGAACTCAGATCTTTATGCTTATACAAAGAGTGCTTTTCCCCACTGAACCATCTCCCCAGAACCTATTTAACTTTTTTGCTGCTGCTGTGAATGGGATTATTGATATAGATTCTTTCTCAGTATGGTTGTCAGTATATAGAAAGGATACTTTGGTGGCTAATATCAATTGTCAATTTGATAAAATCTAGAATCACATAGGAGATGGGTCTCTGGGCATACTCATGGAAGATTATCTTCATTAGGTTAATAGATGTGGGAAGACCCACCCACTATGGGTTGAACCATGCCCTGGGATGGGATCCTGGGCTGTATGAAAAGGAGAAAGTGATCTGGGCACAACTTTCTATCATTCTCTGCTTCCCAAACACAGATGCAATGTGACCAGCTGACTCAAGCACCTGTGACCAGGTCTTCAGTGCCATGTCAGACTGCACCCTTGAGCTGTAAACCAAAGTAAATCCTTCCTTAAGTTGCTTTGGTCAGTTTTTTTTTTTATCACAGCAACAGGGAAAGTAACCAAGACAGCTACTGAGTTTTGTATGTTCATATGACATCCTGACATTTTGCTGGAAGTCATATCATCTGTAGTTTTTTGGTGGCATCTTATATATAGAATCATATTACCTGCATTCAAGAGTACTTAACTTCTTCTCTTTCTATTTTGTACTGGCTTATTTCCTTCACTGTTCTTATTGCTCTAGCTATCACTGTATTAAATAAGAATAGAGAGAATAAACACATTTTCTGGTTCCTGATTTTAGGGAATGATTTATGTTTTTCATCAGTTAATATATTGACTATAGGTTTCTCATAAATAACCTTTTCCACAAATCTGAATCTTTATTGTTCTGAAATAAATGTTAAACAAAGCCATCAATATTCAGTCTCAGAAGACATGTAACTTAATGCTCATCATATGTAACAAAACTACTTTAAATAAAGGAAAAAATGTGCCATGAGAAATCTTTTCTTTTTCAATTAATTTTTTATTATATGTAAACACATATTTTGCTTGCAAGCATATAAATGTACCACGTGCATGCAGTGTCCACAGAGGCCTGAAGAGGGCATCAGAGCCCCTGGAACTGTAGTTACAGATAGTTGTTAGCCACCATGTGGGTTCAAGGAACCAAACCTGGGTCCTCTGCAAGAGCAGACAATGCTCTTAATGGCTGAGCCAGCTCTCTAGCCCTAAGTCTTTCATAAGTGAAAATGTACTGTTTATGCATTCTGCCCTCATCCTATTTACTAGTATATACTTGAGAACGAGAACGTTTCCATTTTCTTCATAATAATTCTTGCTATGTTTGATTTTTTGCCACTGAAAAATTCAGCAAGAACACCATTTTTCATCATAGTTACTAATATCGATATGAACTGTTATGCCTGCATGTATGTAAGTGTACCCATGTTGTGCAAGGCCCACAGAGGACAGAAGAGGGCGCCAAACCTGAGTCCTTTGCAAGAATAGCCAGTGTGCTTAACTACTGAGCTATGTCTCCAGCCCCTAATCATGTGTTTTTGTCTATTTATGTGATGAATTACATTTATTTACATATGTTGAACCATCCCTACCTCTCTGGAATGAAGCCAATTGGATCATGATGAACGATCTTTTTGAAGTTTTCTTGAATTCTATTTGTAAGTATGTTATTGAGAATTTTTGTATCTATGTTCATCAGAGAGACTGGCCTATAATGTTGTTCCCCCTCTGTCTCTGTTTAGTGTTGCTATCATTGTAATCCCTACTTTATAAAAATATTTTGGAAGCCTTCCCTTCTCTTCTATTTATGGACAAATTAAGGAGCATTATTTTTGGTTCTTAAAAGCCCCGGTAGTGCTGAGTGTGGTGGTATATGCCTTTAATCCCAGTACTCAGGAGGCAGAGGCAAGCGGATCTCTGTGAGTTTGAGGCCAGCCTGGTCTATATAGCGAGTTCCAGGCCTGCATCAATCTTGTGATTTCTTATTAATATATTTATTTGTCTCATTTGGTTTAATAATTGTAGGTCATTCGCACCTTAAATTTATCAATTTCTTCAACAGTTTTCAATTTGGTAGATTATAGGTTTTTAAGGTGTGTCCTTATGATTTTCTGGGTTTTGTTATCTTTTTAGTGTTTCCCTTTTAACCTCTAATCTTATTGAGTCTTTTATTCTTTGATTAATTTGGCTTACGGATTTCAATCTTTTTATTTCTTCACAGATTCAACTCTTGTTTCATTAGGATTTTTCTTGTTGGTTGTAGTGGTTTTTGTTTCTATTTCATTGTTTTTTTTTTTCCCTGATTTTAATTATTCCTTACCAACTACTAGTTTTGGGTTTGGTTTGTTATTGTTTTTCCAAGCCTTTAAGATGCATCAGTATTTGGGATTTCTTGGATTTTTTTTTTCTTTTTGATGTGGGCACTTAGAACTGTAAGTGTATCCCATAGGTTTTGGCAGGTTCTGTTTTTGTTTTCATTCAATTTTAGGAACATCTTAATTTCCTTCTTGATTTCTCTAGTAATCCATTCATTATTCAATAGTGTGTTGTTTAATCTCCATCAGTTTGTGTATTTTCTGTAGTTTCTCTTGCTGTTGATTTCTAGATTTATTTCATTATGATTGGATTGAATAAAATATGTTATTTCAATTTTCCTATATTTTTTGAGACACAATTTGTGTTCTAATATGTGGCCTGATTTAGAGTAATTCTCATGGAATACTGAGAAGAATGTGCATTCTGTAGTGTTTAGGTGGAATGTGCTATAGATATCTATTAAGTCCATTTGGTCTATCATGTCATTTAACCATAGTGTTTCTTATTTACTTTCTGTCTTCATGACCTGTCTGTTGTTGAGAGTGGGATATTGAAGTCATGTCCTATTGCTGTTTTTATATCCAGTGTTGTTCTATGATATTGGTTTCACCTGGATTTGACATGTAGCTGTTTAGAATGTAATGATCTCTTTGTGGACTGTTACCTTAATCAGTGTGAAGTAGCTTTCCTTATCTCTTCTGACAGGTTCTGAATTCTGTTTGTCAGATACTAGATAGTGGCACCTGCTTATTTCCTTATTCTATTTGTTTGGAATACCTTTGCCTCTCCTTTCAGTATAAGGTAATGTCTTAGTCTTTATTTGCTTAACAACCATACTAGCATCTTTTTTTTTTTTCTTCTGTAGCCCTTTGAATGTGTTCACACCTCTCTTTGGTCTGAAGTAGTCCTTGGAATATCCTCTGTAGTGTTGGCTTAGTGGTTATGAATTGCTTAATCCTGGGTTTATCTTTCAATTATGACAGGTAATTTTACTGGATATAATAGTTTGGGTAGGTAGCTGTCGACTTTCAGAATTTGAAATACATTAGTCCATGCCCTTTTGATTTTTATTTTGCTATTTTAAAATTATTTGTTATTTATTTATTTGCGTGTGTGTATTCACACACAAGCCCAAGTTGAGGGACTAGTGCTGCCCTTCTAAAGAAGGATATTACCCACCTCAGTTGACCCAATCAACTATCTCTCATAGATACAACAGGAAACTAACCTAATCTAAATCCCTTACAGGTTTGCCTAGAGGCTTGTCTCCAGGTGATTCTAGATTTTGTCAAATTGATAGTCAGCACTAGCCAGCACAGTCTCACCCCTTATTGACCTCATACCCAAACCCATCACATTTAAGACATAATCTTCCATCTTTTATTCCTATGATCTCATGGACATCTTAAAATGCAAAATTACATTTAGTTAAACTTTAAAATTCCCCGTAATCTTTAACAATTCCAACTGTTTAAAAGCCCAAAGTTTAAGTCTCATCTGAGACTCAAGGCACTCTCTAATTGTGAGTTCCTATGAAATAAAAAGTTAGGGACTGGAGAGATGGCTCAGTAGTTAAGAGTACTGGCTGCTCTTGCAGAAGACCTGGGTTCGAATCCCAGCACCGACATGGTTGCTAACAACCATCTGTAACTCCAGTTCCAGGGAATCTAATGCCCTCTTCTGTCCTCCCTACATGGCTGCTCCAAACTGTCCTTAACTCCAGTTCCAGGGGAATCTGAAGCCCTCTTCTGATCTCCTTGGGCACTGTACAACAGGGGTGCATTTACATACATGCAGTGCAGGCAATACACTCATACCCATAAAAATAAATAAATAAAATAAATATAAATAAAATAAAAGGTTATAGGGTCTGGAGAGATCGCTCCATGTTTAAGATTTTGCAGAGGACTGGGGTTGCATTTCTAGCACATACATGGCAGCTCAAAACCACCTCTAACTTGAGTTCCAGGGAATCCTGTACCCTCTTCTGGCCTCCATGGGCTCCTGCATGCATATAGTACACATAAACTCATGTGTACATGCACACACATACAAATAAATGTGTAAAAAATCTTTCTAAAAAACCAAGTTACATACTTCCAATGTGTAATGCCACAGAATAAACATTTCTATTCCAGAAGAAAGAGTGGGGTCATAGCAAAGAATTATCAGCCTAAAGCATGACTAAAATATAGCAGGGAAAACACCAAATCCTGCAGCTTCATGCCTACATTTCAGGCTCATGATAGAATCATCTGGGCTCCAAAGGGCTTGGGTAACACCATCCCTGCATCTCTGCCACCTGAAGCACAGGTAGTCTCTCTCTTGGGCCAGATCCACTCTATACATGAAGCTTTCCTTGATGGTTGTTCATGGTCCTGTCACCTCAAAAATCCTAGGGTCCCCATTTCAACTTAGGCTTTGCCTCCACAGCTCCACACAATGATCTCTCAGTGGCTCCTTGCAGGGACTCTGACCCCTGAAACACATTGCCCTGACCCCAGTGGCTCTCTGGAGCTATAGAGAAAACCTCCATTACCCTTTCATTCTTGTATGTTTCATGCTTAAAACCAGAAACACATGGATAATGCTGCCAAGTTTTGCTGCCAGCTAAACTGGTATAGTCTGCCCCCTTGGGCCATAGCTGCATCGACTTCTGTGTGCTGACTCACTATAAGGAATCTCCTGAAGTCAGAGTCACAAAATATGTTTAAAAACAAAAAGAAGAGGCATATAAAAAGTGGGCAAAACAAACTCTCAGTAGATTCTCTTTGAAGCCTACTTTTGAAATGCTGTGAAACAAATTTAGGAAGATGAAACTGGAGACATGACTCAGGAAAGATAATTCCAAATTTTATTGAAGTTGGTGACCCACCCTATTTAAATCCTTTTTTTAAAGTTCTCACCTTATTTGATCTAATTCTATAGTTTCTTCTCCCTCTGCTGTTAAATGAAGTTTATGTGTATATATGCAGGAGGCAGGAAGAGTTCAAGGTCATCCTTAGCTATATAGTGAGTCTGAAGCCAGCCTGGGCAACAGGACACCCTGTCTCAAAAACAAACAAACAAAAAAAAAAGCTCTTTTCAGAAAATGGCTTTATGTACAACTTAAATTTTAGGGGATTTAATGACCTTTAATGACCCTTCTGGAAGTCTCCTGTGGTCCAGACCTCAAGTTACTCAATTAGGCTAGAAATAATTCTACTTTAACTAGATATTAGTAGTAATGTGCCAAGAGAGATTTAAGTAGCATTAGTTATACTATATTCAATATGTTAATAGAGTCTTCCTGAATAATAGGGTAATAATATGTGCATGAAGCTGAAAATTGGCTACTATATATGTTTGTTGTATCAATGTGGAGCTACTCACAGCAAAAGAGCTCTGAAATATGGTGTAGTAGATATCATTGTTCATTCACAGATATTTATGGAATTCTGAGTTTGTAATAGGAATTGTTCTAGGCAATGAAGCTAAAAAATTTACAAAAGCTTATACTTTGGTTTATGGAAGCAGGTAAAGAAGGGTAAGAATAATAATGGGTAATAGAATTAAGGAGGTGAAAAACTAAATAGACTGGGATCTGGGAGGTGGTTTAGTTGGTAAAGTGTTTGCTGTGCAGCAAACATGAGAGCCTATGTTTGGTGTAACCTGAAGGTCCTCCATCTGAACACTATGATGCAAGCTATAGTCCCACCTCCTTCCCACGCTCTGAGGAAGGAGTCAAGCAGGTGGAAGCCCATCACCTCTCCCACCCAATCAGTTGACCTTAGCTGCATGAAGAGGAGGTGCCATTGCCATTTTTTGGGAAATGGAACCTTTACCGTGGGTGAACCATGAGCAAAAAGCTGGCAGAGACCAGGAGTGGGATTGAGCTAATGGTGCTTGTGTTTCAAATATGGGGAAGAAAAAGCCTATGAGAATTCATGCCTTTGTAAGTCATCCTTTCCCAGATGTCATAAACTAAGCAAAATCCAAATAGAAGGTATTATGTTGGTTTTGTCAATCTGCATTAGAACCGTGAGACCCTGAGTGAACGAGGGTCTTTCAGGTGGGGAGGGGGAAATTTAGTCCAACATTTGGATTCCCAGAACCCATGTAAAAAGCTAAACATGGTGGCACATGCCTGTAATCCTAAAACTGGAGAATGGAGACAAGAGGATCCCTGGAGCTCACTGACATGATAGTGTTGCCAAATCAGTGAGTGCCAGGTTCTGTATAAGACCCTATCTCAAAAAATAAGGTGGAGAGCAGTAGAGGAAGACACCCAACATCGACCTCTTGCATACATACAAATGTGCATACAAGGATATACACACCACACACACACACACACACATACAGAGGATACTTTGAAAAAGAAATGAAGATCTTCCAGATAAATAGTGCATATTAGTCCCAACAGAAGAATAAAAGTGAGCTCAACTGATACCACTTACATAACTCTTAGAAGTCAGTGTTCTGAAGTCTTGTATGTTAGTTTTGCATCACTCTCACAAAATACATGAGACACACAATTTCAAAGGAGGAAAGATTTATTTTGACTAATGATTTCCAAGGGTCTAGTCTATGGTTGCTTGTCCTCATCACTTTGAGCCCATAGTCATGGCAGAGAGTATACCACACTATGCAGCAAAGTGGCTCATATTGTGGCAATGGAGAGAAGGAGGAGGAGTTCAGGAGGGGGAAAGGGAGAAGGAGAGGAGGAGTAGTTCAGGAGGGGGAAGAGGAGGAGAAGGAGGGGGAAGGAGGGGAGGAGTTCAGGAGGGGGAAGGGGGGAAAGAGGAGGAGTTCAGGAGGGGGAAGAGGAAGAGGAGGGAGGGGGAAGAGGAGGAGGGAGAGAGTTTGAGGTACCAAAGCATCTTACCTGCTCAAGTTTCCACCCCCCACAAACAGCATGAATAGCAAGGCCAAGTCTTAGCAGACAGAACTTAGGGGACACTCCAATTCTAAACTGTAACCTCTTATGAAAAAAACCAATCCTCCTTCACTACTTAGTCTACAAACTCAATCCCATTTAAACATGTATGTAGATTATATATCACGTTTAATTAACTATTCCTAAATTTTGCATTTAGGTACCACCTTTGACATCCCACTATAGTAGATATAGATTCTGCTCTTATATAACAACTTTTTACTGTCTCTAACCCCCCCACATGCATGCACAAATTACTCTCATGCTAAACCCCACCTTCTTAACAAGATTGTATTATATGAATGGTTATATTGTATTTATATTACTTTGACTGGGTAAATGGACTTAGTTACCCCAATATTATTTGGCCTGCCCTATAGTTTTGTACAAACACTCACTGATTTCCTTGCATAATTTTCTCTATGCATATCATTAATTCAGTGGTAATACCTAAATTCTACCCAGTAGATGTGAGTTTTCTTTTAAGATGTTGGACAGATTTGCTATTCTATCAATTATTACTTTCCTGAAGAACTCTATTTCTGAACATTCTGTCCTGTTTTGGGACGGGTGGCCCTCGAGTCTGTAGAGCAGGTGTTGTGCTGGATACTCCTTATCAACTACTGAAGATTCTTTTTGCTTACTTTCTGTCTTGAATTTTACTTACTAATTCTTTCATATGTCAAGTAAATGATAAATTTTCATCCAGAAAAAAATTCTTGACTTCCTTTGATGGCCCTACTTTTCTATAATCCATTTTATAACAGCTTCCTTGGAAAGGATAGAGGAGGTACTTTTTTCAGAACTTGATTCCAAAAAAATGTTCTACCTTACAAATCCTCCCCACTTAGAATTTTGTATCATTTTTGCTTCTTTTTCACATTGTAGCCATTAAGATGTTTAAAGTCATTTTTTAAAGCGGGGCTCTCGATTTTTTGACCAGGCAAGAGATTCTCCTGCTTTTGCCTCCCAAGTAGCTAGAACTACAGGTGTACAGCACCATGCCCAGTGCAAAACATTCTGTCTTTGACCTTGTCTGACTTTCCCTTCTCGTTGGAAAATCTTCCTTTTGTGTTTAAAATTTTTTTGTTTTAAAATAATGTGCTTTGGTGAGTAGCTATTTCTGTTTATTGTTCTAGGCACATGGTGGGTCATTCCATTTGTCTGGTCTATAAAATTTTTCTTGTATTATTTCTTTCAATATTTTAACTTATTTTTCATGGTCTACTTTTCTAAAAACGCCTATTATTTTGATATTGAGCCTCCTGATTATACTGCTATGTCCTGCATAATGACAGACTGCATATTATGGTAGCCCCATAAAACTATAATGGAGCTGAAAAAGTCTTATTGACTAGTGATGAAGCCATGACTACACTATTACACAATGATTGCTCAATAATGGTGATACTGGTATGAGGAAACTGACTACATTGCGAGTCCTAGAAAAGTACAGCACATACAATTACTACATATGTATATAGTATATAATACCTGAAAATGATAATGCGTATGTTCCTGGTTTACGTGCTTATACTATATTTTTGTGATTTTAGAGTGTATGCCTTTATTTACTAAAAGTATTTCATTGTAAAGCAGTTTGCTGTGTTATACTGGTAGTAGCTAAATGCATTCATGTCTACTGTATCACATGAGATTCTTCAAACTTCCAGAGGCCTCACTGAATAATTGAACTCCATGTAGGTTTGCATTAAATATACTATATGGTGTTTCCATAATGATGAAATTGTCTAATGATGTAGTCTTCAGAATATATGTTGTGATGGTTTGATTAAGAACTATCTCCTGGGGCTAGAGCAATGGCTCAGTGGTTAAGAACACTGGCTGCTCTTGTGGATGACCCCAGTTCAATTCCCAGCATCCATATGGCAGCTAACAACCATATGCAACTCTAGTTCCACAGGATCTGACACCCTCTTTTTACCTCTGTAGGCTTTGCACAACAAGGGTGCACTTACATACATGTAGGCACAACACTCAAACACATAAACATATAAAAAGAAATATATCTCCCATAGGCTCATATATTTGAACACTTGGTCCCCAGGTGGTGGTACTGTTTGGGGAGATTTGGGACGTGTGGCCTTGCTGGAGAAAGCACCTCACTGGGTGAGGGCTTTAGGAGTTTATAGCATTGGTTGACTTCCAGTTTGTTCTCTCTGCCTCATGTCTGCAATTCAAGACGTGAGCTCTCAACTTTTGGCTTCTACAGGTATGCTTGTGCCATGCTGCCATGCCTCTCTGCCATGATGGACTCATTCATCTGGAAATAAAAGCCTAAATAAACTCTTCCTTCTATAAGTTGCTTTGGTCAGGGTATTTTATCACAGCAACAGAGGAGTAACTAATATGTATGCCATTAATCAATGTATGGCTATATTAGTGTTCTAGTTTCCATAAGAAAATATTGCAGACTCGGTGGCTTAAACAATAGGAATTTATTTTCTCACAGTTCTAAAGGCTAGACATCTAAGATTAAGGTGCTGGCAGGTTTGGTTTCCCTCGAGGCTTCTGTCTTGCAGATGGTTGCTCTTTGTGTCGGCACATATCCTCTGTGCTTCCCCCTTCCAGGTCTCTTTATTTTTGAACCAGCTGGACTGGACTGCACAGGTCCCACCCTAATGGCATCACTTTAACTTAGTCACTTTTTAAAAATACCTGTCTTCAAATACAGCAATAATCCAAGGTGCTTGGATTAGAGGTTCAATATATAAATTTCAGGAGGGTGTAATTCAGTCCATAATCCCGGGTTAGTCTAATTTGAATTATTTATTTTCTTTTTTTCCCTTTTTGATATTTTGACTCTACTTTTTTTGGGAGATTTATTAAATTTTAACCCTCTAACTTTCCTATTAACTTTTAGTTTCTAATGCCACATTTTAAATTACTGTGACTCTTGTTTTATATTTCTTCACTAAAGCTATATTGTTTTTGTTCTTAGGAATGCAACATAGTCTCTGCTAAGTTAATTAATATAGCTGGCTCCTTTTCTCTAAGTTTTCTTCTGCCTATATAATCTCTGCTTCCTCAAAGTTGCTAATTTCCATTTGTTTATTTAGGTCATTGCCATAGTCTATATGCACATTTCAATTAAATTATTTAAGTTAAAATATAGGTGTTTAAAATACATGCCTTTAATATCAGCCCTAGAGAAGCAGGTGGATTTCAGTGAGTTTGAGGCCAACCTGGTGAACACAGAGAGTTCCAGGCCAGCCGGGGCTACATAATGAGAGCCTGTCTTAACAATAAAAAGTAAATAAATAAAAAACAAAATATGCCTTTAAATGTATTTCATACATTTTAGAATCTGTCAGTTCTATTTTACAAAGCATGTATTTTGTTTCCTTTTCTTGTGTATATGCAACCAAGTCCTTTTGAAATGTATACATCAGTGACCAAAATCGTTTATCATAATGCCTGAAAAGATGAGGTTTGGCAAACTGCTACTAGAGAAAAGAGAAATAGATTCTAAGCAGGTGAAAAGAAAGTACCTGCAAAATTTTGCTGAACATGGGATCCTTTTTCTTGAGGTCACACTGACTCATACATACATAATGGTCATAGTCTTAGGCTTAGATTCTTGTCTGACCTTACTGAAGCTATTTGTAAATAAGGACAAGAGATGTATCACTTGATATTTGACTCAGAACTTCTATACTGGCAATAAGAGTAAATGATTTTTTTCTTAATAGAACCATTCTGATCAGGGTTTGGTGATGTGTGCTTGTAATTGTAGCACTCTGGAGGCAGAAGCAAGACGATCAAGAGTTTAAGGTCTTCCTTGGCTATATTGCTAGTTTGTGACTGGCCTTGGCTACATGAGACTCTATTTCAGACAAAACAAAACAAAAAATGGGTTGGAGGCACAGCTCAGCTTAGTGGTTAAGAGGACGCTGCTCTTGCAAAAGACCAGAGTTCAATTCCCAGCACCCAGGACAGGCAGCTAACAAGTGCCTGTAACTAGATCCAGGGGACCTAACACCCTCTTCTGACCTCCATGGGCACACACACACACACACACACACACACACACACACACACACTCAAACACAGGAAAGCTATCACTTCTCTAACAAATTTTTTAAAAAAAAATTTTTTTTAATGTGTATGCGTGTATTGCCTGCACATACATAAGTGCACCCATGTCGTGCAATGCCCATGGAAGACAGAAGAGGCTGTTGGAGCCCCTGGAACTGGAGTTATGGATAGTTGTTAGCTGCCATGTGGGTGCTGAGATTCAAACCCGGGTCTTCTGCAAGAAGAGCCAGTGTTCTTAACAGCTTAGCCATCACTCCAGCCCAACTTTAACACACTTAATAGCAGAGTTCAACACCATGGCCCAAAGCTCTGGGATCCAGGGCAGCCTGGAGGCTGTGGACTTAGTGTATGGGAAGCAAAGGGAAGCTAACGCAGAGAATGGAAGCTTGCAAAATGATGTCTGTGTTAGAGAATGAATTCTAACATTAAAATAGAAGAAAATGCTTATTTCATATTGACAGAAGATGCTGGATTTATGGGGAGAATGAGTAAATAAATTCACTAATTGTTCTAGTTTGCTCTCTGTTGCTATAATAAAACACTGATCAAAACCACCTTGGGGAGGGTTTATTTGGCTTACAAGTTACATTTCATCATCGAAGGAAGCCAGGGCAGGAACTCAAGTAGGATCCTGGAGGCAGGATCTCAAGCAGAGACCAGAAGGAAAGCTGCTTGCTAGCTTGCTTCCCGTAGCTTGCTACCTTTTTTACATAGCCCAGGCCCACCTGCCCAGGGATGGCACTGCCTACAGTAGTTGGGTCCTCCTACATCGATTAGCAACCATGAAAATGCCCCACAGACTAGTCCATAGGCCAATCTGATGGAGGAAATCTCTCAACTGAGATCCCCTCTTCTCACATATTCTCACAGAGCTTTGCGTCAAATTGACAAAAACTAATCAGCACACTAGTAATGTAGGATAAAAACAAGGTCACCATCTTTAAGTAGGCATTATACACTTGTTGTGTACATACAGCGACACTATTAAAAACCTAAGTTTATCATTTCCTGGACTTTGGGCTGAGGACATATGCAAAAACCCAAGTTTGGGGAGCTTGAACAGAACCACTTATGTGCCACCTAGGATTAATGATGGTTCCTTGTCTATAAGGTTTCTCTGAGATAACTGTTAAGCCAGATTAATATTTTAGAGTTTCTTTTCTTCAGATATATTTCAGAATTGTTTAGGCATGAGAGTAGCTTACATTAAACCTGTTTAGTTTACAAATCTATGTTGGCTTTGGGTCTACTTTCACTTTGATGTTATCCTGTCCGGTACTGCCTGGGTCTTACTTCTCTGGGAATAAAGTGACCTAGTGGGCCCTTACAAGCTCAGGAAGCAGCATGTGCATAGAGGAACTTGCTTCCAAAGGGGAAGAATGCAATTAAAATGTCATCTCCTATGTGTGGAGGCACAGTGTGTGCCCAGGCATTCCCCAAGCAGCAGTTAACTAGAGACCCCCCTAAACAATGACGAGATAGCATCTTCTCTAGCCTAAAATGGACTATTCTAATCTTAGGAGGTATAGCCTATTTACAGGTCATATATTGTCCCTATGGGCCTGTTCCAATAAAGTGCCTGAAGTCTAAAAGGGGTGGAATGTAGGGATTCAAGGCCTTCAGGGTCTGTATATGTTTAGACAACATGGTGATGATTGCCAGAATGGGTCAAAATGGCCAATATTAGACATCTGGAGGACCATGAGCACAAAATGACAGACACCAGATATCCCAGGATGCCAAAAGGAAACAAGATGTAATCTGTTAAATAACCAGTTTCGGCAAGAAGCCATCTTTGTGTGATTTCTTACAAAATGGCTTTGGGACCAAAGGCATGTGCCCTTGCCCAGTGTCCCCTGCCCTGCAGTCTATGTGCTCTTGCCCAGGGAAAATAAAGCATGCCTCAATTGCCAGCAGCTCCTTGAATCATCTTTAATCCTGTCTCCTCACAGCCCTGTGTTCCTAGCCCCCTAACTTGGTCTCTACAATATGGCTCACATTTTATTGCTGACTACCCCCACATTGCCTCCTTTTCAAGGGGAATTTCCCAGTCTCAAGACTTTAATGAGGTAGCTAGTCTCTGTTCTGTATCATGTGCCCCTTTCCTACCCTATCATTGGGTGCAACTGTGGCCTGTGAGACTCCAGGGATGCCATTCATAGGTTTTCTTTTTTCATTAGCTTAAACAAGTGTAAGCTGGATGTATTGAATCTCTTGGGAATTTGGAGTTCCAAAATTGAATGTAGTCAATATCGGTACGAAGCTACATGTTCATAATGTAGGAGTCCAGTTTGTGAATTTGTGGTTTGGCTGCTCCATTCTCAGTGGAACAGTTATCATTTAGGAGGCAGTAGCCATGAGGGAGTCTCTTTCATTTTACAGTATTTTTTTTAGTATATAAACAAATCTGGATTTGATGAGGAGCACATCAAAACACTAACTTGGTTCTTGATAATAACAGATGAAGATCTTCTGTAATACAGTTCTATTTATTGGTAAAAGGGTAAGAAACCCAGACTCACCTCACAGGGAGGAGTTCCTGGTCTAGAGATTCAGAAGACTGTAGAAGATTATTTCTTTTTTACAACCTTGAGCCCTCAGGAATTCCTAATAAAGCACAGTTGTCTAAATTCCCTTTATTTACGTTCTCTCTATCCACCATCCACACTCTTCTTCAATGCAGTCTTTCTCATTTTCATCCATCTATCTACCTCATTCATCCTGTTTCTTTCCACTCTGAATCTGAGGCATATTCACACTTTTAAATAGGTTCACAAATTTCTAAGGACTACTTCCAAATCCTAGAAAATATTTTTATTTTAGAATGCGTTGTTAGGAGCAAATCAGTGCCTTATTCTGTCTCATATAACAATAACTAAATTCTACCGGCAGCTCTACATGGATTATTGCTGTGGGTTTCCACACAATCAGAATATTAGATTACTATCAGTTCCCTTTATTCTGCTGAGGGAAGGGCAGCAACAAATCTTTTATTCTATAAACATTATGCCTCAGTGGATAAACACAGCAATAAAAATACAATTTTTGAGTTTTAGTCTAAGATTATTACAAAGAAAAATTAAATAACAATGTTAATATCTGACATTTCTGTAGACTTTTAGTTTACAAATAAATTTCACATTTATTTTACTAAATACAATCTCTGAAGAAAGCATTAATTGTATTTCAATAAGATGTCTCAGTGAATTAAGCAATATAGGCTAAGGTATATGCTCTATACTCTTTTAAGGTATAGAGGGGCAGACTTAAGTTGAATAAAAGAAAGTTAAATCTCACAAATTAAGTACTTGCACTACTTTCTTATTATGGCTGTTAATAATTGCCCAAAACATATTGGCATAAAACATAAATATTTTCTTATAGTATTTTAGAAGTCAGGTATAGGTTTCATTAAATTAGAAGGTGTTGGTAGACTGTGCTTCATTCCAGAGGCTCCAGGGGAAGACTATACATTCTATTTAGATTGTTTTAGGACTGAGATGATCACTTCCTTGCTGGCATAAATTGAGAGCTGCTTCCAGCTTTTGGCTGGGGGTGCCCTGGTTTCTTCTTCCTGTCTTCAAAGCTAACAAGGTCAGCTAACTCTTCATATTGCATTTCTCTAGTAAGAAAAGGTTCTCCAATTGGATTGTTACTTTTCTCATTGATGTGACAAAAGCAACTTAAGGGCGGTCTTATTTTGGTCAACAGTTTGAGGGTATAGTCCATCAGGACTGGGAAGGCATGGTGGCAGAAGCATGAGACAGTGGCCACATTGCACCCACAGTGTAAAGCAAAGTATGTCGTCATGCTGGTGCTCAGCTCACTTTTTTAAAACAATTTTTTTTGTGTATGAATGTATTGCCTGCATGTATGTAAGTGCACCCATGTCGTGCAATGCCCATGGAGGTCAGAAGAGGATGTTGGATCACCTGGGTACTGGAGTTAGAGATGGTTGTTAGCTGCCATATGGGTGCTGGGATCATGAACCTATGTCCTCTGCAAGAGCAGCCAGTGTTAACTCCTGAGCCATCTCTTCAGCCCCCTCACTTTTAATTCAGTTTGGACCTTGCTTGTGAAATGGTGCCACCCCCACACCTAGGGGGCAACTTCCCACCTCAATTAACCTAATCTAGAAACTCCCTCATAGATATGCCCCAAGGCTTATCTCTAAGGTCATTCTAGCACCTCTGAAGCTGACCATATTAGTCATCATGCCACTTATAGCAATTCAAATATCAGATTGGGTCCACCCAGATAATCTGGAATAATAATTCCCACCTAAAGGTCTGTGGCCTTAACTGCATCTGGAGAATACCTTCAGCCATATGACATTCATTGATCCTGGAGATCAGGCTGTGGACTTCTTGGTGGGAGGAGATCATTACTCTGAATACCACAATACTTTACTTCACTTGAGTGTAATATTCTCCACCCCCTTCTCCTTAAATAAGAGAATAGTTATTACAAAGCTATTAGGATGAAGTTTAAGCATAGATGACCATCATAGTTAATTAAAAAGCTCACATACCCTTTTTCATTTTAATTAAAATATGTAAGATTTAAATCTGAAGATTTAAACAGAGCAGTAAGACAGATATCTATTAAATATATTAATGTAATTATTTAAAAGATAAACATAAACTCAACTATAACCTCTCTTCTTGCCTCCTCATAGGTAATGGGTTATCCTAAATCAGTATGTTTTTAACTATATATGAGACATACATCACATTTTATGGACATAGTAGTATCTGCAACAGATTATTGTGCATTTTAAAATTAAGCAGTACCTTGTTAAACTTTTTACAAGGGAAGAATTTTTGATCTTTGAAATGCTGTTTAGGTATTCATGTTAATGCCACTAGATTTTAAATACTGTGTAAAAGCTGTTTTGAATTATATAGCTGAATTAGCTTAGACTATTGTGTATTAGTTAGAATAATGGAAATCTTAAGCTTGGGCTGCCACAACAAAATACCAGACTGAGTGGCTTCAACAGAAATTACTTTCTCATTATTTGGAGGCTAGAAGTACAAGCTCACATGATGGGGTTCTCAGGAGGTCTCCACGGCTTCCATAAGAATGCTTTTTTGCTGTGTCCCCAACATGGGAGAGAGAGCATCTATCTGGTCCTGCTCATGAATACACTAATCCTATGTATCAGGACCCCACCCACATCCTCATTTGACTTTACTTCTTTAAAGGCCCCATCTTCAAATACAGGCAAGCTGGAGATTAGTGCTTCAAAACAGGAATTTGGAGAGGCCACAATTCGGTCCATGTTTATGGTTTTCTCTATGAAGCATGTGATAAGATTTTGGGATAGCAGATGGGGGCAGAAAGAAGAGTATGAGGAATTGGAGTAGAGTTATGAATTTAATGGAGAGAAAGTTAACACTGCCATCTGAGGGGTTTAGAATCGTCTGCTCACTTCTATCATTTCCTGCAGTTAGTTGTTTGGATGTTAAGAATAGAAAAGCAAAAATGATATTTGAGTTCAAGTAGGAATGGAGTTTAGGGAAATAAGAACAAAAGAAGAGCAATGTTATTTTACAGGAGAAACGGTCAACAGTAGCACAGTCAGGAAGGAGGTGACAGACAAGGAATAGTTTGGTTATCTTCATTTCAAAATTATCAGTTTAAAACAAGCTGTGCTCAGTTTTGTAAAGGAATGTGAGAGTACGCAGGTAGATGATTTGTCTCTGCTGCACTGATGTCATTCAGAGCAGCTGATACTTATGGATGAGTTGTCTCAGTCTTCAGAGCTTGTGTGACATGGGGTTTTCCAGCATGATCTCATGGGGATCACTTTCCACAGCACCTGGCCATCTCAGAAGAAGTGTTCTAAAACCTATGTAAGATACCAGGCCAATGAAAGGCCAAATTTTAAACTGTCAGTGTCAATATTCTACAGGTCAGATCAGTCACAGAACCTACCGAGATTCAAGAAGAAATAACTCCATCTCTTGATAGAGGTACAGCAAAATCACATTACAGAAGAACATACAGGAGAAAACAACAACAAAACAAAACAAAAAAATTCTCAAAAAGCCTACAGTCTAGTGAAAGAGGGAGCTACGACAAGAAATGATGATGTAAAAAGAACACAAGATAAATTTCTGTTGAGACTGTTACAAAACAAAGCCTAGGCTAGGATGTGGTACATGCCTATCTCTAATGCCAGCACTGAGGAGGTTGAGGCAGAAGGACTGCCAAGTTTGAGGCTATTCTGGGCTACATAATAAGACTCTGTCTCAACAAAAAAAACAAACATCTGGGGCCCCAAAACCAAAAGACCTGTACAAGTAGACAAGAGACAATTCTGACTGAAAAACAGTGATAAAATCTCAACAAACTAAGTTTTTTTTGTTTGTTTGTTTTGTTTTGTTTTTTGTCTTTTTGAGACAGGGTCTCCCTGTAGCCCCAGCTGTCCTGGAACTCACTATGTAGACCAGGCTGGCCTTGAACTCACAGAAATCTACCTGCCTTTGCCTCCCGAGTGTAAAAGCGTGCACCACCACGCCCGGTTTAAACCAAGTATTTTTTGAACAGACTCACTGAGGTTAGGGAATAAAAAAAGTAGACACAGAGATGGACATCTGTCTAGTATGTTTAGGAAGTGCCAAGAAATCTAGAGTGGGTAGAATACAGGTTGAATGTAATCACAGATCACAGACAAAACACATTTGGCTTCATTTTGTAAGCAATATAAAGTAATTTGAGATTTTTAAGCTAGAAAACTAAGTGGTGGGTGAATGAGAGTTATTTAGTCTATGGTTTATAACTGTAGGGTGGTTAAGAATATGGGCAAGATTAATTAAGAGGTTCCTATAGTAGTCCAAGGAAGAAAAGAAGCAGGCCAGAATCTGCAAATATAACTTAGAGATTAATTAGGTTAAGTTAAGTACATCCTCAGTTGATTAGAACAAAACCAAGAAAATATCTTAGTTATTTTAGTCTATTAATCTTAAAGAAACACAGTTAGATAATATGTTATTCCTGAAAATTTTGTAAGTTCAAATGAATAGGAATTTAGTATGACTTTTCACTTCCAAATAAGGTTATTTTCATTTGCAGTACTAATTTTAAATTATGTATTAGCAAAATGTAACATGGGGATACTTAACTTCAAGTGTTTTCCCAAACACTCTAGCATTTGTACATTAGCCCAAAAATACAAATTAATTATCTTGAAGAAACAAAGTAAAATATTATTAAAGATAATCACCATCCATTTACAAAACAATTGTTTGTGATTCAGAAGGAACTAATATGTATTGAGCACCTCCTATTTACTGGGTCCCCACACGTTTGTTACATTATAGAATTTGTAAACCATCCTTTGAAATAATACTGTTTTTCATTTAACAAAGAAGGAAGCTAAGAACATGACAGGAAGTTGCTCAATACCACAGGCAGTAACATATTCAGCTGTACTGACCGCCATTTTCAGGGACCCTGTCATCTGTTCACATTCCTGCTTTACCACAGTTTTTGCTTAACATTTGTTTCTCTGAAATTCAATATGGATACAAATGACAGTTTAATTTATATCACAACCAATTCTCTTTGGCTGAAGTCATCATTACTTATCTATAATTTCTTCCCTATAAACTTCACTAAAATATACATAGGAAGGAATGTATAATTTTTAGTATTATACACTATTCTTTTGGATATAAAAGTGACAGGCACACATTAAAAAAAACTCATACATATTAAGAAATAGATACAAACTATAATTTCTAAAATATTATATTTAAGATTAATCTCATTAGGGTCAAGTTTTTGGTTTATAAATAGAATTTTATAAATATAGCATGCTAAGAAACTTAATAATTGCATTATTATGGCCAGCTATATATATATAAACTACAGAAATACATGTTCTTTCAAATTTAAAGAATCTCTCTTAACAGCTGAGTTCTACTGAAATAAAATTCTAATGGAATAAATTAGAATATTTATATTAATGCCACTGAATAAATTCTAGTGGCATTTTCCTTTATATTATAGATATATAACTATAGCCAAGTGGTTAAACAACACAAGAAAGGTATTGAAGGTAATCTAATATTAAATTCTAGTCAACTTTTTCTATTATGTAGGTATATATCATCTTATAGAAAATATGTTCTAAGTATCTTAATAGAAAGGGAAGAAATTACAAAGAAACAGATTATTAATTATAGTAAGTGCTCTTATTTTTATTTTTTTGTCTTTTTGAGACAGGGTCTCCCTGTAGCCCCAGATAGCCTGGAGCGTGCTATGTAGACCAGGCTGGCCTCAAACTCTCAAAGATCCACCTGTCTCTGCCTCCCAAGTGCTGGGATTAAAGGTGTGCACCACCATAACTGGCTGTAAGTGCCCTTATTTTACAGATTAAAGATTGAGGCTCTCCTCCTGCCCCCAGTACTGGGGATTGAATCCAAGGCCTTGCACAAACTAGGCAAGTGCTTATCACTGAACTACATCCTCAGCTCTCTGGGGTTCAAGATAAGTAGACTGTTCAGGTTATATGTCAGTGGTAGAACCAGGACTGATCTAGTCTGGGCAGTTTAGACTATTTGTTCCATCATTTAATAACTAAACCTTACTGTTTTAACGATAATAGGAAAATTATCAAGTAATAAAACTGTTTTTGCAGCCCAGCAAGTCTTCTAGTATAATAAGCTTAGAATAGGATGCTGTTCACAACATTAGAGTGTTCTATAGGTTCATTAAGAACTTTATCTACAGGAAAAAGTCCATTTAATATGTGATTTGGTTTAGCTGGAAAAAGCTTATAAAAAAATCAGTCTTAGCCAGGCGTGGTAGCGCACACCTTTAATCCCAGCACTGGGAGCCAGAGGTAGGCGGATCTCTGTGAGTTCAAGGCCAGTCTGGTCTACAAAGTAAGTTCCAGGACAGCTGGGGCTACAGGGAGACCCTGTCTCAAAAAGACCAAAAAAAAAAAAAAAAAAAAAATCAGTCTTAAAAACTTCTTCATATCATAGTGACTTGGTATGTTGTGAAATGGTTTTCTATAATCTTAAGATTTTCTTCAGATAGCCAGTTTTCCTGCTTTAGCTGGCTTATCAGAGCTTCCAAAGACTTCAATCTTCTTAGAGTTTGTTCTTGTAGTTCAAAAAGTTATCTCTGAATGTAGGTTAGAGACTTTTTACCAAAGATGTTCCTTATTCACATCTTGTCTGCAATAAGAATGTTCAATTTGTAAAACTTCTGCACTGTGATCTACTTCCTTATATAATGAGTCCTCGATGATGTCTGTGAATTCCATTTCTCTAGTTTCCCTTGAGGTTGATATGAAAGAATTAACTGCAGGTTTAGAAATTTCTGTGGGTATAAAAATAGCAATAACAGATTCTATATTTGTGTTTACTTCTTCAACTGTGCTGAAGAAAAATTGATTTCCCTGTCTTGATCTGGTTTCCATGGACTTATTTATGAAATTTGGATTAGGAAGATGATTGGTAATGATATCTTCTGAATTTGAAGTTGTCAAAGTAATAGCTGTAGAATTTAGATTCTCAGAAGATGTACAAAACCCAATTACACTTAAATCTTGATTTATTGATGTTTCCAAGGTATCTTGTTTCAGAGTTAATATGTTATTTTGTATACTTTCTGCTTTAGGAGCTGATGGCTTCTCCAGGGCAGATGAATCAAGCAATTCTCCATGCTCCTGGAGCACATCTAAGCTACCTGTATTTTTCTTTGTTTCATTTGATGCAAATGATTCTTCAGAGTTAGTTTTTAGGCATACTTCTTTATCAACTGCCAATTTTTTCTTCTGAGATTTTTTTTTAGATGTGTCTTTTCCCTAGAAAATAGTATTTTCGAATTCTGAAAAAAAAAATAGACTTATTCTCATCAGTTTGTGTTATCTAACTATAACTTCTGAGTAGTATACCAGCCAAACAAACTTATTCAAGTAAAAAAAGTTCTACTTAAACATACCTTTAAGTGTTAAAATGCATTAAGCTAGAGTACAGAAATTTGGTGGGGGATTAGTAAGGGGATACAGATATGGGAGGGGATCAAAATAGGATCAAAATATATTGTATGGATTTTCAAAAAATCAATTAAAAGTTTTTAAAACCATTAAGCCCTTTCAATATATGACAAACATTTTAGGTTTTTCAAACAACCAGTAAGCAAGGCTTAACTAACAAGTTTAGTTAATTTTAATAATGTATGTATGTACAGGCTATTTTTTGCTTTTTAAACCTTTTTAAGAATAGTTTATATTTTAAAGAAATTACTAGATTTGTATTAGTACAAATTAGTGTTGTTTTTTTCTCATGGACTGTTTTCCCAACAGAAATCTTTCTCACTTTCTCTACTTGATCACCTTTCAAATTGCCCTGCACTGCACCACCCTGCTCAGCGTTACCCCCTCTCCAGTACTCCAATACCTGAGAGTCTTCAGGCTCAGAAAATATTGTTGGAATTGCAGTTTGCTTTAAGTAACGGATACCCCATCTGATGTCAAGAGAGTCAGGAGTAAAATGGTCACTACACAGGAACTGGTATTTACTGGGAACCCAAGAATCTCGTTTCATATTCTTTAACCACTTTTCAAGTCTTTCTTTGTCATGTAGAGGAAACCTGGAAAAAAAAAAAAAAGGACAAGAAAAACATGCTGTATTTTTTATAAATCTGCCAAATTCCTGGCATGCTTACCTAGGGTGATCTACTTGTGAAGCGTTGTAGAAGCGAGGTGAGGTGACCATCCCTGCCAATAAAAAAACCCCACAACTACTGCCATCTTATCATCTCTGCAGTAAGGGACTAAGCTCTGTAGTCAAAATTTTTGTCTGAGAGCTCTGTAAAACATACTTCAGCATGCTTCCAAGTAAAACATGCTGCTACAAAGGATAAAATCTATTCAAATTTCCAGTTTGCCTAGGCTTAGCAACAACTGTGTATAAATTATAAATTCTTACTCAAATGTATTTTATATATGACAAGTCAAATGGTTTGTTGTCTACAACTGCAATGTTGAACTTAAATTGTATCAACATATTATTTTATTTATTTTTAATTTTTTTGAGATGAGAATCTTACTCTGTAGCCCAGGCAGACCTCAATTTTATGATCCTCCTGCCTCAGTCTCCCAAGTGCTGGGATTATAAGTATGTACTACTATGTCCAGCTTGTATGACTATTTCTTTGAGATGTCAATGGAAACAAATGCTTTAGCTGAATAAAACTACTAATATTCCATGTTCTTTATCACTGGCATCTGCCTCATTTCTACTTCTGTTTATGTTTTTTTCTATATCAACTGATTAGGAACTCTAATATTCAAGTTTTGAAAGAATAACACAATGCAAGAATAGCACTATGCTGAATTGCTTAGACTCAGCCAGGTGTGGTGGCACACCCTGTAAACCTAGCACTTGGCAGGCTGAGGCAACAGGATTGATGTTTTGTTCCTGTATTGACACTAATCTGAGTTGATGGTTGGCTCTAATATATTGAAATGTATTTTAAAGGGTAAAAGTGTACTGATGGAAGAATCTGACAAAATTTTTTTATTAGTTTAGTAGGTTTAAATTATATTAAACAATTCTTCATAGTAATTTATATTTCATTTGATGACTTTCTAAGAACATAGTCTAAGGCATATATTAATTTTGTGTTCTTGTACATAATTACAATATCAAGTTTTTTATGCAAAAGATAGCTGTTATACTTTCCCTACAATCCTACTTAATTTAGTTATGTTATATAGAAAGCAGCATTTTTCTCTCTTCCGTTATACTTTGGTACATTTTTAAGACCCTAGAGGAAGAGTCTGGGTACTGTATAAGAAATAGTTTTTAACACTGACAGAGTCTTGTGCATATAAATAACTTGCATTTCAAGTATGATAGGCATAACCCGAAATGGCATTTAAAGGCAAAAAGGAAGAGTTCAAGCTTTTGGTACATCTAAAATGAGAAAATGTCTTTTATAATATTTTATATGAATTCATGTAGACTGTGTAAATTTTTCCCATTGTACCTACATGCAAAGTTATCAAACCATCAACAATGCACTTTGTGAATATCTTTATTGGTAACTTAATTCTACTGCTCCTGTGACATACCTAGCCAGGATCCTTAAGAAATCTAGAATGTTTCCTGAATAACAGCATCTTAACATTGGTTCAGTTGTTTCAGTAATTTTGTTTCACTGTCTTATATAACTCCCCCAAATGCATAAGATAGTCACAGTATTAAAACAAAAATGTTTTTGAGACAGGATTTCTCTTATGTGGTCCAACCAGGCCTTGAACTCCCAATTCTTCTGCTTTACTATCCCGAGTGCTGAGATTAAAAATGTGCACCACCATGCCTGGCCCGGAGCATACAATGAATACTGAATGCATACAAATGAATTACTAAATTCTAATAAATTGAAGAGTGCAGCTTGTCATGATGGTAGAATGAACAAATTCAAGCCTTCAAGTTTGGTGCTACCAGAGAATAAATCTAATTCAGTTTTTTATTCTGTAGATTATACATGTAATTTAAAAACCCACAAAAATCAGTTTAAATTTAGATCTGGAAAAAAGCAAATAATTCCTTTGATACATACACCCATACCCACACCCACACATTCTCACACTGCTTTTTTGAGGCAGTCTCAATATGTAGACCAGGCTGACCTTGAAATCAGAGATCTGCCTGCCTCTGGCTCCCAAGTGCTGGTATGAAAGGCTTGCACCACCACGCCTAGCTCCTTTGATATTTTTTTCTCCTTAAAATTAGTACCTTTGTGGCTGGGTGTGGAGGCACACACCTGTAATCCCAGCAGATCTCTGTGAGTTCGAGGTCAGCCTGGTCTACATAGTGAGTTCCAGGCCAGTTTGGGCTGCAGGGAGACCCTGTCTCAAAAAAAAAAAAAAAAAAAAAAAAAAAAAAAAAAATTAATACCTTTGTGGTCCACAATTTTTTTTTAATTTTTAAAAATGATTTATTTAATATCCACAATTTTTTAAGTCTGAATTTGGCCCTTCAAATCAGCCAAATAAGTCTGGAAAATATTGGATCAAGAAGATCAAGAAATCTTCTCAGAGCTAGGACCATTCATATGGTGACAGTCTTTCAACTGCCCATGAATTATATTTTTTTCCCTTTCCTCTTAAATATCATCCTGTATCTGTGGAAGGTACTCAAGGAAAATAATCATAGGACTATTACCATGTCATGTGAGTTATTTGTATTTATCAACATTTTTTCTTGAATGATCACAACAGGACTAGAGTATCCACAAAGCAGTGAAAATTGAGCTAACAGCTAACAGCAATCACGTTAGCGCTACTTGAAATTATTTTGTGTTAGGATTCCAACTAGCAGCAGTTTCCCCCCTCCCCAACAGGGACCTCACCTTGACCTTTGAAGTCAAGGGAAACAAACTCTGCTGAGAAGAAGCCTGCCTTTCCTCTGATCTCCAAAGATAAGATAAGCAGATTCTACCTGATAACCAGAGATTTTAGAAGTTGTTTATCATAACAGCTTTTCTCTTTTCTTAAGAGGGAAAAAGTAAACATTTCCAGACCCTAATCCTACCTGCTTTTCCTGCTTCCCCCTCCCTGATTTCTCCCTCAAACATTCCCCCTTCTACACCCTAAAGCCCCCATATATAAAGTCCCAGCTCACAGCCCATGGGCTGACATCTTTCCCTTCCCTGCCCTTCCCTGACATCCTTCCCTTCCCTTCCCTGACATCTTTCCCTTCCCCGAGGGAAAGGTGCCCCATGCGAAATAAAGCTGTATCCCTCTGAGAATTCCATCTGTGCCTCGGTGCCTTCCTCGAACTGCTCTCACCAACATTCCTATCCAACATTCCTATCTATCATTTTGAAACACAAGAGGGGACAAAAAGGTAACGGAGTAGTCTACTTACGTTTTTTGTATATATTTAAGCATGTACCCCCTTCTCAGTACTGCTTTGCTTACCCAGTAAATCTGTCTTACAGAAGAGAACCTGAGGCACCAAGCTTAAATAATTTGCAAAAGGTCATTAGGTTAACAAAGCTATGGAACCAGGAGCTGAACTTGGTAAATCCTGCTTTGGAGTCTGACACAACACTGCTTGGTCTTCTGAATAAAAAAAGTACTGACATATTTTCACTGAAATATTCCGTACTGTCATACAGAATAAATTTATCTATACTAGTAGAAGAGTATATACACCCCTAAGAGGTCACAGGTTCCAATTCCAGTTCTGGCAGAATCTTCAAGGTTGCTATCTTTTTTTTCATTGCCTCAGTTTTCTCAGAAGAAAAATGGGAGTATAGTTTACTTGTGCGACCAACCTCCCAGGAACCTCACCCTCCCACTAGGGGAAACTGGTGTACCTTAAAACGTGCTTAATGCTGGCTGGGGAAATGAGGAAAGGGCTCTGCATGGGCCTGAGCACCACGGCAAACTTAACCTTATCTTAAATCAAACAGGCCAGTGTCAGTGAGCTGGGGTCAAAACTACAGTGCTTTTGAGCCTCCTCAAGTCCTCTGCGCAGTGACCAGCCGCGTCCCGGTAACTAAGGGCATACTCGTTCTTATGAGGACTTTTTGAATATATTTATTCAACAGGTGACAGATCCAGGCCCGGGTTCCACAGGGCGCAGACGCACGGCCTGAAGGACAGACTGAGGCTTCTGCTCAGGGGTAACTTACGGATAAAAGCTCAACTTTCGGTTTTTATTGTTACAACCCCTGCGGTTCTTGCAGCAAACTGCAGCGCAGTAGCGAGGGATCGCCAGTGCGAGACCCAGGTCTTAGCTAGGCCAGCAGGAGGTGCAGGCGGGTACGCCTTAGGCCGGGGCCGCAAGCCTAAGCCCTGCGCGCTATTGCGCCTGCGCGACAGCCTGCTGCCAGCCGGATGCCAGATTCTTCCACTCACTTCCGCCTCAGCACCGCCTCCTGGAGGGTTGGCGCCGGAAGTGACGCTCAGACAGAACGGCAACAACAGTTTTCCACGTGCGCTTAGGGCGCCAAGGTCAGGTGGGCAGGCGGGAGCCAATGGGGAAGCGTTTCGTGTAGGTCTTCTCGTCAGGTGGTGGTGCCTGCAACGGACGCCCGCCAGTCAGGAGCGGGCTGAGCAGGTTGGTGGCCTTGTGGACGCGGGAGGAGAGGCCGGAGAGCGAGCGGCAGCCGCCGAGGCCGGGGTGAGGGAGCCGTGGTCAGCCGCGCCGCTGAGGGTGAGGAGGAGCTGCAGCCCCGGCGCGGGGTGAGGACTGAGCCGCGCGGCGTGGGGCTCGGCGGTCCCCGGAGTCGGGTCCCGCTTTGTGTCTGCGCCGGCAACGCGGCGGCTTTGGCCCGCGAAAGGAAGGTGTCAGGAGGTGGCCGAAGCGTCCACCGCGCTGGGTGGGTTGGGCCCGAGGGCAGGCCGGGACACGCGGGCCGGGCTCTAGGTGGAGGCTGAACTCGCGGCGGGGGCCGGGAGGGCGTTCCTCACTCTCGGGGAGAAGCGAGCTCCTCGGACGTCAGAGGTACCCCTTGAAGCGCGATCCTGGGGCCGTCCGGCTCGCAAGGTGCCTTTCTAGTCAGTTCTAGACCTGCCCTTTGGCGAGTGACTTGCAGCCGGTGTGGCGGCCACCGACCGGATCGTTGTGTATTATAGCAAGAGGTTGTACTTGATCGTTGGTACCATGACTATGAGTAATGCCCAGGAAAAAAAGTAATGTACCTGCTAATTACACCCAGAAAGGCCACAGGAGAGGAAGGCAGGCAGTTTCCACAAACCTTAGTGCCTTTCGTCAGCCTTGTTATGTCATCATGGGCTATTAAGGACTCCTGGGGGTACAGTAGTCAGAAAAGCCAATAAATAAAGGTGTAAATACTTCATGCCGAATTCCAAATCCAGAATTCAAATTTAGGCTGGGCGTGGTAGCGCAGCCTTACCCAGCTTTAGGGTGGCAGAGACAGGCAGATCTAGCTGGGGCCGCAGGGAGACTCTGTCTCAATAAGACGGGGGAAAAAAAGCTAATTTAAAACTTTTTAGTGTTTTAAAGAGAAGCAGTTTAACTGCTGAGAGGTTTGGAATATCTAAGACACTAACTTTAGATAATCTTAAGTATAAACTGTCAGACTACTTCCTTTCTCTGGTAGCCTTAGTAGAAATCTGAACTACTAATTGTGAGCTTTAAGCAGAAATCATTTATCTCTTTGGTTTATTTTTTATTTTTTTATTTTTGAGACAGGGTCTCCCTGTAGCCCCAGCTGACCTGGAACTCACTGTAGACCAGGCTGGCCTTGAACTCAACATTGCCTCCTAAGTGCTGGGATAAAAGGTGTGTAGCACCATGCTCAGCTTCTCTCTATTTGTTAAGTATTTGGAAATCCACATTTATTTTAAAAAAAGAAATTTTCAAATATTTTAACCTTTTCAAGAGCAGATAGAATTCAGCCATATTGAGAAATATTTTCACCTTTGCCTTTCTGCTAATATTCTGATCAAACACAGGACAGAATTTTTCAATAATTGATTTTATCCAATATTGAAGACTTATGCAAACATGGAAAAGAAAGAAAAGTAGAAATACCAGTATTTTACAATTTTCCTTTAAAGAATTCATATTTTGAAGTTACATGTAGTAGAGACAGAGCTGAGGAAGATCTAGAGCTCTAGGCCAGGTTCTTATGGAGATGCTGTCTTATAAAAAAAAATCTGAAGGGTTAATAATATCTTTAATATTATAGGCAAGCAAAAAGTTCATTACCAGTAGAGCTCTTCCCTTCCTAAGAAAGTAGCAGATAAGCAAGAGACTGCAAATAGACTTTAATATTCCAAATGCTGGCAGCATAATAGAACAAGTATAAAACACTGTATGAAGAACATTTTGATACTACCTTAAGTTTGTCTGTTATGTCAATTTTTTTTTTTTTTAAAGGAAAGTCTTAAGATTTGTTCTTGGGTAAAAATTTTTTTTTCCTTTCTTTTTTAGGATATTAGAGATGGCTACACCCCAGTCAGTTTTCGTCTTTGCAATCTGCATTTTAATGATAACAGAATTAATCCTAGCCTCAAAAAGCTACTATGATATCTTAGGTGTGCCAAAATCTGCATCAGAGCGCCAAATCAAGAAGGCCTTTCATAAATTAGCCATGAAGTACCACCCTGACAAAAATAAGAGTCCTGATGCTGAAGCAAAATTCAGAGAGATTGCAGAAGGTAGGTAAAGACTTTCTGAGGTCTTTTGGGTATAGTGAGAATGACAACTCAGAATTCTGTATGCTTTTGAATATTGTATGGAGATGGGAAGGTAAGTGTGATTTAGATTCTGTAATTGTTTGTTAGAATACTTGGTTCCTAGATGAATAGATGAACAGGTCTTAAAATATTGAAAATATCTTATTTAATTTTTAAAAATATTTATTTATTTTGCATATGAGTGTGTTGCCTGCATGTATGTGAATGCACCCGTGTTGTGCAATGCCATGGGGGTCAGAAGAGGGCTTCAGATTCCCCTGGAGCTGGAGTTAAGGACAGTTTGTAGCTGCCATGTGGGTGCTGGGAATTGAACCCGGGTCCTCTGCAAGAGCAGTCAATGTTCTTAACCACTGAGCCATCTCTCCAGCCCAGTATTATTTTTATTTATGAAATCACTTTCTATGTATAAGAAGGAATTTTAGCCCAAATTCTTGACAACTGACTTAGGAAACTACTTTACTACTAAGTATTACATCTGGTGATATCAGATACGGCATATTCATTTACCAAATAATTACCTGTTGTTTTGTAGAGATAGTGTTCTAACTAGTGATAATATGGCAGTGAATAAGACTAAGTCCCTGAGTTGTTTAAGAACTGACATTTTAGCTTAATTCTTGTGCTGTGAAATTCTCTGAAATAGTTGAAATCATATTTGAAGAAGTTTGAATCTATGTAATGCTGAATATATTACCTTCAGTGACTAAGAGGTTTTCCTCTCTTTCAGCATATGAAACGCTCTCAGATGCTAATAGGCGGAAAGAATATGATGCAGTTGGACACAGTGCTTTTACTAATGGCAAAGGACAGAGAGGTGGAAGTCCTTTTGAGCAGTCATTTAACTTCAACTTTGATGACTTATTTAAAGACTTTAATTTTTTTGGCCAGAACCAACAAAACACTCGTTCTAAGAAGCATTTTGAAAATCACTTCCAGACACGCCAGGATGGTTCCAGTAGGCAAAGGCATCATTTCCAGGAGTTTTCCTTTGGAGGTGGATTGTTTGATGACATGTTTGAAGATATGGAGAAAATGTTTTCTTTTAGTGGCTTTGATAGCACTAATCAACACACAGTACAGACTGAAAATAGATTTCATGGATCTAGCAAGCACTGTAGGACTGTCACTCAACGAAGAGGAAATATGGTTACTACATACACTGACTGTTCAGGACAATAGTGGTTCTTTTTCTTTTCTCTAAGCCCACATGTTTGATACAGAAACAGTTTTCTGTTAACTGTTTTGACAAATGCATGATTTCATTTACTTTAAGCAGTTTGATAGTGCTATTACATATATTTAAATTGTTTTGACAAATTCAACCACATTCAGTTTGTACACAAGTCTAACGATTAATTTTCCTGATTAGAAAAGTTTCTTTAAAAAAAAAAAAAATCTTTTTCTCCCCCTTTACTTGTCCTTGGGCTCATTAATTTGGCCAACAAAACAAGCAAAACCTCCAAAGGCAAAAGAGTCAGTTTGCCTGATTAAATATTTAAAGATTAAACTTTGAACGTTACTGTAGACGTAAATTGTGTGATCTTGAATAATTTTTGCAGTGAAACCTTTGCTAATTTAAAATTGCATGCTCTGTAGCATCTGTGATTTGGGTTGCTAAATGTATATGAAACTAGTTGAGTCATTCAGTGAGGGAGACCAGTGCCTGGTTAATTGCCACTGAAAATTTTAGAAAGTGGTGGTTTGATATTTGATATTTACCACCAAATGATGCCTTTTCTATGATAGAATTGGTATAAAGAAATGATTGTATTGCTCATAGTTATGCTGAAAAAAGTTGAAAACTTAAATATTGCCAAGAGATTGTGTGTTTAGTCCCTGGCTAATGATTTTGTAGGACCAAAATCATAGCTATTTAAACATCTTTTTACATTTCTTTCTTAGCTTGTTGACTCTCTAAGTCTTATTATGAATTTATGTGGTTTGTGTGTGGAGTTCCTGTTTGCACTTGTCTTTAACTAGAGATTGACTAATACCTCATTCTTTTTGTAAAAGCAGCCAGTAATTTCTGTGCAACCTTGTTATGTGCAATATTTTTAAATCCTGAGAAATGTGTGCTTTTTTGTTGTTAGAGTTATTTCTTTAGTTCTGCACTTTTCCACATACTCCATATGAGTATTAATCCTATGGATGCATATTAAAACTAGTAATGTCTCATGCAATATTGT
Organism: Nannospalax galili; assembly: GCF_000622305.1. Lineage (NCBI taxonomy): Eukaryota > Metazoa > Chordata > Mammalia > Rodentia > Spalacidae > Nannospalax > Nannospalax galili. The sequence goes on along the minus strand of NW_008335967.1, from coordinate 940,058 downwards.
GTGTGAGTGAGAAAAATATAAATATTTACAACCTGATTGTTTTTGTTGTCATTTTATTATGCAATTCTGTGGGATAGAGGATGTATAAGCAGTGGGGCATATGGTGATCATGGGCCATATTCTCCTTGAAGTTTTGTTGTGTAGCCTGAAAGCTCTGACAGGACCTTGCTTTAGAGCAATTGTCCTGCCACTAGGTCTTTCCTAATTAGGTCTTGGTTGAAAAAAAGATTTTTGCATAAAGCTGTAATCACATTATTCCACCCCGCCCCCCTTTTTTTTATTGCACTGCTAGGGATGAATCTGCTTTCTCATGTATGTCAGGCCAGCATTCTACCATTAAACTACATCCCTAGACCACCCTTTGAGAATATCGTGTTACGTACATGCACATGGGTGTACAGGTACATTTGTTTGTGACTGTGTATGTGGAAGCCAGAGGATGTCTGGATGTCTTCCACCTTATTTGAGCTGAACCTGGTGTTTCGCTATTTCGCCTAGACTGGCTGTTCAGCAATCCCCCAGGATCCTCCTGTCTCAGCCCCCACCCCCCACTCCCCAGTGCTGAGTTTCCAGGTGAGTGCCACGGCCTGATTTTTTATAAAGTAGGTGCTGGGGACCTGAACTCAAGTTCCAGTGCTTTACCTGCTGTGCCATCTCCCCAGTCCCATTTCAAGAATATTTGCTAAAATGGAATTCATGTACTTTATAGCCACATCTTGATTGTTGGGCCAAGAATCATACTTAACCTTTTTGTGTTTGTTTTGTTTTTGGTTTTTTTTGAGACAGAGTCTCCCAGTAGCTCCAGCTGGCCTGGATCTTACCATGTAGACCAGGCTGGCCTTGAACTCAGAGATCTGCCTGCCTCTGCCTCCTGAATACTGGTATTAAAGGCGTGTGCCACCACACCCGGGTCTATACATAGCCTTTTAAATGAGTCAGTACCTCATTTTTCAAATAAGCATTAACAAAGGTTGTATTATTTTGTTTTGTCTTTTTGAGACAGGGTCTCCCTGTAGTCCCAGCAGACCTGAACTCACTATGTAGACCAGGCTGGCCGTGAGCTCACAGTGATTTGCCTGCCTCTGCCTCCCAAGTGGTGGGACTAAAGGCATATGCCACCACACCTGGCGGTTGCATTACTTTTTATTGTTAGCATGCATTCCCTCCCTTTTCCAAGGCATGGTTATGTTCATTTGACTCCATCCTGAATTCTGAGTATTTATTTTGGTCCTCTTTAAAAAAATCTTCACTATTTGATAGACCTTCTTCAAGGAGAAATGAACATTGAATCATATAAAATTGGTATACATTATCAAGGATGCTTAGATAATATTTCAAGGTATGTAAGTGAATTTCTTTTTAGCCTGGCCTCAACTTCCAGTGTGTGTGTGTGTGTGTGTGTGTGTGTGTGTGTGTGTGTGCAGGACATGATTTCCCACTGTGCAAGTGTGGAGATCAGAGGACAACTCTTAGGAGTTCTCTCTTGCTACCTTGTGGGATACAGGGATCAAAATCAGGTTATCAAGCCTTCATGCAGACCTCTATCTGCTTGAGCCATTTCATTGGCCTCTATGTGTATTCATGTTGAAGAGAAAGTATTGGGGTTGTGACAGGCAGAATAGAGAAGTTAAGATATACTATGTATAGAGTCATTTGGTATATAAGCAGTTGGGAATTAGATGACTCATTGTTTCCCTAATAAATTATTTTATGGCTTGTGTAGATTGAATGTATAAAGATAGAAAATGGGAAAATTCTGTGTTTAGAGAAATGAGCACTAAAATAGCTTAATCTGTACTTTGTACACAAAGTCTTAGCAAAGTAATTTTTTTTCCTTCTGGGTAAAGTAACTTATGCACTGGGTTAAGTATTTCTTGAATTTAATTCTCTAGGCATATACCTATAATAAGATTAGTTCTATCAGAATTCAAATCAGCTAATTAAGAATTTGTATTTTCTGCCCAGCATGGTGATGCACGCCTTTAGTCCCAGCCCTGGGGAGGCAGAGGCAGGGGCAGGCAGATCTCTGTGAGATCCAGGCCAGCCTGGTCTACATAGCGAGTGCCAGGCCACCTAAGGCTACAGGGAGACCATCTCAAAAAGCTCCCCCCCTAAAATGTTCATATTTTCCTAAAAAATGAGGACCACTGGAGCTGGAGAGTGCAGTTAAGAGCACTGGCTATTCTTGCAGAGGACCCAGGTTCAGTTCCCAGCACCTACATGACAGCTAACAGCCATTTGAAGCTTGTTCCAGGGGAGCCAGTGCCCTCTTTGCAGGCTTTGCATGCTTATGGTACACTGATATACATGCAGGCAAAACACATGTAAGGGGTTATGTAAGAAGCTTTGTGTGTGCATGTGCTTATGTGCGTAGGTCAGAAGTCAACTTGTATGAGTTGGTGCTCTATTATCACCATGTGGGTGCTGGGAGTTAGGCTTGGGTCAGCAGACTTAGTGGCAAATGCCTTTACCCGCTGAGCTGTCTTCCTAGCCCTCATATTTGTATATTCATTGTGTTACTGCAGGTACTTTAGTTCTGTGTTGTCAGGTGAATATAGTCAAGGTTTTCTTCTTGACCTTCATGAAATGTCAGAAAATATAAGAATGAAGCCATAAATGTTGGAAATAAAAGCCAGAAGTTCTGAGAGATTACAGACTGGCAGAAAGCAGAAGAAATTTGGTTGGGAGAGAATTGGAAAAAACACAGCCCAGGAGTCTTGGAGAAATTTTCCAGCTGAGATAGGGGGAAATGGGAGGAGCAATGGGCCCAAGTTTAATTATGTCAAATTGTGGAGGAACTGCTTTGGAAACCCTTGCTCTTTCCTGGGTAAATAATTGACAGAAGCAGCTTTTTCTTCAGACCATGGAATCAACTGCAGGAAAAAAGGGATTATGCCTAGAAAAATCTCAGTGCAGATACTGCAGCATGATAGAGGAGTAGAGTTGAGAAGAGACAGCATTCATTCTCACAGTACAGCCACCTTTGGTGTGTGTAGGGAAGAACAGTTTGCATACCAAGCAGAGACCTAAGGGTGCCTGCTGGCCAAGTCTTCCCAGCTTACCCAGAACCGTAGCTTCTGTTCACAAAGATCTCACAAAGTTGGGGTGTGCCTGATTGGAACTGATTTAAAACAATGACATAGCACAATTAAGTGCTCTTAATAGAATTATTTGGGAAAGTTTATAATGAGACCATTTCTGGATAACAATTTTAGCATGGGCATTTTAGTAACATTTTGTGTGATTCCACCATTGTAGGAGCCACTTGCTCTTCAGAGTGATGTGCTACAGGATGTTACTAAGCATGCTGTGCAAACAGTGATGCTTAAGAGATTGTTCAAACAAATCTGCTATGTTCAAACCTTGTTAAATATGGTACTTTACAGGTGATACTGTGATGTGGATATTTATGTCCTTCTAAAATTCATGTGATGAGATCCTCATCTCCTAGATAATGACATTAGGAATGGCCTTTTGGAGGTAGTTACAGAGGAGAGCCCTCTTGAGTGTAATTGGCACCCTTATAAAAGAAGCCAGAGAGAGCTTTCACTGGACCTTCTTAGGTGGGGTTAGAGTAATGTATATATGAAGAGCCCAAAAGGCTCATGTGTTGAAGGCTTGTCCTCAGCTGGTGCTATTGAGAAGTGATTAGCTCATGCAAACTGTGATCTAATTAATGGATTATTCACTTGATGGGCACTTAACATGGCATTTGGGAGCTGGGTCCAACTGGATTATTATCTCACTGTAGACATGCTCTAGAAAGACATACCTGGTCCCCCAGCCCCTTTGTCTCTGCTTCCTTGTCTGCCATGAGGTGAGCAGCTCTGCTCCACCACACACTCTCCATTACGATGTCCTACCTCAACATAAGCCCAGAATTAGTGGAGCCAAGCAAACATAGACCAAGACTCAGACTGAACCAAAATAAATTCTCTGCTAAAAGAAATTTTTTTTCCCCTTATGCTTGTATTGTTAGGTATTTGGCTATAGTGACAACGTCTGATTAACACAAGAAGACAGCTGTCTCTGAACCAGGAAAAGAGCCTGATGATGCCTTCTTAGATTTCCCAGTCAACAAGACTGAAATTTTTTCTTTTTGTGGGCCTCCCAATCTGGAATTCGCTTATATCAGTCTGAGCAGACTGAGGTGGGGCTTCTTCGACTGTCAACATACTAATCTATAGTGTGACTCTGGTAAAGAGATCCAGTGTATTTGCCAAACTTACTGGGCATGGAACCAATTTTACCATGTACTCCTAAGCACGTCTAAGAGTGCCAAAGCAAGAATACAAGACTGAATACAATTGTATAAAGAAATCATAATGAATATTTGGAACATGTGCATGAATACATAGAAATTAGTACTTAAAGTAGATGGATTTGTTATGACTAAAAACAGTTGTCTGAGTAACTCGTGGTGGTCTCCCTCAGCCTACATCTCATCAACATGCTTTTCTTTTTGATGATTGCTCTAGCTACTTGGATGACATAGCACTGTTTATGACTTTTTACACATACAATGACTATCATCAAGCAATACATGAGTATAATTTAGATGAAAAGTTACCACCATATATCTTCATTATTTTCCCAAGAAAAAAACATAACTGTTACTTAATTGTATTTTTTTTTTTTTGTCTTTTTGAGACAGGGTCTCCCTGTAGCCCCAGCTGTCCTGGAGCTCATTATGTAGACCAGGCTGGCCTTGAACTCACAGAGATCCTCCTGCCTCTGCCTCCCTAGTGCTGGGATTAAAGGTGTGCACCACCATGCCTGGCTTTAATTGTATTTTTAAATTAAAGCAGTATCTGAGGATAGAATGAAACTGTTACTGTGAGGTTAAAGGGCAAATCATTCTTACAATCCTTTCGCTAATTGGACTATTATTAGTAATGGGTGGTGTTAGATGCTTCTGAGAGGTGAGTAGTGAACTGAGGTATTTCTGTTCAGTGAAACTCAGAAGAAATAGTCACATGTTCACACATTTTTAGTGAAATACCTTTGGCTGAGTCTTCAAAAATGATGGATGGATAATGTATTAATTACTTTTTCTTGCTGTGATAAAACACTATGACCAAAAGCAACTGACTTTGAAAAATATAAAAGTCAGGAGCCATGAAGCCTCTCAGACAAGTCACGTCTCAGGCAGGTCATGTGCCGGTCAAGAATTCCAACTTGCCGATAAGTAAGCTTCATGGCCAACTCTCTAATTAGTGAGTTTCATGGCTGAGACATCTCCAACTCACTGATAAGTAAGTTTTATGGTTGAAACATCTGGCTTAATGATAAACAAGCCCCCCCGCTCTCCCTATAGCATTTTGTAATAGTTTAAACTAACCAATAACCACGCTTCTGCTTCTGTAAACTGCTTCTGCCCTATAAAGACCCCAAACCCCAGACCTGGGGCGCCCTTCTCCCTTTGTCAGGACTTGTGCCCCCAGGTACCTGTGTGAAATAAAAACCTCTTGCTTTTGCAACTCGAGGGCTCGACTTGTCTTTTGTGGTTTCAATTTTACAATGCCTACATGTAAGTGCACGGTTTTGTGCAATGCCCGTGGAGGACAGAAGAGGCTGTCGGATCCCCTGTAACTGGAGTGACAGATGGTTGTTAGCCACTATGTAGGTGCTAGGACTCAAACTCAGGTCCTCTGCAAGAACAGCCAGTCTCTTAACTGCTGAGTCATATCTCCACCCCCTCAGGATTAATTTGTATCCCCAAATGCTCTTCAGTATGGCCCTTCCCCTGAAGCTGATCAACCTATCATTGTCACACCCCTAAAGAAAACTGACTCTTCCTCTCCCAGCAGCTGAGTTGGCAATAGTTTCTCAGTTAGGGCTGGGGCTTCTTGCCACCACTGCCCTGCCCCACAACATGCACACTTCCATGCTGGGATTTATCTGGTTTGCTTGTGTAAGTTTTGTGCATGCTGCCTCAAGTGCTGTGGGTTCATATATGTAACTGCCCAACTGTCTGGAAAACGCTATTTCCTTATAGTCATCTACCACCCTGCCTCTTACAGTCTTTCCTCTACTCTTCTACCATGTAGATCATATAGGTGTCCCATTTAGGGCTAAGCACTCCACATTTTGTTTTTTAAATATTTTATTTATTTGTTTATTTATTTTTTGTGTACAAGTGTTTTGTCTGCATATATATAAGTGCCCCCATGTCATGCAATGCCCTCAGAGGCCAGAAGAGTGTCAGATCCCCTGGAAAAGGAGTTACAGATAGACACCATGG
>NW_008335967.1:926812-927834 GCF_000622305.1 Nannospalax galili | reverse complement strand
TGAAAAATATAAAAGTCAGGAGCCATGAAGCCTCTCAGACAAGTCACGTCTCAGGCAGGTCATGTGCTGGTCAAGAATTCCAACTTGCCGATAAGTAAGCTTCATGGCCAACTCTCTAATTAGTGAGTTTCATGGCTGAGACATCTCCAACTCACTGATAAGTAAGTTTTATGGTTGAAACATCTGGCTTAATGATAAATAAGCCCCCCCGCTCTCCCTATAGCATTTTGTAATAGTTTAAACTAACCAATAATCACGCTTCTGCTTCTGTAAACTGCTTCTGCTCCTATAAAGACCCCAAACCCCAGACCTGGGGGGCGCTTCTCCCTTTGTCAGGAGTTGTGCCCACAGGTACCTGTGTGAAATAAAAACCTCTTGCTTTTGCAACTCGAGGGCTCGACTTGTCTTTTGTGGTTTCAATTTTACAACTTATGAGTTTATTTGGCTCCAGGGGGAGTGTTCATAATGGCAGGGAGGCATGGCAATAGGTGGTTAGAGCAGGAAACTGAGATTTGGGGCAGGTGTATAAATTCTCAAAGCCATGCCCAGTGATGTACTTCCTCTAACAAAGCTTCAAATCCTAAAAGTTCCATGACCTCCCCAAATAGCACCAACCAGGGACCATGTGTCCAAATATATGAGGTGACATGGTTCATTCAAACCATCATAGATGGAATAGATCAAAATACTAATATAAAAAGGTCGAGAATAGAGCTCAGTGGTAAAGCACTTGCCCAGCATGCACAATGACCTACTGCATTCAGTGCCCATTGTGGAAAAAGAAAATGTAACAGTCTTCCAAGGATTATTTTTAATTGCATATGTGAATAAGTCAAAACGCTATTTTTTTCTGATGCAAAGTTTTATAACAAAAATTCTAGTAAGAACTGGCAAGGTAATCTTCTGCTGTGGGAGATGGCAAAGGATTCTTTTCTCAGGAACCAACTGAGAGGGTCTCAAGGGAGAGAAGGGTCTAAAGGGAGAGAGGGAGGAAAGGTAAATTAGCATAGACGAACAGGAGC
>NW_008335967.1:917686-925592 GCF_000622305.1 Nannospalax galili | reverse complement strand
TAATGCCAGCTCCTCAAGTGAAATCAGTAACTTGAAAGATCTGAAGGGAAATGATTTTGAGCTTACAACTAAAAAAATTATTAATAAGATGAGACCAAAATTTAGAGCATTTTGAAAATGTAAAAATTAAGAAATTATCACCACATATCTTTTGTGAAAAAACCTTTTTCCTCTAAATTTTGCAAGAAAAGTTACAACATGGGGAATGAGGCACAAAGCTGAGTATACACCCTCCTGAAAGAGTAAAGAAAGCTGGAAAGAAACTGAAAACATACATTAGAAATGCTTTTTTACTTAGGTGTATGATATTTTAATTTGTTTGTGAGTATATTTTATCTATTATATTTTGAAGAGCAGAAACAAAACAACTCCTCTCCCCCAAACCTAGTACCTAAGTTATGAGGCCTGCATCTGCAGGTAACAAGCCTGAACCTTAAATTTACTCAAGCAATAACAGACTTGTTTTGTACTCTAACAAGAAGTCCAGAGGTCAGGCATCTCTAGAAGTGGTGAGCCAGGAATCTGCCTTTTCTTCCTTATAGATCTTAGTTCTGACCTCTTTGTGCAGACTTTGTTCTCACACTGATAATAACATGACTCTAATGAGCAATAAAACCTAGAAAGCCCTAAAGAAACTTTCTTTGCCATCTTTTGGTCAGAAATGTCACCTGCTTTTACATGTTCATGCCCTAACCAATTACTAATGAGGAGGGGTATGACTGACTGTTGTGACTTGTACAGGACTCAGCAAGGAGCATCTGCTCTGTTCTTCACAATAGGAAAGGGTGGATTTCTGGGGAAAAGTTCTGCTGAAGAGAAATTTGGAGAATGGAGGGAACAATGCCTATGAGCCAACCAGCTGACTATTGACATTTTCAAAAAGACCTCAGTACTATTGGCCACTTCTAATTTTTTTATTATTTTTTTAGCTTATTTAAACGTTTTAAAAGAGAATTAGGTTTTCTTTGTACTTCTAAGTGATTACTAAGCTTTGTTTCAGTTAGGAACCAAGCTTGCCTTAAATACTGTAGAATCTTGGTAGATCTAACATTTGAGGTTTTAGCTATTTTGGATAGATTTAAAGCTCTATGACATAATTTATCAGTTTTCTGATGTGTAAAACTGGAATTCCATTCATTGGTAGTCTACTGTTTATTCAGATAGTAAGTGAACCATGGACCTATTTATATTGGTGCATCAAAATTGATTGATTATTGATTATTATCAATTATTATTGATTGATTTGTAAATAAGGTAATTATGTAGATATTTTAAGAAAAAAATAGTTGTTGAATAGTGTTCACTGTATTGTCTCCTTTATCAAAGTCAAGGGTATTCTGTTTCACCTGGAGCTGGTTGCTGTTGTAGCCCATTTAATCAAATGTTTTGCTGCCCATCCCTCCCACTTTGCCTCACCCTGACACAGTCAAACCTAAATTTCCTATACTGATTTGAATGGTGACTTTGAATTTCAAACTACAGGCCTTTAGAGGATCAAATCTGCATCTGGATTATTTCCTTAGCCTTGACCCTGTGAACTTGCTTTCACTCTTTCTCCATCAATTTATGCTTCCTAAGTTCCCAAGAATGTCACATAGTAGAGTTTTTTTGAGTTATGACACATCATGCAATTATCACCTACTAAATTATAGGTGCTTCAACTAATATTTCAAACACTTTATTCAGTTTTTAAATTTAATTTCCTACAATTTAAGTATAATTTCATATAATCATTTGAAGAAATATTAGATGACTCATTGCATATATTATGGAAAAGTCATTAAAATGAAATTTTATGCTCATATTTCACAATTTACTTTTTGTAATAACTGAAATTTATTAATAATTAATTGTTTAAAAGTACTACATCAGACTGGAGAGATGGCTCAGCTGTTAAGAGCATTGACTGCTCTTGCAGAAGATCTGGGTTCGATTCCCAGCACCTGCATGGCAGCTAACGTCCATAACTATAGTTCCAGGGATCTGACACTTCTGACCTCCTCAGACATTGCACAACACGGGTGCACTTACACACATGCAGGCAATACACTCATACACATACAATTAGTAGCCCCAGCTGGCCTGGAACTCACTATGTAGTCCAGGCTGGTCTCAAACTCACAAAGATCCACCTGCCTCTGCCTCCCAAGTGCTGGGATTAAAGGTGTGCGCCGCCACGCCTGGCAATAATAAGATATTTAAAAAAAAATAAATAAAAGTGCTACATCATTTTATTTGAAATGAATTTTACCTTAACGTTTTTCTAATGGTTATTCTAGAGTCATTCTTACATTATGTGTTTGATAACTAGACATGGAAAGAACTGTTTGCTAATGAATATTATTCAGTTATTTATATTCATTCTTATCATTGAGTAATACTGTTTCTTATTCCCTGACCCACAGATTAGTCATATAGGCCGATTTATATCTAAGAGATAAGATATGGAGAAAGACAGTTTTCTTTGCCTCTCAGGGCAGGTTGTACATTCATCTCTGTTCCCTTCTCTGTGTAAGTAGAGGAGTATATTAGTCAACATAGACTAATCAGTGCTGCAATACCAACCCAAGACCTTAGTTCCCTAAGGCTACAACCCGCAATGTGACCAAGTGTCTTCCAAGTGAGGTATCCATGCTGACTCAACAGAATAGCTCTCGCAACTCAAGGTCATCTTTGATTAGAGGGGAAAAAAGTTGAGTTTGTTGGGGTGGAGATATGGCTCAGCATTTAAGACCAGAGACTGCTCTTGTAGAGGACCTGAGTTCTGTTCTCAGCACCCATGTCAGGTAGCCTCTGGCCTCTGTGGGCACCTGCACATGTACACACACACACACACACACACACACACACACACACACACACACACACATGATTTAAAATAAAAATTAAATTAGAAGTCTCATATTGTCAAATAATGGCCCAGAAGTGATACATATTTCATCTCACTGGCCACCTGAGGTCTCATGGTGCCATCTAGAAGGGATCTATAAGTACAAACTTCCATGTGAATATGAGTAAAGTATAGCAAAAAATGGCAGATGTTAGCAATATCTACTTCGGAGAGGCATGTTGTAGATCATAAGAGATTCTTGAGGAGGAAAGGCAGGCTTTGGTTTTGTAGTACTCAATGCTTTCCTCAGAGTAATTATTTGAATGTTATTAGACTTGTATCTTTGGACTATATGTATATCTCATGTAAGACTAGAATAAGTAAGGTCAATAGAACATACCAGAATAAAGTATATTTCATATTCATTTTCTTAAAAATTAGAATACTACTATCAAAATGTTTTCAATGGTTTTGTTATGGAATACTGTAATTTTGCCAAGGAATAGCTGTAAACCAACTCTTTCCAAAGTATTATGTTTTTAAAAAAATTATGTAATAACCACATGATTAGAAGAAGCATTTCATTACAGCTTTAACATATTCAATAACAATTTCCAGAGCAAAGATGCATCTTTTTAAAAACTGGCTGTAAATTTTTAGGTTCACAGTTGAATTAATACAGTTGTAAAATATTGAACTCAGTATAAACCCTATAAGATATAAAATTGAATAAGGTTTTAACCTTTAAAAAAGATCTTCATGAGCAGACCGCCAAAGAGTGCTGGCCTCCCTCTGGCCTCCCTCTGGCAGAGGGCCTGAGAATGCAGGGGACTGCCTGAGAGCACCGGGATCCTGCCTGCATGTGGTGGTGAGTTTCCCCTAATTGTGCAATACCCATCTCCCTACCTGGGATTTCTTGAGACCCCTCTCAGGGCCCCAGGGCAGATCTGGCTTTGGTAGGCTAAGGCTGAGATCCTAGCCGACAGCCTGAGAGGGTGGGTTTCAACCTCCATTGGTGTAGCGACTCTAATCTCAGTAGGCTGCTAGAGAGTGTGGCTCCCTCTGGCCTCCCTCTGGCCTCTCTCTGGCCTCCCTCTGGCATAGGGGCTGAGAACACAGGGGACTGCCTGAGAGCGCACAGATCCTGCCTCCATGTGGTGAACAAAGCCTGAGTGTACCTGACTGGAACCTGAATTGGGCTTCTGTGGGTACTCCTGAATAGCTGATCTGAAGCCATCAGTTCCCTTCAAATTAAACGTGAGAGAACCTGAACCCTGTGCCAATCAGCTTTACATAACCAATAAAGAAAGGATCTAGGTACCCCAATAATACAAACAGAAGCATACTTCAACTTAATTCTCATGAATCATAAACAACAAAAGAAATTCACATGCCAAAACCCCAACAAAAGAATGATAAAATGGAAAGTCAAAACACTATGTCCCCACCAAACTCCACCAATTGTGTAGAAGAGCTCTATAAGGAGAACCCCCTAGAGATAACTGAGGACACTGAATTTAAAAGAACAATCATAAACATGATCAAGGAATTCAACAAATTTAAGAGCACATGAACAAACAAATCAAAGAACTAAAGATAGGGATAAACTTCTGAATGAATTCACAAAAGAGATAGAAACATTGAAAACTCAGGCGGAAATGAAGAAGGAAGTGAAAAACTTGATAAGCCAACTTGAAACAATGGGAAAACCTCACCACTAGAATGAATGAAATGGAAAAGAGAATATCAACACTGGAGAATAAAGTTGAAGAATTTGACCACTCAAGCAAAGGTTATGGAAAATTAAAAAAAAACATAGGAATGGAATATGCAAGAGATGTGGGACACCATGAAAGTCCAAATCTATGGATCATAGGAATAGAGGAAGGAGAAGAATTTCAGGTTAATGGTGTTGACCAGATCTTAATTTTACAGAAAAAGAATACTGAAAGCAGCAAAAGAAAAACAATAAGTCACATACAAAGGAAAGCCCATCAGAATTACACCTGACTTATCAATGCAAACTATGAAAGCCAGATGAGCCTGGACCAAGGTATTTCCAGTTCTACATGACAGTAGATGCCAGCCCAGCATACTTTACACAGCATAAATGTCTATTATAGTTGAGGGGGAAAGAAAAATCTTCCATGACACAAATGTCCTGAAAGAATACGTTCCCACAAAACCAGCCCTTCAAAAAATACTTGAAGCAATACAGAGAGCAGAGAAAGAAACAACTATACCCCAGGGGCAATGAAAGAAAATAAATAAAGGTATAATTGAGGAAACACAAAATTAGACAGAGAACACAAACAGCGATCAAAATGACAGCAACCAATACATATCTTTCAATAATAACCTTAAATATCAATGGACTGAACTCCCCAGTCAAAAGACAGAGGCTAAGTGAATGGATTAAGGAACAAAATCTATCTCTTTGCTGTCTGCAAGAAACCCATTTCACCTTCAAGGACAGGCACCACCTTAAGGTAAAAGGTTGGAAAAGAATATTCCAAGCAAATGACACTAAGAAACAAGCAGGGGTTGCAATTCTAATATCTGACAAAATAGACTTAATCAGATGAAATAAGGAGGGTCACTTCATTCTGATTGAAGGAGCAGTTAATCAAGTGGATACACTCAAATTCGTAAAAACAACATTACAAGACTTTAAGACACAGATTAACCTCAGCTTAGTAATAGTAGGGGACTTCAATACCTCACTGTCTCCATTAGACAGGTCAACTGGCCCAAGAATAAACAGAGAGATGTCTGAATTAATTGATACCATGCATTAAAGGGACCTAACAGACTTCTTTTGAATATTCCACCCAAGCACCAAAGAATACACTTTCTACTCAGCACCCCATAGAACTTTTTCAAAAATTGACCACATATTGGGCCACAAAACAAACCTCAATAAATACAAAAAAATTGAAATAATTTCATGCATTCTATCGGACCAAATGCAATAAAGATCAAAATGGACACTGAACAGAGCCCTAGTCACTACACGAACTTGTGGCAATTGAACAACATACTACAAAACAAAGAGTGGGTGAAAGGAGGAATTAAGAAAGAAATAAAAAAATTCCTGGAATTCAACGAAAAGGACAATACAACACAACACAACCTTAGGGACACTCTGTGTTGACCCTCCTCTTTGTAGACTGGACACTGGTTCAAGTCCATATGGTGGGGTCTCCATGGCTTCCTTCATCAAGAGGACAGGTGACTCACCACAGTTACAGGACATTTTGAGAGATAACTCATAGTCCCCTGGAACATAGTTGACCTAGGAGGGCAAGGAGCAAAAACTGTCCTTTATGTCCCTCTGACAAAATTAGTACAGGCCTCAAAGTATGTCTGTTAAACATCCAAGAAGGTTAGTTCCACCAGTCTGGTACTTTTAATTACCATGTGCTGTATAGATAAACCTTGGGAAAAGGCCAAACATTCTCAGATAAACCTTGCCTAGACATATATTCTTTGAGCTAGTTGTATGTATGATTTGTCAGTAGGTTGCTTGAGTAATATGGTTCCCTCTGGTTTTTTAATAAAATAGCTAGGTATTATTTATCTCTCACATTCTCTAACCCTTCCACCATGTTTTCCCCATTTAAAGTGCCCCAATTTTTCCCTTAATAATACCCTTATCCTATGGTCCCACCACTCTTGAACTCCTTCTTTCCCTTTATTTCCAAGTTTCCTTGTATAACTCTCCCTCCCCCTCCCCTTAAAATAACCCCATTTTTATCCATAGCTCCCTTATTAAGGCCTGTTTCCTACTGTTCTTCTCTTTCAGATTCTTTCTTTTCCTTTACCACCCTGGTTCCTTTTCATTATCCTGGTTCCTGTAGTTATGTCTGGATACATACTCACTTACAAGGATTTGGCACTAGGATCCACATATGAAGGAGAATATATGTCAAGTTTTTTCTGAGTCTGTGTTACTTCACTTAGTATAACAGTTTCTAGTTCCATCCATTTACCTGCAAATTTCATGATTTCATCTTTCTTTACTGCTGAGTAAAAACCCCATCACATAAATGAACTACATTTTCATTATCCACTTGTTAATTGAGGGACACTTAGGTTGCTTCCATCTCTTAGCTATTGTGAAAAGAGCAGCAACAAACATGGATGTACAAGTGTCTCTGCAATAGGATGAGTTCTTTGTGTATATGACAAGGAGCAGTATAACTGGGTCAAATGGTAGGTTCTTTTGTAGTTTTTAAAAGAGTTCTCCACACTGCTTTCCATAGGAGTTGAACAAGTTTGCAATCCTACCAGCAGTGGATGAGCATTCCCCTTTCCCCACATCCTCTCTAACATTTGGTATCATTTGTTCTCTTGATCTTAGCCATTCTGACTGGGGTAAGGTGAAATCTTAAAGTGGTCTTAATTTGCATTTCCCTAATTACCAGCGATGTTGAACACCTTTTAAGATGCTTCTTAGCCATCTTTATTTTATTTTTTAAAATAAATAATTTATTGAGAATTTCATGCATGCATATAAGGCATCAAATCCATGCCCATTCCCTCCCCTCCAACTCCTCCCATATCTCCCCATCACTTTTTTTCTGATAACTTTATGTGCTCTTTCTTCCTCTTTGATATATATTTTTTTATGGGGCTTTTGGCTACTCTAACATTCCCCTCTCTGAAAAGGTAACCCTAAAATCTTTCTGATTTTTTAATGTAAGCAATTAGGGCTATAAACATCCTTCTACGGTCTGCTTTCAATGTGTCCCAGAGGTTTTGTGTTGTGTTGCCCTTTTCATTTATTTCCAGGAATACTTTTATTTCTTTCTTAATTTCTCCTTTGACCCATTCATCATTCAGGAGTGTGTTGTTTAATCTTCATGTGTTCATGTAGTGATTAGGGTTCTTCTGGTGTTGATTTTAAGCATTATTGCATTGTGGTCTGATATAATGCACGGAATTATTTCAATCTTTTTGTATTTGTTGAGGTTTGTTTGGTGCCCCAGTAAATGGTTGATTTTGGAGAATGTTACATGGGGTGCTGAATAGAAAGTATATTCTTTGATACTTGGGTAGAATATTTGGTAGATA
>NW_008335967.1:914472-917369 GCF_000622305.1 Nannospalax galili | reverse complement strand
TTCACTTGGTATATTTTTTTCCATCCTTTCACCTTAAGGTAGTACCTGTCCCTGAAAGTGAGATGAGTTTGTAGCAGACAACAAAAATATGGGTTTTGTTTCTTAATCCATTCAACTAGTCTGTGTCTTTTGAGTAGGGAGTTCAGTCCATTGACATTTAACGTTATTAATGAAAGCTATGTATTGATTCCTGTCATTTTTATTTCTGTTCACATTCTTGGTGTAGCTGTGCATTTCCATAGTTATACCTTTATTACATTTCTTTCTGTAACCCCTTGGGTATTGTCATTCCTTTCTTCACCTCATTGTGTTGCTTCAAGAACTCTGAAGGGCTGGTTTTGTGGACATGAATACTTTCAGCCTATTTATGTCATGGAAGATTTTTTCTTTCCCCTTCGACTATAATAGACATTTTGGCTGGGTAAAGTAATCTGGGTTGGCATCTGTGGTCATTTAAAACTGGGAATACTTTGGTCCAGGCTCTTCTGGCTTTCATAGTTTGTGCTGAAAAGTCAGCTGTAATCCTGATCGGTTTTCCTTTATATGTGACTTGTTATTCTTTTGCAGCTTTCAGTGTTGTCTCTTTGTTCTGTATGTTTTGTGTTTTTATTATGATGTGCTGTGGAGAGTTTCTTTTCTGATCCTGTTTATTTGGTGGTCTATATGTTTCTTGTAACTGTATGGGCATGTCTTTCTTTAATTTTGGGAAATTTTCTTCTATAATCCTGTTGAAGATCTGGTCCATGCCATT
This sequence comes from Nannospalax galili, assembly GCF_000622305.1. Classification (NCBI taxonomy): domain Eukaryota; kingdom Metazoa; phylum Chordata; class Mammalia; order Rodentia; family Spalacidae; genus Nannospalax; species Nannospalax galili. The sequence goes on along the minus strand of NW_008335967.1, from coordinate 916,618 downwards.
ACCCCGAGAGTCTTCTCCTTCCTGTATGCCTATGATTCATAAGTTTGGTCTTTTTATGATGTCATACAATTCCTGCATATTCCATTCTTGTGTTTTTTTTTAATTTTTTCATAATTTTTGCTTGAGTGGTCTAATTTGTCCACTTTATCTTCCAGTCTTGATATTCTGTTTTCCATTTCATTCATCCTATTGGTGAGGCTTTCTCCTGTTGTTTATAATTGGGTTACTGAGTTTTTCTCTTCCTTCTTCATTTCAGCCTGAGTATTCTTCAATATTCTAACTCTATTCTGAATTCATTCAGAAGTTTATCCCTCTCTTCCTTCAGTTCTTTGATTTCTTTGTTTTTGTGTTTTTAAAATTCACTGAATTCTTTTATCATGTTTATAATTTTTTCTTTTGAGTTCCATGTCCTGTGTTATCTCTAGGGGGTTCTTATTGTACTTCTTTAGATGACTGTTGGTAGTTGGTGGGGATACATTATTTTGGTTTTTCATGTTATTATTTTTTCTCTGTGACTTTGACATGTGAATTTCTTTTATAGTTTCTGATTCTTGTGTGAGACTCACGCCTTCTTTTGTTGAATTTAGGTCTGCTTCTTTTTGTAAACTTTATGTACCTTTGTGGTTTATTTGTTGGGTTTGAAAATCTGGTTGGTATAGGCTTCAGGTTCTCTCTTTTGACTTTATATTGGCATGGCCAAATTGCTTTCCTCTTGCGGCTCAGGAGTTCCCACAGAGGCCCCAGTCAGATGAGGATCAGATACCCTCAGGCTTTCTCCTAAAGTCTGGATCCCTCCAGGAAAGATGCTGTGCTCAGGAATTTGAGGGCTGGGCTGGCCTGGGAGTAGGGCCTAGGAAAGATGCTGGCCCCAGGAAGCTGGTGACCATGCCGCCCAGGAATGAATGCAAAGGGAGGTGGGGAAGAGAAGAGGCCCTGAGGTTTCTTGGGGACTACAGGGAGGAATTGGGTTGGTCTGGATGCAAAGGATCAGGAAGCAGTGGGGATTCTGGGCTAAGAAGTCTTCCTAGAGGTCTGTGGTGCGAAGACAAGAAATTGGCCAGTACCCAGACTTGGAAGATAGGTGGGGTGAGGGAGCTGTGAGGGTGAATGAGGCTCCCAGAGTCAAGGTGCAGTGGGCACAGCCAAACTTACCCAGGAGAGCTTCTGGCCCCAGGAACCTAAAGTATTATGTTTGTGTTTAATGAGAAGTAAGAATTCTATAGTCAAGTACAGTAAACACTGGGTTTCAGAGGCTGCCTTATTATCTAAAGAGTTCTCAGAGTCTTTAATATGCTAATTTACATTGGACATCTCCAAGAAGCAGATGTAGTTTGAGGCATATGATCAAAGAACTTTTTCAAGGAATCTCTCTCTGGACTAATTAAGTAAGAGGAAATCTGTACATGGCTCTTTGGAAACTTGGGGCTAGACATACCTTTAAACCTAATTAAGAACAAACTACTGTAGATGGCAAACTTCAGCTTCACTGTAAAAGCATGTCATGAGCAAATGCTACATAATGTTCCCCACAGAACTGAGCACTGGAGAAAATTTGCTAGAAGAGCAATTTGAAGAACAAGTCAAGACCTTAAAGATGCAAAGTGCAGTGTATATAGCATTACTTTGTTTTTCTCTGTTATGAGAATTAGGATGTTCCAGATTAAAGTGGGATGCTGGTCATAAATATGTAGTATCCATGATTTAAAACACAGACACATACACAGACACACAGACACACACACAGACACACACACACAGACACACACAGACACACACACACACACACACACACTCTATTAGTCAGGGTTCTCCAAAGAAACAGAACTGGTAGAATGAATATATATAGAGAGATTTATCAGCTTATCTCACAGGATAGAGTCCGAGTAGTCCAACAATGGCCGCACCACACTAGAGAGGCTGAGAATCTGTAGTCGCTCAGTCCACAAGGCTGGATGTCTCAGTAGTCCCAATATGGTGCTGAAGGTCTGAAAAATTCCAAAAGATCAGCTAGTCTTCAGTCTACAGCAGCAAGATGAACTCATCAGCAAGAGAGAAGGCAAGCAGCAGGAAACCAGGCATTCTCCTCTGCCATGGCCTTTTATATGGGCTGCCATCAGACGGTAAAACCCACATTTAGGGGGTGTCT
>NW_008335967.1:905015-914445 GCF_000622305.1 Nannospalax galili | reverse complement strand
GCTCAGGAAAGATTTCAGCACTATGGTCAAGCGAAGCATAAAGACCAAAAGAAGAGCTGACAAGATGACTCAGCAGGTAAAGGTGCTTGCTACCAAGTCTGATGACCTGAGTTCAACCTCTGGGACCCACATGGTAGAAAGAGAGAACTCTCTCAGGTTGTCCTGAGACCCACACACACACACACACACACACACACACACACACACACGCACATACACATGTGAAAAGCCTGAAAATCTGCCTTGGATTTTTTATTCCTTGAGTACTCATTAACTTCTGTGGTTGTCTGCCACTTGGAAAGTGACATAAAACTTATGAATATCAAAGCTAGTATTGGAAAAATTATAACATTTGCCTCTCTGGAAAGAATGTACTAAGATGAATACTTATTCATAGCTGTGCTTTTTTCCTTCATTAAAGAAACTGTTGTAATCTGGCATGATTTCAGATTTCTCCACCATCCTACAAGAACAGCCCATTCCTTTTCTCTACCTTTTGATGAACCCACTCTCATCAACAAACTCTCCCTAGCTCCAGTTACAACCAACCCTTCCAACTGTGCCCTGGACCACATCATTCAGGGCATTCCCAAATATTGCTCCAGAGATCCCTTCTCTGTTACCAATGTTTTCATCTCTATTCACTAATTCACATCAGAAACCAAGTTCATTGCTATTTCTGCCATATTAAAACCAATTCTTTGGGCTCTTCTCCCACTAACTGTTATTTCATTTTCCACTAACTGCTGTCTCATTTCTTTGTTCAGCTTTTAGCAAAACTAAGACTTTTCATTCCTACAGTCCACTGAAACTTCTCTTGTTAGGGTTATCAATGACCTACACATTGTGAAATCATTATCAAATAACTAATGATTTCTGAGACCTCATTTTACAACTGGTTTGGCACTCTCTTGCTTGATAGTCTTTCTTTACTTCACACTCTAAACATGAAGTGTTTGTTTTCTACTGGCTTTTCCTTCTCAGTGGCCCATGTTGATTCTTCTCTGCATCTTTCCAGCCCTGGTCCCTCCTGCCTCCTCTCTCCTCCAGTTTTCTTCTGCCTCCCTCTTTCTACCAGCTTCCCTCCAGTTCCCTTCCCCCTTCATACCTTCTGTTCTGCTAATTTTACTCATTTCCATGCTGACCTCGTTTAATTCCTGGGTTTAATATCGATATACCTGCCAGCTATAAATTTCTATCTCTAGCCAAGATTCATACATTCAAAACTTGAGATTCATATAGTCAACTGTCTAAAATACACCTTAACATCTGTCATAGGGAATTGATATTCCAGCTCAAACCTGCTCCACCTCAGCTGATAGCAAAGCTACCCCCTCAGCTGTTCAAGTTAGAACCTTGGAGTGATTTTTGACTTCTTTCATCCTCTTGCACATGTACCCTATAGCCAATTCCATGGGGTCTACCATCAAAATATTTCCAGAATATCGCACATCTTTTATCTCCTCCAGTGTTGATGCTACCATGATCTTTCATATGAATTATTAGGTAAAAGCAAGCATCCTTTACCTCTTATATTCTGTTATGCAGCCAGCAACTAGAATTACTCTTTTAAGAGGTAAATCAGAGCTTGTTTTTCTCTCTGTGCTGAAGCCTTCCATTTACTTGCTTGTCATTCACATTAGAGCTAAGTAATTTACAATGGTCTACAAAACCAGCCCACACAGTTACCTAATTTTATCTTCTAATCCTACTCCCCTGGTTCTCTCTGTTCCAGCCACACAAAGGTTCTTAAAGCTCTTCCAGGAGCATTCTGGGTAGGCTTCCCCTCTAAGGCTTTTGCTCCTGCTATTCCTTCTATTTGGGCCATTCTAGCAAATGGCCAATCTCTTCCAATTCTGCTATCTCAGTTTACATAGCATCTTTTTGTTCCTCATATTTTCTTTATTTTTTGACCGTTTCATGCATATGTACAATGTACTGTGATCATATTTAGCCCACATTGCTCTCTAGCATCCCCCTTCCTTAATCTTCTTCCTTACTGGCTATATAATTAGAAGAAATGGCGCACCCTCCTCCAGCAACCATTAATGATTAATAGCTCCCTGGGAAGGAGCTAGGCACCTCCTCAATCCATGATAAGAGTTGCAGGGCTCAGCCTTGTGCACCCATCCTAACTGCCATGTGTTCTTGGTTGCAACATTTCATGACAGTCTCCCCCATCCTCTGTCTCTTAAGTTCTTTCTGCTATCTCTTCTGTAGTGTTTCTGAGGCCTTTGTAGGGTAGTGTTGGTGGAGGTGGTAGTGATACAGATGTCTTCGTTAAACCTAAATGCCCATTAGTCACTTAGTCTCAGCACTTTGACCAGATATGAGTCTATATTAACTATCACCCTCTGCAGAAAGGAGTTTCTCTGCTCCAGGTTGAGAACTGTACTAGTCTATGGGTATAGACACAAATATTTAGGACACATTTTAACAACATGCTCATTGAGCGAAGCAGTGGTACTGTGTTGTCCTCACTGGGCCCTTGCCCTCCACAGTCATAGGCTTTTCACCAGGTTTATATTATCAAGTTTGTATTCTCTCCCATGAGGCAGACCTCAAATCCAATCACAAAGAAATTGGTTATTCCCCAAATAGTGACAGAGTTGCACTTGTGGGCATATCTTGCCTGGGGGCTCAATATTGTAGCACACAGGGTCTGTTAGAAGTGGGTGAGACCATTGATTTTTCTTCCCCCAGGAGCCTGCTTAGCATTTTCTGGCACTATGAACATTAGCCAGCAGGTAGGGAGTTTCCAGCTCAGTTCTGTAGCCAAAGTGTATGTTGTCATTAGCAATAGGGTCTTACCATCCAGTTCTGGTAGGCAATCAAAAACAACAGCAATAGCCTGTGTTCTTTTGGGGGCCTCTGACAACAGCAATAGCCTGTATTCTTTTGGGGGCCTCTGAGACCTCTCTGGCTGTGACATCTTTTCCTTGGACCTTCCTGACGGCATTGTATTCTGTATTCCTAAACTTCATATCCCTTCTCTCACAGTATTTTGTTTTTGCACAGTACTTGGCTTTTTTTTTTAACTTTTGAGATTACATAACCTTTAAATTTATATTTTTATTGAATTTTTGTGCATTTCATACAAAATATCTTAATCATCTTTATTCTTCCTCCTCCATCTGTACCCTATAGCCCCCCACTGTGTTTCATGCTTTCTGTCATATATGTTAAGACTTATCCAGTCATAACTTTTTGCAACATAAAAGAGTATGCATGTGTGTGTGTGTGTGTGTGTGTGTGTGTGTGTGTGTGTGTTTATATAAGCCTCAGATCATTTACATGGACCTCAGGGATGAATGTTTACAAAAGTCCCTTTGAAAATGGAGCAAAAATTTAGCTATCTTAGTCTTCTTCCCTCCTTCTTCTCTCTCTCACCTCCTTTTCCCTCCATCCCTCCCTCCTTTCTTTCTCTCTCTCTTTTTCATCCCTTCCTTTCTTCTGCACAATAAAAGCTAAAAGTTAATTTGTTTGAGGTTTTATTTAAAAATCATACAAAATCTTTTGTCCTTAGAAATTTGGAATTGCAGAGTCATAAGACGACTCAGTTGACTGAATGTTTAGAGTTTAGCTATTTATGAATAATACAATCCTGAAATTATGACTTGGGGTGGGGCAGCAAAGATCAGAAGTTTTTTTTTGTGTTTGAAAACTCTATAAAATAAAAGCCACATTTTTATTCCATGTCTGTTCCTCTTCCTTCCATAATCCTTTACAATATAATTGCTCTGTTAGTTATCAGGCTTATTTTTTCTTTTATAGTATTCTTCAATAAACATTTGGAGTTTTTTGATAAGGTTGATTACATTTTCTTTTTAATATTTTAATTGAATTTTTGTGTATTTCATATACAACATCTTAATCGTCTTTATACCCCTCCCTTATCTGCACCCTCCCATAACCTGCCCACTGGATTTCGTGCATTCTGTCATATATGTTAAGGCCTATTGAGTAAAGTTAGTGTCCTCAGACATCCTGCAGTGCAAATTCATCCACAGGTGTCTAGTAAGCCTATGTAGAGTCACTCCTTTAAAGAAGATCAGCTCTCCTTCACCAGCAATAATCAGCTGCCAATAGTTCTTAAGCTAAGATTGAGGTCTGCTACTCATTTCCACAATTGTATGCTGTTTTTTTGTCTGCATGAGTTTGCCTGGGTCTTGTGCATACTGAAACCACTGCTTTAAATTTATATGAGCGAGGTCCCAGGAGCCTGTAAGACTCCTTTCCATATGGTCCTGCACCTCCTCCCCTGGCTCTTGTAGCCTCTCCACTCTTCTGCAATGGTCCCCGAGCCCTGCATGGGCAGAATTTAATATAGAAGTACTGTCCAAGGGCCCAAATTCTGCAGGCTCTTACTCTCTAAACTTTGGCCATTTGTGGCCTTTTGTGTTTGTTGCCCTCTGTTTCTTTAGGTAGCTTCATTGATGAGAGTCAGGAGATGCATTAATATTCTCTCTACCCCTTGTTCCACTATGTTCAATGAGCCTTAGGTATAGAGGTTCCATTGTAGATGTGTCACTTAGGGTTGGACATTTCACAGACACTTATTCTCTGTGTGTGACTAGGTGTGGAACTCTGTAATAATCTCCATCTGTTACAGAAGAAGCTTCTTTGATGAGTAGTGACTGGCATACCGGTCTGTAAATATAAGGACCCATATTTAGCACATAGTAAGAAATTTTATTTGTCTTGGGGTGTGACAGCCTTGAGGTTTTCTGTAAGATCTATGACCTCCAGCTATGTGTATTTGGCTAGGTTTACAGTGTCATCCATGATTTCCCTCCTATTGAGCGGGATTTAAGTCCAATTAAGTAGCTGTTGATTACCCCCAAGACAAAATTGCCAATACTGCCCCAATATAATTTGCTGTGCCAGTCATTGTTATAGTTATTAGGTCTTAAATCTGGGGCTGGACCATTGATTGATGTTCTCCCTCAGCAGTGTACATAGTTTCCTACAAAACTACGAGTACTAGGCTTCAGAGAGGAGGCTTCCAGGTTAGTTCCAGTTCCATTGCTCCAAGTCCTATGTCCGAAGTATGTCCTGCCTTCAGCAGTAGGGTCTTACCTTCAAGTTCTGGGAGGCTATCAAGGGTTGTGGCAATAGCCTGTGTAATTTTGGGAGTCTCTTGGACTACCCTGACAGCATGAAGGGAGGAGGTTTCTCTTGTCTGGCACTGTTTCTTGTTATATAGCCTTCAGCTATACACGTGGACACATGTAAAGATATTGTATGTGTGATTTTTTCAGTAGGATTTTGAACTAGTACATTTCCCTCTGGATTTTCACAATAGCAGAGCACTATTTATCTCTCTTTTTTCACTCTCTCCCTAACGGTACTTACTTTTATGACTCATTAAGCTGTTATCGCTTTCCTCTTGAAGATACATGAGGATAGGGATTGTTTTATTTGCTCACTGTTATGTCTTAAGTGCCTAGATCAGTGACTAGTACAGAGTAGATTCTCAATTACTATTTAGTGAATGAATGCATTCGAGGTCTTAAAAAATGCATACATCTAGCTAATACTTTGATTTTCTGAAACATGACAAAATATTTGCATGATAAATTTGGTTATTTTGAATTGGAACATTTTGATCACCTTAAATAAATGCTATCTTCTCCTTATAGAGACATTGCTATACTGATTCAGTCATTCACCAAATTTTTAAAAAACTCCAAAAAGCATTTTATATACATTTTCTGTCTTCATATTTCTTTTACACATTTTAATGTGAGAAATCAATTTTCTCTTTAAATTCAATTGTCCAAACTGTCTGAAATATTTTCTTATAAAGCATTATGGTTGAAAGGGCACAGTATTGGCACATGTATTATGTTATCCAGGCTTCTCTAGCGGTATAGAACTGATGGAATGAATACATATTGCAAAGGAATTTATTAGATTAGCTTTTGCAATACAGGCTGGTTAGTCTAAGGATGGCTGGCTGCACACTGGAAAGGCTGAGAACACTGTCCCTGTTCAGTCCACAAGGTTGGATGTCTCAGCAGCCCCAATCTGGTGCTAAAGGCCTGGAGGATTCCTGGAGAGCTGCTGGTCCTCAATCCACATCAGAAGACTGAAGAAGCTGGGTTCCAGGGTCATGTGGGTGCTGGGATTTGAACCTGGGTTTTCTGCAAGAACAGCTAGTGTTCTTAACCATTCAGCCATCTCTTCAGCCCCTCATTTATTTATTTTTATGAGGCTTTTAGGTACTCTAACATCCCCCCCTCTGAAAAGGTAACCCTAAAATCTGTTAAGGATTAGATACAAGCTCCCAAATACTTTTGATATTTTTTGGCCCTTCAGAGTATGTTGCTAACAGTCCCAAGGACATTTTGACTTTTAGCCAAGAAACTGGCTACTTTTCTTTGGGGTCTTTTTACCCTAACTGCCTAGCCAATTCCTACCTCCTATTTTTATTGCGCCATCCTCTGAAGGGGTTACCCAGATTGCCAATAGGGAATCGGGATGCAGATTGCTTCCATACTGTACAAGGACGCAGGGTGAGGCAATTGGCATACCCCTTCAGTGGTCTATCTAAAAGACTCCAAAAGTGTATAACTCTTATCTCTAAGGGGAAAAGACAGTCTTTGATTCGTGAATAGGAGATGTGAAGGAGAAGTAAAGGCAAGAGTAATTAGCATTACAAGTTCTAGATAGGGAATTAGAAAAAAGTCAGAACAGGGCAATTTTTCAAATGTTCATATGAGAGTCCATTGGATCCTTTTTCTTATTCAAAGTAATTTCTTGGCTTCTGTCAGTATCACTAGCACTCTGCCAGATTTGGTTACACAGAAGGACCATCCTAAGAAACAGAAACAAAACCCCCATTATATATTAAATTATATATTATACATTATATGTACATTATATATAACTTAAAAATATATATACATATATATATATATAGAATTTAAAAAACCCCAATGCTAGAAATGTGGGGTTCTGGTAGAAAGAGTACTCCTCCAGGACTGGGAGGAAGTGGTAGTGGCTGGTTATGCCCACTTACTTGCCCTAGAGAACTTCGTGGAGATAATGCCCATGTGTTTGTATTTTTGTTCCTAGATGCCTCAGCCTTAAGACCAAGAGTGTGAGCCTTTGTTGGCAAGGCAGTCCTGTGTCTGGGTTGGCCATAGAGCTTTCTATGTTCTGTACTGGGCATAACATGGTAATCCAGTTGCCCTACTGCAAACACATTTTAGTTTTACTCTGCTCCCTGAAGTGCTGAAAGAAGTTGTGTCACTAGAGGAGGGGTGAGGCATGAGTGTCTTCAAACGTCCAGTAGTGTCCAGTCATCTTTCTCCAAAGATGTTAACCTTCTAATCCCTAGAAATACATGACTATGTTCATTTATAAGGGGAAATTAAAACTAAAGATAGTACTAAGACTGTTAGTTATTAGATGACTTCAAAATAAAGAGAGGATCCTGGACTATCCAGATGGGCCCACCATAAATGGAGAAGAACGAGGTAGAAGAGTCAGATTCAGAGAAGGCTCCATCCTGAGAAGGATGACCTCTCCCGGCTGGCTTTGGAATGGAGGAAATGGATCTCTCCTATGGCCTGACAACTTGGCTTTAGGGCAGTAAGGTCCATTTTGGACTTCTGATCTCTAAAACTGTAATAAATGTGTGTTGCTTTAAGTCCACCAAGACTGGTAGTTTGTCATAGCAGCAATGGAAGATAAATACATTGTCCTATGGTGGATGGAAATTCAGTGCTTGATGGCAAAATCAGGCAGCAGAAGGGACATCGATAATGACAATTGCAGATGAGGAGTGAGAGCCAGGCCTACCCTTTCTGCTGGCACCACATTAATCCCAGAATTCACACATTTCTCCTCTGAGAAATGGCGGGTGTTCCAATAATGATGACACTGACCATCCCATAACCAGGAAGGCAGGAGATCCAAACCAGAATTATTTTCCTGCAGTGCCCATGATATCAGAGTTGGTGGGCAAGTGCTCTACCACTGAGCTAGATCCCAACCTAGCCCCAAACCATATTTAGTATGGTTTGGAAAATCCCCAGAATGTAATAGAATAATCTATATCCAAAATTTGTATCAGTTATTAACAGCAATTCTGAGTTTTTTTCACTTAGAATTTTTTTTTGTCTTTCTGAGACAGGGTCTCTCTGTAGCCCCAGCTGACCTGGAACTCACTATGTAGACCAGGGTGGCCTTGAACTCACAGAGATCTGCCTGCCTCTGCCTCCTGAATGCTGGGATTAAAGGCATGTGCCACCACACCTGGCTCACTTAGAGTTTTTGAAGTCACTCACTTTTTGAAACAATTATCACATTTTGACAACTGTGTCTGTTCTTTTCTGGTAGACTTAGAAAATGAAATTCATGGGCTTCTAAAATGCTGGTTGGTGTTTCTTTTTAAAAAAGATTTATGTGTGCATGGTGTATACATGTGTGTGCAGGTGCATGTGCCTCTATGCATTCTTGGAGGCCAGAAAAGGGCATCATGTGACCTCCTCTGTCATGCTCCTATTTCTCTGAGGCAGGGTTTCTCCCTGAACCTGGGGTTCACATTGTCATGGTTAGGCTGGAAGCCAGCAAGCCCCAGTGTTCCTTCTGTCTTTGCCCCCTTAGAGCTGGGGTTATAGGTATGTGCAGGATTGCCCACCTGTTATGTAGGTTCTGGGATCAGAACTCTTGTCCTCATGATTGTGCAGCAAGTGCTTTTAACTGCTGAACCACCTCTCTAGATCCAGATTTTTCCTTTTGACATTATCCTCATCAACAATAAGTACTGCTCTATTTTTGTTGATAACTGTCCCTAAACATCTATGATTTGATTTTCAACTTGCATCCTATTTGAGCAGTCCCCAGTTAACCATGAAGCAGGTCTCCTATTCTTGATAACCTTTCCTACTTTAGCGAATGTCACAGGTCCAGACATTCTTTACCTCTCCTCTGAAAACACCTTGTGCTACCTTAAAGGTACAGCTCATGAACAGTATTAATGATTTATCCTCCAATTGGTTCTAACTAGTCTCCTACTCAGTAAGCCCTGTTGGTGGCAGTTTGTTGAAAGCTTTTTTTCATTCCATTCTGAGATCAACAATTTCTTCTACTTTTTCCACTGAGCTCTAAAAAGAACCACATTACTAAAAATGATTGTGTATCAATTGCTCAAAGCTTTTAATTAGAAGTTGATTTGTAACAGCTTATTTGTAACAGTTTCTGCTATATCATAAAAATGTTGAAACATTAAATTCAATTTCAGTTTAAATAGAAGCATGGTACTAATTGGGCTAAAAAGATCTATTCGGGGCACTTAGTCACATTTTTGCCAGATAATCTTTTCTCTTTTTCTAGCTAGTCTGAGTAGCCACAGGAAGCTGTCAGCTCAACTACCACATGCTAAATTTTAACTATAACTGGGTGATCAAGTGCAATCTTT
>NW_008335967.1:869236-904886 GCF_000622305.1 Nannospalax galili | reverse complement strand
GGTCCTCTGCAAGAGCAGTTAGTGCTCTTAACCGCTGAGCCATCTCTCCAGCCCACCAATATATATTTTCATTGAATTTTGTTCAATATGTCTTAATCATATTTAGACTCCCCTCTGTTATCTGCACTCCCCATAGCCCCAGATTTCATGTACTCTGTCATATATCTTGAAGGGTTTTCCATTATAAACCACAGCAGAAGCTGTGACTTTATACACTTTGGTGCTGTCTTTATTTCTTCTAAAAACCACTTGGTATATAGGTTGAGTTTCATATTTAGCATAACACTTGTTTTAATCAGATGGGGTAATAAATATATTGCTCCAGGCTGTAAATGTTTTTTTCAAAATGGCTAGATTCTTCATTTTCCCCCCATTATGACTAGGAGAGAAGATAAAACCACCCTTATCCTATTTAGCTGACTGCCTGAGGGTCAGATTTTTTTCATTTAGTTTCATTGATGCATTAGCATTTGTGACAGCAGAAGCTGGAACATTACAAATGTCTGTAATTGTTTGCATTGCTGTAGGGAATATAATGTTGTTAATATCTATTACTGGACTAAATGAATAAATTAAGTAGCCAGAAACAAATATGATTGTCAAGCATGATTTAGTTGGCGTATAGCTTTGGAACAGCTGCCAAATTTAATATGGGGGCTAGGAGGAGGGTTTTACAGTGTTTGCAAATACAGTGCTGGACACCTCTGTTTCCCCACTAGGTGGAGGTGTTGCTTTGCTGTAAAGCTAAGCACAGCCAGCACACTGCAGTGCCGTGTAAGATGAATCTGCTTCTACTGACTTTCCCCTTTCCTTCTATGTTGCCTTGCTCTGTTTCTAGTTAGTGTGCATGCTTTCCCCGCTTTTGAGTGGCTGATAAGAGTAAGTAGGGATCAAATCAGAATGAGACAAGGGTAGAAGAGCAAGGGTGAGCTAGTGGAAGCCTGGGGAGAGAGGCAGAGGGTTTCCTTAGTTCTTCTGTTTCCTCATTTGTCCTCCCTGCTACGTTTCTTATTCATAGTTACACATGGCTGCCCACGGCTTCTTTTCTTTGGCATTCCTGAGTCTCATAAAAATGTGTCTTTACAATATCCACTTTTTTCATATAGATTCAGATTCATGTCTGAAATCATCTCGCACAGCACTTTTGGAGCAGCTTTTGTTCATTAGTCAGAGGCTAGGCATGCTTACATGAACAGTTCTGGGGACAGAGAGTATGATCCATCTGTCAGTCAGGTGGCAGTTAGCTAGCTAGGAAGGTAATCTAGACATTTTAATACTGTGGTCTAATAAATTTAGAGTACATAATGATGTACTGATCTGATTACACAGGTCTTTTTATTGCAAGACTTCTTTGAATCTTCAACAACAGCTTCTAGTTGTGGGAAGTCCTCCTTCATCAGTGATTATCCTACCTTAGCATGCAAAATCTTCCCCATATGCCTGTGGCATCTCAGGACCTTCTGGTATGGATAGATTTCATCTTTAAGACCAATTATTTCCATTAAAGTGATACATAGGCTGGGCATGGTGGCACATGCCTGTAATCATAGCTCTTGGGAAGCTGAGTCTGAAGGATTGTGAGCTCCAGGCCAGCCTACGCTACATAGTCAGACTCTTGCAAACACATGTGCGCATGTGTACACACACACACACACACACGCACACACAAAGACACAGACACACAGACACACACACACAACCACACACATACACACCTACCTTTTTAAGATAGCTTCAGGCTGTAGCTAGCACCTCTATAGCATTTGTGGGAGAAAAAGGGATTAGGGGCCAACAAAGTCTCCAGAGCAGGATATGAACAGGCAAACTTCCTAGCAGGAAGTAGGATGGAAGTGACCAGCACAGACAGCATTTCTGTTCTGTCGCTTTCATCACATGTGGGAGGAGGTTAGTGCCTGCTGGGACTTTATCAGGTTTACTAACTGGCATTACTTGGAAAGTTCTTCTCCTGTACCAATTCCTAGATTATGGATTATGGCTTTCAGTTGCCCCAGCTTGTTTCAAATCTAATGGCTAGGCTGGCAAGATGGCTCTGTGCTAAGCCTGACAACCTGGGTTCGATCTCCAGAACCCATGGTAGAAAGAGAGACCTGACCACTCAAAGTTATCCTCTGACCTCCACAGGTGTACCATGGTACATACCTACCCCCTACATATACATCATACACACACACACACACACACAAAGTAATAATAAATTAAAGATGGAATGGCTGTATTAATTGGCGATTATAGATATTAGCACATACTTTCTTATCTATGGCGAGAAATTAATAAACAAACCAAATATTCCACTGCACATTGGGGTTATAGATATGGGGGAAATGCAGCAGTGAGTTCCCAGTTCTCCAAAGATGAAGATCTTTGGAGCGTTTCTTTTAGAAATAAGTCTGCTTCAGATCAGACCTACCATCACAGCCCCATTGATTAGCAACCAGTGCTGAACTACATCCCTGGCTCTTTTTCTCAGTTATTTTTTAAAAAGCCAAGGGCCTTTTGGCCTTCTTGGCCTCTGGATTTTGGTCAGTGCCAAGGGAGTTCACATATTTCAGTGGTTGAATCTTGAGACAAAGGGCTAGGGGTTGATGCTTTCTTGCCCAGAAGGCTTCTGGGCTACTTATGTAAACTTTGTTCAAATGTTCCTGTCACCTTTTCTAGTTCATCTTGCTTTGCTGACCATAACTCTTACATGTATGTTATTTATCATATTTTTTGCATCATTAAACATATTGCCAAGAACCTAAAATTAAAAATAATCCCCTTTTTAGCAGGAAGGTAAATGCAACCTTCTATTTGTTTCAGAGGAAGACAGAGGCCTCCAGTCCTGGGAGTCATGGTACCAAAGACTTCCACTTTCTAAAGGGCTAGACGTTGATGTCTGTTAGTTGCAGACATGCTTCCAGTGCTCAATCCCTGCTACAGGATTCAGGATATCCTTTCTGTTTACCTGAGTTTTGATACAACTTACCCCTGCTGTGTGTTCTGGTACTTAACCTTATCAAGTATACTTCAGAAGGACTGCTAGGTATTTATAGCTTGATGTGTGACTCCTAAAATGTGAGAATAGGTAGGCCTGCTGCCAGAGTCTGTGGGGAACAAGACAGGATAGCCTTGGGAATGTCTCCTTCTTCCAGGCACATCACTATCTGGTTAGAGAGAAGTACTGTGGAAAGCAAATGGATGGGGTTGTTCTAAGAAGATTGTCACCAAGGTCAAAATGGCCCCATTCTAAGGGTAGATAGCCCTGTGGAACTAGGGTGCTGAGCAGAAAACTGAACAGCACTTGCAGGAGGACAGTCTCAGCATCCAGGTACTGAAGGTACTCAGCATCCAGGTACTGACCTTTGCACCCATGTTTCCCTGGAGAGGCATCCTTTGTAAGCCTGCTGGAGTCCTCCACAAGAGTAGAGGACTTTCTTTGGCCATCTGCTCAGCGCAGTGGGCCTCCAAACAAAGTGCCCAGCTGTACCAGATGGTAGGGACTTCAATGCCCCTCCAACTCCTTTCTTCCCGGAACCCCCGCTCCGCCCCCGCTCCCCGAGGCAGTCGCCCCAGGGCATCTTAGCAAGTAGAACAAAGGAGAGAAGGGGGAGGGTCCTTGTTCCACTCTTTCCTACTGCAGTTTTCTGGTCTGGGGGAAACTGGATAAAGACTGTAGTATTAAATGTGGTCAGATATTTAATTGCTTACAACGCTCAGAGAACTTTTTGTGATCTGACATTGGCTTAAAAGTAGATGGGACCTGTCCGTGATTTCCTTCAAAGTCAGTGAGAGCCGAAGTGAAATGATAAGGGGTAAGGATAGCTCGCTTTTGCTTGCCCCTAAACTCCAACAGACTAAGTCTACTGAGAAGACCTCGTCAGCTGACTGTTGAGAAGTGGTTGATGCTGGTCTGATTTCCTCAATAAACAAAGTCCAGGAGGAAAAACCCCAGGAGGTGATAGATGATGACTGTGGTGATGGTATTGTGTGTGTTCACATATGTTCAAAGTCATCAAATTGCTCTTGTTCAGCAGGTACAGTTCTTTGTGTGTCAATAATACCTTAAAAAATGGGTTCAAAAAGCAAGGAAGCAAGCACACAAAGAAAGCAGCAAAATCCTGAGACTTGAGACTTTGGAGCTTCCTTCTTAAGAACTAAGAGCCAGGGAGTCTAGAGTACTGTGTCATAGTCTACATTTATAATCCTTTGCATTCACCTATTGGTGGGCAAAGTGAGTAAATCCAAATCCTGGAAGTGAGTTATTAAAAGGTGTATAGATTTGTCCCTTCCATTTTTCTAAAAAACCCAGGATTATAATATTTAGAAAGAATCACAGGGATGGTCTCAGAAGTTCCAATTTATCAACCCTTCATCAGAGTGGCCTCTACCCTGCCTCTTTGTCAAACGGCCAGTTTGAAGGTTGGTCAGAACACTGAGCCGTAATGTAAAGAAATGCTCTTAAGTTCTTTCCCTCCTTCCTGTTCCCTAATATTTCTTCTGACAGTTTCTTGTTGTGTACACAGTGGTATGTTCGGGCCATCTCGTATTTTCTTGGCTTTCCCAGTGATGGAAATTAGCTCTAATTTAGCCATTTTTATAAACTTACTCATTGGTTCATAAAATACGTTCATAAACCTGTCCAGACACAGTCTGCACTTAAGTAATTAAGGATAGCTAAAACAAACCTTTTCCTGGCCAGTGACTGAATGAAATGTGCAGGCCTAAGGTGAAAGCAAAATTTCCCTTCACAACACTAACCGACAATACTAACCGATTACAGGTACTAGTTATCCCTACCACTTTGCAAACATTAACCGCCCCCTAACACTTCAGTGAGGCAGATGCTGCTCTCTGTTTTTACCAATGAGAAAGCTATCTTTAAAAGTTAAAAAGCAGAGTTCCAAAAGGGTGTTTGCCAAAGCCTTTGGTTGTCACAGTCACATGTAGTGAGGGAAATGGCAACAAATACACTGACTCCCCTTCCCCCAACTAAAAGCTACACAGAATTTAAAGAACATTTTCAAAACGATATTAGTCCCCCTTTTGCCTATGTTTTTTGAAGAATTTGGAGATCAAGAAAAATCTAGCTCTGTAATTAAAATGTGAAAACAAAAGCTATTTGTGGCAGAAAAACAGTCCATTAATGTGATTTCCTTGTGGCGGATTGACAAGTTCAAAGCAGTAATGCAGGTTGCCATGGGCACCAGAGTCTATTTGCTCTGCTGGTTCATTTTACTTAGCTACTAAAGGAGGAGGGTAGCATTCAGCCAGGACTCGCTGAGCGTTGTTAGAATAGATTTGTAATTTATGTGTAATTCTCTGTCTCTGTCTCTGTATCTTATCTATCTATCTATCTATCTATCTATCTATCTACCTACCTATCTATCTTCTGTCATTTATCTATGTGTCATCTATATCCATCTATCTAAACAGCAGCAAACTGTGTACAATTACTTTAGGGGATGACTTTTCTGAGTATCTTAGGAATATGGACTGCAGAAGGATACAGGGCAGAGTGCTTTTTCTCCCTTCTCAAATATGTCATCCATAACAGACTCTAAATAAATTTGTTTAGAAGATGGGGAATGGATGAATGAATAACTCATTATCATGCACTAGCTACCTGGATTAGACTTTGGGTTTGTGAGGAAGGGAGCTGGGGCAGAAATTGCAGTGAAGAAGAAGTAGCCGAGGAGAGAAGGGCAATGTCAGGAGAGAGAAGCAAGCTGACATTCTGGAGTACATTATAATCATTTAGTCTCAGGAGTACAGAGTTAAATTTGTCGTTTTGCATTGACTGGGACTGGGGAGGGAAAGCAAGGGTGAGGGAGAGTGATGAGTGATGTTTTCCCAGGACCACCACAGACAAATAGACAAGCATTCAATACACAAAGCCTTGGCTGACACTGTCCTGTGGCCACCCTCATCCAAGTCTGGTCCTTCATTAGCTATGTGGAGCCTCAAAGAGAAAATAAGAAATGGTAGGGGGAACTTGCCATTGCTGGAGGGACAGGAGTGGTTCCCAGGCACTGAACCAAGGGATGAAGTTTTGCTTCATTTGTTTCAAGTTACCAGGGCCAGGTGACTTTCATTTTGAATTATGCATTTTCCATCCCTGACAAATGAAGCCTCCTGCCAGTGCCTTCAAATCAGGAAAGGTTCCTCCTGCTCCTCAGATGTGGCAGCCAGGTTCCACAATGTAAAATGATAGTTCCAGAATTGTAGTGGAAGTGGCACTATTTCACCCTGATTTTTCTCCCCTCCTCACTCCTACCCCATGTTCAGTATTGCCTAAGCAAATTCTGGCAGTGTCTTTTGTATCTGCATGGTGCCTAAGTAAGCAAAAGGAAGATAAAGCAAATGATTTCCAAATCTCCATTTATCATGAACACAAATTACAGTTTCAGCTCTTTTGCTTGATGCAAATAAGATGACAGATGTAAATCATTGGCAGCAAATCTTATGAGGGACATGGCCCTGTCTGTTGCTGAATATATATATATCTCTATTTTTCCTGGGAAGGGATAAAATTTTGAAATATAATTAATTGGTATTAATGCTCCCTAACTCCTCCATTCTATGTCTTGCAGCAACCCTCAAAGACACCTTTTCAAAGCTCCTAGAGGATTGATGGCAGGGCCGCCCCCTGGGTGTAGGGTACCCCTATTCTGGTTTATCTTTCTGAGTTTCAGACTATTCCCTTCCTTCATGCTTGTCTCAACAGCCCCAACCACAAAGTGGTTATTCTCTGGTGCTTAGAGGTAATTGTTTGGTGATGATTTCTGATACTCCGATAAGCTAATTAATAACAAATATTAATAGACAATATAATAGGATACAACTCACTGAAGATTCAAATTAAAATCCTCGAATGGTAGAAAAAGTATGAATATCATTAACACAGCATAGAGATGTGAGCTGGGAGGCAGAGAACAGGGCTGGGCAAAAAAAAGGCCTGAGGGAAACTGCTTTACAAATCTCTTTCAATTGCTTACCACTTCAGTTACTTAAAACCTTAAAAATTTCAAACTATCCAGCAAAATTCACTCTCTAGAAGGTTAGGTCTTGTTTGTCCTGCATTTTGCAGCCCCCTGGTACACTGCTTTCTACTTCTGAAGGTGGGTAGTGGTAAACGTTTAATTCAAATGAACTTTCATTAATTATGTTAGCCTTTAAAAATTTTATTATTGCTGGGCATGGTGGTGCACGCCTTTAATCCCAGCACTTGGAAGGCAGAGGCAGGCGGATCTCTGTGAGTTCAAGGCCAGCCTGGTCTACATAGTGAGTTCCAGGACAGCTGGGACTACAGGGAGACACTGTCTCAAAAAGACCAGAAAAAAAATTTATTATTGTAAATATACATTACAAAAGTAGTATTTGCCTTTGAAAACTCTTCAAACACAAAAGTGTGTAGAAAAATGTCTCCTTTTCTTAGCTCCATTCTTTCATAGATATGCTAATAAAAATTTGTTGACTATCCTTTCAGATTAACTATGCATATGGTAATGTAGTTTATAATTTATTATGAAATATTTAACTGTGTTTTAAAAAATTTAAAGTGTTTTATCTTTAATCAGTTTCATAGTATTGATTAGTTAGCCTTTTACATGCTTCAATAAAGATAAACACTGCAGAGGTGGGTAGTTATCATGGAAAGACTAATCAGAGGGCCGTGTTCTAGAACTACTGCAAGCTCCCCAGTTATTTATTTTGCTCAGATAATGCATATTAGACACAATTTTTCTTAGTAGAATGGTAAGTATTCAAAATCTTTGAATTGGCTAACAGTTCTGTGTAGGCTTTCTAGCCCTTAAGAACAGGGAAGAAGAATCTAAGTAAGTCTAATACTGTCCCTTGTACATGAGGCCTAGGATTCCGTTGTGTTCTGTGGTTATAAGTGAAAAAACTCTTTCCCCTCCAACTAGGTCTACTGACTCCTGCAGAAAAACTGTCACATCTGCCTCTGGTGACACTTTTAATACAAGGTCAGTTACAGTGCTTAAAGGAACAGAGAATTGCCACTTCTTTGAACTAAGAGGTCAAGACTGTGCATGTAAGTAAGTACCTGCTAAGAAATCTTTGTCTCTTTCACAAAAGCTCATCTGAGATTGTTTTCATGATATTTCTACTGAGGCAGTTGGAGGCCAAGGGATTATAACTGTCACCTGCTTCTAACCTTTAGAAGCTACAACAACTGCCCTGCAGAACGAACCAAATAACTGAACAAGTTAGGTTGGGTCTGTTCCCAACACATAAATATAATATGAATAAATAATAAACAGACACTTTAAAGCATTCTAATTTACAGAAACAACAATATACACTGCTTGTCCAAAATATATTGTGAGGGATATTTCTAACGTGTAACTTCGAGTGCTTTCAGGTTATTAGAGGAAGAGATTTGTGGGGGTTGGATGAACTTTACCAAATCCCAAATTTCTGTCATATAAATGAATGTTCTGTTGATAGGTTGAATTATCTTTACATAGCAGATTGGGCATTTTAAAATATTTGTTTATTTTCTAATTTTAGTAATAGAATGCATTCATCATAGAATGATTGAAAAAAATACAGAAGGGGGCTGGAAAGATGACTCAGTGGCTAAGGGTACTACTCTTGCAGAGGACATGGGTTCAGTTTCCAGTACCCCTGTAGCAGCTTACAACATTCAGTTCCAGGGTATCCGGTGCCCTCTTCTAGCCTCCACAGGCACTAGGCATACACATGGTGCACATATATACATGCTGGCAAACATTCATACACATAAAAAATAAACTTAAAAAATGAAAAAAAAACATGGATGACAACTAACCACTAAACCTCATGTTAGGAGGTATAATTTATTGGGAGACGTGTTTCCTTCTAATGTGAGTGAAGAGACATTGGCATACATATACTTTATTTTAAAAATATTCACATTGAGGTACTGTTTAGTATCATGATCATGATTCTTTCATTTAACATTATATAGTGAGCTTTTCTCCAGATCATCAGATTGACTCAAAAGCATAATTTTATGGTTGTCTAGTAATTTTACCATGCAGATATTCCTCAGGCAAGCCATTTCTTTGTCATTGGACATTTAGAGATCTGCATTTTCTTTTGTTTCAGTTTTCATGTTGTGACACATCTTAGTATTAAAAGCTTTGTTTTCATGTCTTATGCTAAAATCCAGGGTGTTGTTTGGAAAGCAGTGTTTATACTTGACCTATTTCAACCTGCACATTCATCTCCCAAAGTAAACAAACAGAACCCACGAACTCATGCTCTGCTGTTGAGAAATATTTGAAAGATTTTTAGAGAACAAAGTAAATGTTTTAAATAAGAATATGATTAGTGCTGAAGCTATGTTTTTGTTTTGAAGAAAGGAAAACAGTCTCTTTATTCTCTTTGATGGTTAGTTTTATTAAGTGTGACTTCAGGGCTCCAGTTTGACTTTACCACCACAGGAGCCCTGTGTCCAGGGCTCTCTCCCAGAGAGCCATCGTATGCTGCAAGGTGGTGTCAACCACTGGCAAGCCATTGCTTCATCCCTGAGTTCAGATCAGCCCTTCTCCTCCATGCCCGTTCTCTTGAGGGGCAATCAGCATTTAAAACACATGCATACTACTAGCAGATGCTGGTGGTATCCACGAAGCTTTCTAGTCTCAAGCTGCATGAACGGGGTGAGGCAGAGCTAGTCATCTTGTTTCTCAGTGAAACAGAGGATTCACAGCTGTTCTCTGCCAGCCCTCTTATCTCATGAGTCTGTGAAGTGACAGTTTCCACAGGCTCAAAGTAGATGTTGGGAAGCTTTCTAGTGTCCTCTGACCCTGGAAGCTGATAATTAAAGTGCCACCAAGATGCTTCCAGTGACTCTGAGCTAGTTACACATACATTTTTAAGTACTGACCTTTCCCCCTTTTCTCTCTTGTACCCCATTGTGAGTGCTCTGGGTAGTCAGCAAATAATAACAGATAATAACCCTCTCCTATTCTTTCAAACCTCCACAGAAATGCAAATCACTACCTTCAGAAGGAAACACACAGACACAAGAATTTTCTATCAGTGGGGATTGCCAATGAGTCATACCTGATGTTGTTGTGAAAACTATTCAAGTAGAAAGGCTACGGCTGCAATAAGAAAATATGACAGGGAGAGCCTCCCTTTCCAGAATGTTCAGTTATAAAAGGATGCAAAGCAACCACTCACACATCTCCGCAGTCCAGACAATTATATGAAGAATTTGCCAAAATCACCACAGGAAGGGAAATTAAACTCTTCAGAATCAAAATGGCTATTACAATGCCAGAGAATAAATCTATAAAGTGGTAAGCAGTGTTAACACTCGCTGAGCACCAGAACTCATGCAGGTGTGTGTTATTTATGCTTTAATTCTTATTTCCAGCAGGGGTTTAGCTGCCAAGCCTATGACTTAAGTACTGTAAAATAACAGATGCCACACGTCACAAGAACAACAGGGAGTCAAGATAAGCAACAGGGTGGATCCGACTACTGGAGACACTAAGCAAAAGAAGAAAAAGTATGCAAGACCAGATGAACCCATGGTTGCAATTTGTGAAACAAATGATCACTGGAGTATGTACAATACAGCACTCAATATGCCCAGAGAGAATGTCTTGGAATAACAGATCCATCTGAGAAGGACAGGGAGGGAGGAAGGGAAGGAGGGAGGGAGGGAGGGGACCAGCTAGTGACGTTTTCTAGTGAAAGGCATATGGGATGCCGGGAAAACACTTAGAGAAGCTTCCTGACAGGGAAAGAAGTAGCAGTGGGGCTTACCATGTTGAGCAAATGGCGGTAACAAGGGCGCTACAGAACGAGATAGTTTACAAAGACTTAAGGGAGCTTGGAGGCTTGAGGGAGAAAAAATTAACAAAACAAGATTCAGCTGAGAAAAGTAAAGACAAACACATCAGGGGAAAATAATCTTGAATAAAGATACCCAACTGGAGCAACAAAATGTGTAAAGCCTGGATTTGGAGTGAAAGCAGGTAGTAAATTCCATCTGAATTGCAAGGTATTACAACAGCTAAGGCAGGCAAGAATTCCCTTTTGGGATTTTAAACTCAGAATTGCCTCATTATGAAACACCGACAGAGGCGTTCATATCCCTCCTTACAAATGGAATGAGGTCCTCATTACATATCTGAATAAATGAACCTTGTTTGCAATATAGAGCACATTCTGAGGTAGGTGAATATGTACATGTAGCTCACGCTCTGACTCCCGCTATCATTTCTGATTGAACAATGTGACAGGAACTTATTAGCAAATTGCAATTTTCAGATCTCAGAGCCATTTGATGGTAGGATTTACTATGTATCTGATGCTGTTGTAAAGCACTTTACACAATTAAGTCATTAAATCCTCTTAACAAACACTCTTCTACTTGAACAGATGAGGAAACCAAGCTGTGGAGAGCTTAATGACCTCCCCAAAGCTACGCATTGAATAAATGGTGATTCTGGGATTCAGACCCAGACAAATGATCTTCCTAATTCATACTCCTCAGCCCATCCTTAACTTTCCTGTATGTGGGAAGAATGGAAGCTAAGTCCAAGATCAATCTTTTGGTCTTCTGCAATTAGGCAGATGAACGAGATGAAAAGAACCAATGAGACATTCCCAGCTCTGCCATTTATCCTATGTCTTCCTGCCTGCTCAGTCCCAAATAACTATTTCCCTTCCAAGGGTAAACTGAGGCCTGTAGGACATGGGAATCTCATATTATATTATGAGGTTCTACTCCCTGGACATTATTAGGTTCCTGGCAGACTCCTAAAATGGTGGCACAGATCCCAATATTCTAAAATGGCCGGTCCAGGCTTAGCTGGGGGAAGTCCCTCTGTTTATCGGGATACCGACCAATCCTGAGCTAAATGGCCTGGAAAGACACACAAGCACCTAACTGCTTGTAAAAGACGTGTGACTTCCCCTGCTGGTTGCTGTTTCTCTGCTCCTGGAGAGACAGCCCATGGGTCTGTTTGCTCTCAAATAAACTGCTGACCCCCATGGAGTTGTCTGGTGGGTATCTTTGCCGCCCACTTCCATACAGGCATTTGTAGTCTTTGGTCATTGAGTCAAAATGACCTTTGAGAGGATGTGCTGAAGACTATACAGAGCTCACATAGTTCAAAACCTTCCCTGTGACTTTTATCATGTAGTTGAGAATTATAACTGTAGTTAATTTTAGGAAATAGCTTAAAATAACTGTAGTAGATAATTTCTGAAAACTGCTCTGTGCAAACCTATATGTTATTTTTAAAATACCATTTTTCAGTAGTTTCTTGACATGCAGGACTGCTGCACTCATGAACTCGCAGCAGCTGTGGTTGCCTGCACAAAATCAAGCCATTTGAGCATGGAGGGGAGAGGGGCCTGAGCCTGCACTCTCAACTGAAGAGCTATTGATAGTTGATGGCTTCTGGGGGAGGGAAAGTCAGATTTCTCTAAGTGTGTGGCCCCTAGCAGATTGGCCACATTCCAGTAGGTAGCCCTGCACCTGTGAATATATGGACACCACAGATTGGACTCAGTATGTTATTAAAAAGCAAAAGAAGACAGTTGGGGGGGTGGAGAGGTGAGGAATGGATCTGGGAGGAGTTCGGGGGAGCAGTGGAGGGTGAATATCATTAAAATACATAGAATGCATGTATGAAATTCTCAAAAATTAATAAAGTATATTAAAACCATTGATTTCTCTGGACACACCTTTTGTCTTCTCAGAGTCTTACTGACGGCTGTCCCTTAAGACTGTGTCTTAGAGGAATACATAATATTATGTTGATATGTACTTCCAACTGTGCTGCTATAGCTTTATTTTTTATTTTGCCTGACCTGAGATGCTCTCCATTAGAATTGCTACTTTTATTACACAACCTAGCACATGGCCTCTGGAAAATTCTTATTCAAACCCAAGAGCAGCACACCATGAGTCTCTCCCTCATCACTGGCAGCCCTGGGACTCACAGGGTCTGACCCAGCCTTGGTACATTATCACCCTTGAGTCTCTCAGCATCTTTCCTATTCTTACCACACTTGCCAGATCATGAAAGGCATTATTTTACTGTTATATTCTGAGTTGTGTTTCCCCAAGGTTGATGTACAAACTCTGGTGGGGTTTCTTTTATTACCACAGTTGTAGGAAAAATATTGTGGGACCATGGAAGTTTTCTTTATGAACTCAGCATGTTGACCACTTCATGATTCTGCCCGTGTACAGCCTTGCTTTGTGGTGTTTCCAAATTATCTTGGAGGGAGGAAAATAATATCAAGCAAGAAAGGGGCCAAGCTTCATTTGGCTGCACACCAAGTTCTGTGCCTTCTGGGAAAGGCTTGGGACGGTTCCACTGGAAAGCTGTTTCGAAGGGTGTTTAGCTAAGACATCACCCAGCAGTCCTTCACCCCAGGAGCTGTGTAAGCATGCTCTTACCCTTTTGCAACTCTACAAAAAGCCAGATCAGGCACTATATACTTTAAGAAGAGAAATAAATTTTAAGAAGAGAAATAAATTCACTGTGCTGGATAGCTTCAGTTGTCAACTTGACGTACCTGGTAAGAGGGAGCCTCAATTGGGGAATTTTCTTTAGTGGTCCGGCCTGTGGCCATGTCTGTGAGGCATTTTCTTGATTGTTGAGTGATGTGAGAGGGCCCAGCCCACTGTGTATAGTACCACTCCCAGGCAGGTGGTCCTGGGCTGGATAAGAAAGCATGTCGGGCACAGGCCAGAGAAGCAAGCCTGTAAGCAGCTTTCCTTTAGGGTCTCTGTTTCAGTTTCTGCCTCTAGATTCCTGCCTACACCTTCCCTGGTTTCCCTCAATTGTGAAATGTGATCTGGACATGTAAGCCAAATAAACTTTCTCTTCCCCAAGTTGGTTTTGGTCAGAGTGTTTTATCACAGCAATGGAGATCTAACCAGGACATTCATCTAGGATCATTTTCAGATAAACTTTAAACTGATCAAAAATAATTATTATGTGCACCACTTTTTAAACATAATGCCATTTTCCCTAATTTATTCAATTTATTTGGCAAGCTTTTCTTGGGGGCCAACTATGGGATAGGTACTATGGTAGATGCTGGAGAGTATAAATGAATATGACATGGTTCCTCTCTTAAATCAGAATCTAGTAGGAAGACAGATGAGCACACAATAATCATAGTGTGTGATGTGCAATCCTGGTTCTAGGAATCAAATGTTACCCTGTCAATGAGGAAGGAGGAACTCATTCTGTCTGTCTCTTGAGACACACTGGTATTTGAACTTGGCCTTTAAGGACAAGACAGTTTCTTTGTCTCCCATTAGTTTTGCATCCTATGGAAAATATTTAGTAAATGTTAATAAATATCACTGCCTAATAATCTCAGATAGAGGAAAACAGAATTCTTTCAAGGTTGCATCAATCATTGACCCCAAGTTTCTGGACTGATCAGACCCCTGCATGGTTTTAACATGGTATCGTTTGACCCATATAAATAACCAATACTCCCAAGACAATTGTACAGATGATCTATAGAAAGTGAACTTCACATACCATAAATGCCAAATTAGTTGTTGAAATTTTTCTCTCTCCTATTTTTTTCTTTTTTGAGCATTTTATATTTTCAGTCTTCGGGCTTTGACATCACATTTATAACCCAGAAATACAACCCAAAGTATATTCTGGTGAATGAATAAAGTTTATTGTTGTGTGGACACTTAATTTGAAGGCAGTGAGAAGTCAACTTAGAGCTATATGTTTTATATTTTATAATGAAATTTTGATTAAATCAGGCCATTTCCCTACGGGTATTTATTCTTTGAACTAGCCTAGTAGTTTGAAATGAGTGGTGGCAACATCACCACAAATTCTCCTTTGTAGTAACCAACAACTCTTTATTTAAAAATAATGATTACAGCCAGGCGTGGTGGCGCACGCCTGTAGTCCCAGCACTTGGGAGGCAGAGGCAGGCGGATCTCTGAGAGTTCAAGGCCAGCCTGGTCTACATAGTGAGTTCCAGGACAGCAGGGGCTACAGGGAGACCCTGCTTCAAAAAGACAAAAAAAAGAGTAATGATTGCGTTTCTTGCTTTACTTAGTTTCTATTATAATGCATTCTAAAAATAAATACAAAACCATTAATGTTTGAAAAAAATTGACTGACTACTCCCATTGGTTATTCTTGTCTGTATCTAGATAAAGGAAAAATCCTACCAAACATCAGTCATTTAAAAATACCTGGGCTTGGATAAGTCCACGAAATATCACTGAATTTGTCATTTTTCTTTAAACTTGTCTCTGATGCAGTATAAAGTGTTTGTTTAGCCAGGAAATAGTGAGTTCCAATTTCCACCACAAGAGGGCAGTAGAACACCGAAAGTATTACCAAATGGTCGTTATGAAAGTGTATGTAATACATATGTTTATGTTAAGAAAAACATACTCTGAAGCAAGAAATAAGAAAAACATAGAAAAAGCCAACTAAAATTTAGTAATCCTTATGGTTCTGCATCTTTATAGTTGATAAATTCTTACAAATTTTGCCATAATCTAAATGTATAGTTTACAAATGGAAAAAATGAAAGAAATAACAGTTGTTGGTGATGGGAAATGCTACACATTTCATTTGAATAACAACATGAAATCTTAAGCATGTGGAGTTGATTATCGATTTTGTCAGGTTGATTGGCTGGCTAGCAGGGAAGCGATTGAGACTGTAATTCAAGCAGAAAAGAGATTGGTGTCAGTGCTGGATGAGCTTTGGCATTTGCATAGTAGACTTCTTTGAAATGGTAAATGTTTAACCTGTCCCTCCAGTTTATTGAGCCTTTTATCAGGAAAGAAAATCAGGTAAGTCTATTTTTTTTTTTTTTTTTTTTTTTTTTTTTTGTCTTTTTGAGACAGGGTCTCCCTGTAGCCCCAGCTGGCCTGGAACTCACTATGTAGACCAGGCTGGCCTTGAACTCACAAAGATCTGCCTGTTTCTGCCTCCCAAGTGCTGGGATTAAAGGTGTGTGCCACCACACGTGGCTGCAAATCTTTTTTTTTTTTTTTTTTTTTTTTAAATCAAGTCTGACTGAAGATTCTCTTCAGGAAGCAGTTCTGGTCACCCACCTGAAGCAGATGTGTCTTCTTTTGCAAGTATCAGAATTCTCTGGAGAAGTTGTGAGAACACAGAGCGGCGGTATATTGCCTTTCTGTTGCTGTAAAACACTGTGATTTGTGGCACTTACAAAAGAAAGAATTTATTTGAACTTATGGTTCCAGGTTCCAGAGGAATCAGAATCCATCATGGTGGGGAGATGTGGTGGCAGGGGATGGCCTGGGTAGAAAGAGGAGCACTCACATCCTCAAGCAGACATGGAAAGCAGAGAGCAACTGGGGATTGGATCCAGCAAGGCTTAAGAATTCTCAAAGCTCTCCCCCAGTGATACACTTTCTCCAGCAAGGCTACATCTCCTAAAATCTCCCCAAACAGCACCACCAACTGGGGACAAAATGTCCAAATACTTGGATTATGGGGGACATTCTCATTCAAACCACCACATTCTACTCCCTGGCCCCCATAGGCTCATAACCATAGAGCATGCAGAATACATTTTAGTCTGCCCTTAAAAGTCCAGTATTATTCAAAGTTCAGAGTCCAAAAATCTCTTCTGAGACTCAAGGAAATTTCTTAACTGTAAGCTCCTGTAAAATCAAGACAAATTACATACCTCCAATATACAATGGAACCAAAAACCCATTCCCATTCCAAAACTGAGGAAATCCTGGACCAAAATAAGACCAAACACAAGCAGGGCAAACACCAAATCCAGTAGCTCCATATCCAACTTATGCGAGTTTACTTCCAAAAGACTTAGATGGCTCAGCCCCTCTAGCTATTGCTCATCTCTCTCAGGCTGCTACCACTCCCTGTATGCAGCATGGCTCTAGCATCTCCAGTGTCTTCTTGGGGTCTCCACTGCCAACCAGCCTTCACCTTCACTGCTTCACACAGTGGATTGTCAGGGTCGTTTTTTAGGTAGGGATGCCCTTGCTACATGCTGCCTGGCCTCAGCAGCTCTTTGAAACCTCTGAGGAAGAACTGAAGCTCCCTTCACTCTTGCATCTTTCATGCCTTTAGAGCCAGCACTGTGTGAAGAACATCGCCAAGTTTGGCTGCTGGCCTGGGATGGACCCTGGCCTGCTTCATCTACATTAGTAGCTTTTCTGTGTTTTTTTTTTATTTTTTGGACAGGCTCTTCCTAGTCCCAGCCCACCTGGAAGTTACTATGTGGGCCAGGCTGCCCTTGATCTCACAGAGATCCACCTGCCTCTGCCTCTCATGGGTTGGGGTTAAAGGCACATGCCACAACACCTGGCATATATTAGTAGCTTTCCTATGCTGTAGTTTTCTTGGAGTAGAAAACCCCCAGGCACTTTCCATTCACAAGTTGGAAGCTTAGCTGGATGTGGTCTTGCCCTGAACATACTCTTTCCATTGTTTAAGTGCAAGTCTGTAGACCTCTCCTTAAACACCCTAATTTCCCTATCAAAGAGAGTCTCTCCTTCAGCACATGCCTTGGCTATAACATGAATCTTCCTAGTGCTGTTTTTCAATCCAAACTGTGTATTCTGCATTTCTTTCTGCCCCATTTGCTTTTTTTTCCACATAGACATGCATAATATTCACCATTAATAGCTATGCCACCTTTTCTACATTAGGCTGTCTTGAAATTTCCTCCGCCAAAAAAATTAGTCCATTATTATTATTTTTCTTTCTTTCTTTCTTTTCTTTTCTTTCTTTCTTTCTTTCTTTCTTTCTTTCTTTCTTTCTTTCTTTCTTTCTTTCTTTCTTTCTTTCCTTCTTTCTTCTTTCCTTCCTTCCTTCTTTTCTTCCTTTTCTTTTTCTTTCTTTGGTCTTTTGAGACAGGGTCTTCCTGTAGCCACAGCTAGCCTAGATTCACTATGGAGATCAGGCGGGTCTCAAACTCACAGAGATCCGCCTGGCCTCAGCCTCCATAGTGCTACCATGTCCAGCTTAGTCCATTATTTTTCAACTTAGCCTCAGGCAAGCTCTTAGGCTGTGGGTAGACTCTAGTCAGACTCTATGCCAAAATATCCCAATTGCTGTTTAAGTCCTTATTTTCCTCTGGAACTACATTGTTCTCAGCACTACTTTCTTCCAGGATCCTACTAGAATGAACCGTTAAGCTCTGCTTATAGCAATCAACTACTTTTGTAGTCCAAAACCTCCAAAGTCTTCCACATTCCTCCCAAAACTGACATGGTCAGGTTCTTCATAGTCAACACCCCACGATCCTGGTACCAATTCTATTCTAGTTTGCTTTCAATCACTGTGACAAACTACTCTGACCATTACTAATTTGGGGAGGAAAGGGTTTATTTTATCTCGCATCTTCTAGGTCACAGTTCATCATCAAGGGAAGTCAGGATAGGAACTCAGGACTGGAACCTGATGGCAGGAGCTGAAGCACAGACCACAGAGGAGTGCTGCTTACTGACTTGCTCCCCTGGACACCTTTGAGAGCCATTTTTTGTCATGCATTTATGCAGCTGATGTTGTTCATTCTGTCCCAGAACATTCTGAAAATTGTTCCTTGTTTTGTTATACTGGATTTTAGGCTGTTCGAAACCAGGGGGTTGTTGACTGGGCCTTAGAATGCTTTTTTTTCATAGTTTTGTGATTGTATTTATTTATTAGAATTTGGCCTGAATATTATCTCACAGTTGTGAGTACACTGGTTTCTTGTGTTGTTTTATGTGTATGTGTTGTGTGGTTTTAAAAAAAATATTTTATGGGCTCGAGAGATGGCTCAGCAGTTAAGAGCATTGACAGCTCTTGCAGAGGACCCAGGTTCAATTCCCAGCACCCACATGGCAGCTACGAACGGTCTTTAACTCCAGTTCCACGGGAATCCAAAGCCCTCTTTTGACCTCCACGGCATTGCATGATGTGGGTGCACTCACATACATGTAGGCAATACACTCATACACATAAAATAAAACAAAAAAATAAATAAAATATTAAAAAAAAATTTGTTGATTTATTTTTTTATTTTATGAGTACGTATTTTATTTATTATTTGTTTATTTATTTATTTTATGTGTATCAGTGCATTGTCTGCATGTATGTAAATGCACTCATGTTGTGCAATACCCAGGAAGGTCAGAAAAGGGTGTCAGATCCCCTGGGACTGGAATTATGGATGATTGTTATCCCCCATATGGGTGCTGAGACTCGAGCCTGGGTCCTCTGCAAGAGCAGTCACTTCTCTTAACCCCGAGCCATCTCTCGAGCCCCATGTTGTGTTTTTGTAAGCACACTGTCACAGGTGGGTCTGGGGCTTTTGTTCCTGTCTGGCCCTCAGACTACCATTGGCTGGAACAGTACTGAGTATATAACTTATGAGCACCCACTTCTCAATAACAAAGACAGACACACTGATCTTCTAGTACATGTGCTATTAGGAAGTAATTCTTCCAAGAAATACATGTACTGATGTAAAATGAAGATCAAGGAAAAAGTTGGTGTAAATCATCCATCCTGTGTGTATTAGACATAGTTCTTCAGAGAAGAACCAACAGCAGCTAGTTAGCTGGGATCCAAAAGAGACAATGTAAGTTCCAGCTTTAAGCAAAAGAATTAAGAAGGGATGTTTCAGGTTGAGGCTGACAGCAGGTAAGGACTGATGCCTCAGCTCAGGGTTCAGGCAGGAGTTTCCTCTGATCACAAAACGGAACTGGGTGTGGTGGCACATGCCTGTAGTCCCAGCACTTGGGAGGCAGAGGCAGGCGATCTCTGTGAGCTCAAGGCCAGCCTGGTCTACATAGTGAGTTCCAGGACAGCTGGGGCTACAGGGAGACCCTGCTTCAAAAAGACAAAAAATAAAAAAAAAAAAAACAAACAAACAAATACCCCCCCCCCAAACAAAACAGAAGACCAGTCTTTGGTTCCATTAACTCATTGGATGAGGGCTACATACATTGGGGAGCACAATTGGCTTTACACAGTCCACTTATGTAAATGTTAAGTTCATAACAAAATCTCTATAGATACACCCAGGATAATGGTTATCCAAATGTCTGGGTACTCCAAGACCCAGTCAAGTTGACACAAAAAATTATCTATCACACTATATATTTATCACCATCAGTTAAATGGGAATTGACTCATAATCTATATTTCTTTACCATCTACCTCAGTGAGAGAAAACAAAATGACCCAGTACTGTTTTGGGTGTCAGCACATGATTTCTCTTTTGGTCTCTAGTTTATAGGGTCACTAGATCACCTTTAGCCTTCTGGAGTAAGATGAAAATAGCCATATTCATGCAAAATCCATTGAGAAAGATAGCTAACAACCACCATAATGTAAGAGCTCTTGTGAACATATAATGCTATAGATATGCTTATTAAGAATAATCATTTCCATATTGTGGGTCTTACTGATCATATATATTTCTTTATAGACCACTCTTCTAATAACATAGGAAGTGTAAGCAGAAATTCATAGGTCCACTGAGGGCAATACAAAATAATGACAGCCACTTAAAGATAGTGATATTAAAGCTGGCTATTTACCAATGTTGCATAATGACTGTGAGACTTTCTATGGCACATTGTCTAATTACTTAACAAATCAACTCAGGCAAAACAATTTGGTAGGCTCCACGGACACTGCCACTGGTTCCTTGGTTTACAACAAGCAACACACTCCTCCTACAGAGATTCTAAAGTATGTGCAATCTCTACAAAAAAATCTGTGCAATTCCAATTTCTAACTCATCACCGTCTTCTCTCTACCTTATATGAACTTGCAGAAGCCCCATAGGGCTAGAGGAAGATACTAGATTTTTCTCTAGTACTTCAACCCTAGCTCCGGGGCACTAAATAATAAGGGTTCCTTGAAAAGGCTGTGGTGAGAGTGATTATGAAATGTTTGGAGCTCTTCAGATAAAAGACATGATATCACACATGTTGATACATTCTTCTCAAGAGGGATTTTCAAACAGATTCCAAAATAATCTATTTTTTAAGTGAGAAGTGAAAGAATTGTATTTGTCCTGCAGAATTTGCTTCTGAATTATCTTTTAGATGACTGTTTCTATGTTTCTGGTTACCTGACTGGTACAGTTTGTACTTGCAGATGTTTAAAGACAAACAGGTCAAAGTTGCTGAATAAGGCTGAGCATGGGCCTCATAAGGGTACCACACTTCTGCCTGCTCACCTTGTTACAGAATTCGAGACTACTGGGAAAAGACCACCGACCCCATTCAGATTTTAATTAGCCAGTTATATTGCTGCAGCTGACTGACTGTCTCCAGAGGCCAGATAAGGGACTGCAGTAAAACTGTGGGGAGGGAGGGTCTTTTAAAGGAAGAAACCACAAGCTGCTTCATTCTTGTGGTATTGGCAGTTGCAAGGACAGTGGGGTCACACTGACCCTTAAATGCAGCAATAAGCAAGTTTGCAGAAGCTAAAACAAGTAACTGTTAGTCATTTTCTTAACAGATGCTAGAGACCTTGACAGTAAGGGGCTTTCTGATCATTATTATTTCAGCATATTACCAAGAAAGACAGGATATTGTTTAGGTTATTTTCCCTTGGGTGGGCAAGAAGCACGGCTGCAATGTCTGGGTGGCGATATTCCTTTCTGTGGTCAGCTATTTCTAAAAGGAAAACAAACTTCTGGGTCAGGGGTAGGGGAGTGACTTACTGTTCAGACCTTGAGCTGTCTGCTTCTCTGATTTTTAAAGTCCAAGGTGGCTACTTTGTACAAAATGGAGTTGCTCTTGTCACTACAACCCTGACTTTAGGACTCTAACTCTCCAGTG
Source organism: Nannospalax galili (assembly GCF_000622305.1). Lineage (NCBI taxonomy): Eukaryota > Metazoa > Chordata > Mammalia > Rodentia > Spalacidae > Nannospalax > Nannospalax galili. The sequence goes on along the minus strand of NW_008335967.1, from coordinate 883,063 downwards.
TTTCTCCATAAGACTCCATTCCCCTCTCCCTTCTTTGTTGGTAAGCCTCTCACTTTTATCCAATTCTATACAGAAGTTCTGGAGAAAGCACAGACTCTGAGGTCAGATTGTCTGGGTTCAACTTCTGCTTTACCACTTGTTCTCTGAGTCTCAGTTTCCATCTCTTTACCTCAGAATGAGATGACCCGAAAAAGGGCACACTGAGTGAAACAATAGAACCCATCTCAAAGATTGTTGTCAAGATCCACTGAGTATAATCCCTGACAAGTGTTTCTGCGGAGTATAGGACAGCTGTTGCTACTAGTTAAGCTTTAGCTCCACTTTATACGGCTGTGGCTCTTTGTCCTGGTGTCTTTTTCCTCCTTGATTTTTTGGCACTGTCTTGTTGCAGCATTTCTTGAGCTGGCACACCTTGCTCTTCTCTTACAGCCTGTGGTTCTTCTGTGGGGTAGGGTTTCCAGCATCAGGGACTTTCTACTTCCACATTAGCATTAACATTATTACACTTCAGTCACAGATAACAGTAAACACTGTAGCCAGGTTGGCAGTGGAACTGACCATTGGTTTTGTGTTCTGAGCGTATTATAGAACCCTTCTGGAATGGGTTAGAAATCCACATTCCTCACTGGAGTGGCTGAAAGGACTGAAGGGACTGGCTTGCTTAACTATTGCTCTACCCATCAGTCACTAACTGAAGATGCATCCTCAGTCCCCATTTCATTGGCAGTTACTCCAACCCTAGAAATATGGTCACCCACCTTCTCTTGTTTCTTAGCTAAGCTTTAAGTTAAACTCTTTTGCAGGCAATCCTCACTTAGTTATAAGTTTGAAATATTTAGTCACCCCAAAGGAAAGGCTTCATACGTGCTAGGCAAGGACTCTACCACTGTAGCTACACTCAGCACTCCAGGCTAAATATTTTTGCTGTCCTCTAGGTTAGAGGTCTGATTTGGGGGGGGGGGGTGCTGAAGGCCAGAGGCAATAAAGTTTTGAGAATTTATTTCTTCTTCATTAAAAAATGGGTGGATGAGGATTTTCTCCTTTGCAAGCTTTGTAAGGACACATTTTGGCACTCTGAAGAACTAGGAGCATATGGGGGGGTAGAATTAATGAAGTAAATTGCACCACTGTGAACTAAAAATGCTTAGAAATGTTTTACCTATGGAATAAAATGAATCAATATAAGCTTGTTCTTTAACAATGTAAATGAGGAGCCTGTCTGCACAAATTTTGAATACCTGTGCTGCATCACTTTAACTAGTGGTTTGTTCTTTTGTCCCATGAATGAGCTGAATGAAGACAGAGCATTACTTTAATATGGAATGCATGGATTCTGTTGGGTTCTACTCCACTCTCATGCTGCTAAAAGTCTTTTCATGTTCAAATTCTTCTGTGTTTTCAATGTCAGTTTTTTTTTTCTTTCAAAAGGAAAAGGGTCCCCTGTGGACATTTATGAAAGCTGACACATTTTCTTGTAAAATATCCTTCTGAGACCATATGGTTTATCGTTAAGCACACATTTTTGGACCTTTTAAAATGAGTATTATGAAATTAACGTGAGATGTTTTTAGAAAAGTGAATGCTATTGACTCAGTAGGGCAGAATGCCTTTCTCTTTTGTGGTTGTTACTCTTTGTAATTCCCTGAAAAAGACATTCTCAGATAATTAAAAAAGGTATTTTGGTCTGTGGCACAAAAATACTTATCAAAAGAGGTTATATAACACATGCATGGCAGCCACTTGTCCAAGTTAAATATACCCACTTTTTCCCCCCCAAAACCATTAGATCTATTACCACCTAATTGCTTGGAAAATTCATTTTCTTTTTCTCAAATCCCAGCCTTAATTGAGGTCTGAAAGCTCACCAAGTGCCTCTTAAATCAGTAAACTCAACTTTTTTTTTAAATTCTTCTATAATTTAACTTTGTGGATGAGGCCATTTTATTTCCTTTAAGACAGTTATGGCAGCTGATATTAGAAGGAAAACCTCTTTGAGAAATAAGAAAGCCGAGAATTCTGTCTCACTGTTTCTGATAATGCACTTGGGGGCCAGGAGTTCACAACAAAGTGAAAAGATATTAATGTGAGCATATTATTCAATCATGCTGAAACCAAAGGATTTCTTAAAACTGACTTATGTGGGTGTTTTATCCTAAATGTCAGAATGAGAAACAAATGTATTCTTCATTTTGGCTGTGGAAATCTGCCCTTTCTGTGGCCATCTGTGAAAACAACACATGTGTAACACACAACTTTGTTCTTTGTTATAAAAACCCAAAAGAATTTATAAAACAAGAAAGAAGTTCTAACTTTGCTTTATGACATCAGGGCTTTTTCAAGTATACATGATCATTAGACTATCAAAGCTAATGTCTGAAATCAGAATTTAATTACATGTATAAGAGAAATAAGAATAAATGTGATTGTTTTAAAAAAATGAACATGGAAACAATTATTCAGATTAGGGCTATTATTTCAAGGCATCACCTTGGGCAACTTTGAGCTAATCTGGGAAAAATGTATTTCTCAAAATGATTTTATATCCCTCTATTAGCATTGCCTCAGAGTTAGTTTTTGTCCTGTGTCTCTTTATGAACGTGCTGGACAGCTTCAATTATCTTGACACACCTGCGTAGTGGGAGCCTCAGTTGAAGAACTACCTCCCTTGGACTGGCCTCTGGTCATGTCTGTGGGGCATTTTCTTGATTGTTGAGTGATGTTTGAGGGCCCAGTTCACTGTGGGTAGCACTACCACTGGGCAGGTGGTCTTGTATAAGAAAGCAGGCTAGGGGAACAAGATGGTTAGCAGCGTTCTTCCATGGTCAATGCTGCAGCTCCTGCCTCCAGGTTCCTGCCCTGAGTTCCTGCCTTGGCTTCCCTCATTGATGGACCATGACCTAGGAGATGTTAAGATAAAAACTCTTTCCTCCCCAAGTTAGTTTTGGTTAGTGATTTTATCACAGAAATAGAGAATAAATAGGACAATGGATTAAAGTTACATTTGTGATAAAGATGCCATTAACCCGCTAGGATATTTATTCATAAAACTTGACTCTGAGTGAATTAATTTTTAAGAATTCTTTAAATTTATTCTTTGACAATTTCAAACATGTGTACAATGCATCTTGATTGTATGCATCCCTCAACTCCTCTGAACACCCCCAACATGGCCCCCACCTCCATGTCCTCTTTTTTTTTTTTTAATAATCCGCCGAGTCCAGTTAGTGCTGCCTGTATGTGTATGGGAGTGAATCCATTCGTAGTTGCATGGGCAACCCAGCAGCAGCCACACCTGGAAGACTCTCCCTTTCCCAACATCCATCAATCTGAGTGAATTTTTGTTTGTTTAAAAATTAATAAGGATGGGACTGGAGAGCTGGCCCAGAGGTTAAGAGCACTCTGCTCTTGCAGAGGACCTGCGTTTGATTCCTACCACCCACATGGTGGCTAACAACTGCCTATAAATTCAGTTCCAGAGGATCCAATGCCCTCTTCTGACCTCTGTGGGCATTGCATGACACCGGTGCACTTACCTACATGAAGACAATATACTCTAACACATAAAATAAATAAAATATTAAAAAATAAAAAGAATCAATAAGGATGAGGTTGAAGCAGTTCCACAATATTTATGTAGCACTGTCCCCTCCGCAATTGTGTTGTGCCTCTTTGTCACCCCAGGACATTTTAGACCAGGGAGAATGCCCTGGGTGATTAGTGTGTATGAGTCTCATTTAATCTTCATAAAGATCCTAAAAAGCAGGAATTATTCCTGTTATTCAGATGAGGAACAGAATCAAAATCAAGTGATTTCAGCTCCCTTAGAGCCAATGAAAAATATAAATTTAACTGGCACTAAATTCTGATTTTTTTCGCATATTTTATTTTCTCCTCCCAAGGTCACATCATTTTGGAGTAACAAGTACTGCTGTGCTTGGGACAATTCAGTGACATCACTCTTATTTTGTTGTACATGTATATACTTACCCACACTTGAACTGATACATCAGAGATATTTTTAGTACTCTTTTAGTGATTATGTAGTCTTGAGAGATGAGGAAAGATGAATAAATATCATTTGTTTATGCATACAAGCATTGTGATAGAAAGGCTGAACCATATTGGGTGCAATTGACAGTAATAATGGTTTACCTCCCAGTGTTACAAAAATTTGCCTCATTAAACAATATCAAGGAAATGAACCAACAAGAAAAAAAAAATCCCATTCTAACAAGCAGACCTTGAGAATAAATAAAACAATGAAATGTAGGCCTCTGATTCCAGCACAGAACAGTGAAAGCGGCAGGCTGCAGATGATTTGGGTCTCTAGTTTTGGTTGATATCTTTGCAAAAACGAAAGAACTCAGAAACACATTGAGCTTTGGCTTAAGAGGTTATACATCCTGCTTGTTCAGTTGGTTTGAGTTTGAAAACTAATATAAATTGGAGACAAAATATATTAGTTACTTTTCTCCCTGCTGTAAGAAAATATGCACACAAGCAATTTAAGGATGGGTCGGGTTCCGGCTTACAAGCGTGAAGGTACAGTCCATCATGGCAGTGAAAAATGTAGGGGAAGGAGCACGAGGCGAGTTGTCACATTGTGTCTGCAGTCAGAAAGCAGAGAGCAATGAATCCTTGCTTTCTCCTTTTTATTCAGCCTGGGACTCCAGCTCTTGCTTTGGTGCCACCCACATTTAGGAGGGATCTTCCCTACTCTGTTACTTTCTAGAAACACTTTCATAGACACACCCAGAAGTACATTTCCATGGTGAATCTAGAGGTAACCAAACTGACAACAAAGATTTACCTACAGTTCAAAAGGGGTGTCCATTTTTCTCTGCCAATCAAAAGAGCTAACATGTAAATTCTGTTTACTGTGTTCCAGATGGGATAACAAACTTATTTGCTTTGCCTCTAACTTTACTGACTTTAGCAGCTGATGTCTTGCCTCCGCTGAGCCCCCAAGTTTTGGGCAAAGCTGGATGATTGTTCTTTGATAACCAGGTTCTTGTCTAATGATTTATATTTAGAAAAAAACCTGTAATCTTCACAACAACTCTGAGATTGGTATTATTATTATTATTATTATTCCTGCTTTATAGATGAGGAAAGGCTTACATAGAGAGGCTGAAAGACCTGCCCAGGGTTCCCCAACTGGATGGTGAGAGAATTAAGATTTGAGATCAGGTAGTCTGGTACAGTGTCAGAGTGCCTTTGGAAGATGGTCTCCACATGGACTGTCTTCTCAACTGCCCTGCTTTGTAAGAAAGGGAAGCAGGGGATTTGCTGGGAATAGAAAGATGGGTAATCTTTTTTTTTCTAATTAGTGCTCACATAAAATAGCCAAAATCAAAAAACAAAACAAAACAAAACAAAAAAAACAAAAAACAAAAAACAAAAACAAAAAAAAACAAAGCAAGCACTAGTTCTGGAGAAGAAGAGAAACTCTTATCTGAAAGTGAGTAGAGTGAGTTACTTGTGTAAGTTGATGGTTAATTAACCCACCCTGAAAGGTCAAAGTTAACACGAAACAATATGTGCTGTACCTCATCTCCTGTTTGATGTGTGGAGCTGGTCAATAAAGAGAAACATATCAGAATACTGGACACTTACAGGAGAGCTGAAAACAATGGTAAGGTCTCCAGAAAACAAAAACTGATTGATAGGGAGGACTTGCAGGGGATCAGAGGACAAGGTGGGGTCAACTGTATCGTGATTGTTCCCAAAGTCGTAGTAGCGTTGGTTTGCAAGCCCATGTGGCCCATGGAGATCCAGGTTAGACAAATAAACACCAGTGAGGAGTATTTCTTGGTGGGAGAGTCTCAGGCATATCAAGGATAGGATGCAGATATGTTATCATTATCCCTGTAACGCAAAGAAACAGACAAAACCCAATATTTAAAAAATCGACAACTTGAAATCACTTTTCTAGAAGGTAGACATTGTGCTATGTTGTTAGTATGTACAAGTACTAGCTGGTTCCATCAGGTTTCACAAGTGTCATTCAGGACTGTGGAAGCTTTAGAAACCAGTACAATGGTGTATCATGCTCTTTCCCAGGAATGGCTTATTTGGGATGTTGCTTGGACAAAGGTCCTGAACTACTAACAAAGAAGAGCAAAAGCCTCAGTTTTCTTGTGACACATGTGAGCCATTAGTGAAAAATGAGACTTTGTTGCTTTAAGCTGCTGAAGGATTTGTATTGTTGTCACAGCATAAAGAAGCCTGAACACCAAGGAAATGACTGACAGTTTCAGGGCCAGTCATGGAGCTAGGCAGTCAGGCTGAAGTCAGTTGACCTAACACAGCAACTGTCCATTTGATCACGTCTTTATTTATTTTTGACTTGGCTGGGTTTCAGCTTTAACAGAGAGCCAGGTGACTCTGCATGCTTTGTTGGGTTTGGCACGCACTGCTGATGGCAGTCTTTAATGTGCTGTGCTTAAGTCTGGCTTCATGTTGCATCTGTTTGCTGTTTTGCATAATGCCTTTAGCTGGACTGTCCTGGCTTTCTAGAGAATATCTGAAAAGCACATACATCTAGCTAGATCCAAGAGTCTGGCATTTCGCACATGCTACCAAGTGATTCCAATGGCAGTTAGAGGTTTCAGCTCGAACAAGATCATTAATTCCCCTTGATGTGCTGTGAGCTGAACTTGCTGGAAGTCCTCTCTTACGTTGTAAGAAGCAGTCCAGAACTCAAAGGGCCATGGGCACCATGAAGGGGCATGGATGGCATATCTCATAGAAGGGCAGTGGACTGTTAAACTGCCCTTCCAAGTGATATTATCCAGACTACCCAGAATAAGACCTCAGTGGAATCTGACACCTTTCTGGAAGGATAATTCAAGGCTGTAGGTTCTAGTTAAATTCTTGTAGAACTTAACGTGTTACAAATGTCCACCTCATCAAGAGGCTGTGTTTCTCTTAGGAAAGCAGGGCTCACTTCTATGCCATACTAAGGGAAGGGCTCCTCTTTCTTTCCCAAAAGGGAATTACTGGGCTACAAGCCAGATGCATACAGCTCACTTTGGGAAATGGCACTTTGTTTTCCACTGTGTCTTGTAACTGACCTCAGTTTTCTGACTGTTCACTGTCTCTTTGATGCTGCCTCCCCACTTCCATAGACATGCACACACTGATACACACTCCAGGATTTATTTCTGCCTTTCTCCGTACCTGTGCTAATGAACATCCCGCTATGGTTTGGGTCTTCTGATCCTAACTCCTGGGTGGGCACATGGCGCCAGCGTTGGCTGCATCTGGGGAGCGCTGTCTATTCTCTTCTCTTTGTTGCTTTGCCCACTTGTAATATTTCTGTTTTTCAGCCCAGCCTGCTAGCTCATCTACCCAGGCTCAATGGAGGCAAGGTCCCCTGCCTTGTCCAGCTTTTGTTGACCTTCTTGTCCTTTGATACCTGTAAATTGATCGAGAGCTGCCTTATTCTAGGAGGAAGCCTTTGCCACCCTCTGACTCCCTCCCTCTGCCACCTTCTCTGAGGGCTTAAATAGATCATAAGCAGAAGTTAATTGGAAATAAAAGTTTATAGTTAAGCAGGCAGGTTGTAGCACAATACCCATATAATCTAAAGTAACTGGGGCTCTCTCAGGGTCATTGAAATATACAAAGGTATTCTTCCAATGCACTTTAAAACCTAGATAAATTGTGTGTCATATAAAATGCATTATAAAAGGTTCCAATTGAGTCATTGGATTAAATGAGCCTTTCAATACCTTGCAAAGGAAAGGAGATGGTATTTGGTGTGATGGAGTGGTCCATGCTTGGCTACATACTTAGGTGGTATAGCACTCTTCTGGGAAGACTTTACTTAATAAGAGGAATAAGAAGAAATAAAACAATGAACTCCTGACTCTGTGTTAGAAATAAAATATTCTTTTCTAAAGATCATGATTTCTGGGGTATTTATATGATAGCAAATGCTCCTACTTTCCTTTGACATACTGCTAAGTGAAACCTAATCCATTCCTCCCCATCCAGCAGCCGCTTCCCATCCAGTTATTGATTTAACACATACTAACCACTGACTGCATTGTTCTCTCTCTTCCCTCTAAGAGTAAGTGCTAATTCTTCTAAGAGCACAATGAACAGGAAACTGGGAGCCAGCCTCTGATCAGTGAGCTATACAGACAACACAGAGGAGGGAACAGAGGCAACCAGCCAACCAACTGTGTATGTTTGATTTTCTTTATTTGCAACCTAGTTAGAAGAGTTTATCAGTTTGGATAGTTTCATATTTGCAAATAAGTTTAAGATCATCCTTAGAGATACTTAACTTCATTTAAATAACAGTTCATTCACTTTATGGAGGCTAACTCATGAGAGATATTTTCTGATTCCACACTATCTTTTTAAGCCTGCTCTCCCACGTCTACGTTTTATTATCTGACTCTCTCCTTCAGCTCTGATTTTCTATGATATCTTTAGTTTGTTTTTCAACTTAAAGATAATATCTTCTAGGGGTTGGGGGTTTAGCTCAATGGAGAGTGCTTGCCTAGCAAATGCAAGGCCCTGGGTTCAGCACTCAGCTCTGGAAAAAAAAAAAAGACATCTTCTATCTTCTTCAGGTATTTTTGTTGACTTTTTCCTCATTTGTATATCTGTATCATGATCATTTATCTTAGGATTTAAAGGAAACTTGCTTTTACTAATGTGTTTTTCTTAGTAATGATGAAAAGTTAAAACAAAGGAAAAACATAAATTTGCATATGTTAAATGGTTGTATGAAATGAATGAAATGCCTAGATAGAATTTATATTATCATTTATGGTAGAGCCTCTTAAAAACAGTATCTACTTACTGATAACATTACATTGAAAGAAATAATTATTTTTCTCTTGGAGTACTTACTGCATAACTAAGCTGTGCTTCACATGGATGAAAGCTCTCTCTTTTTGTTTTTCATTCCAGTACTACTTGGAAAGAATCCAAGATTTTCTTTCAGGTCTTGGAAGAGAGGGAGGAGAAGAAATCAGCTGAGAGTCCAGCATGGAGAGGGTCGCTGTGACAGAGAAAGAGTGATGCTGTAGCTAAGCATGACAGGATAAATCATCTAAGCCAGGACAAACTGCCTCAGTGACAGAGAAGGTCTTAAGTCAGACAACAGGGCATTCCAAACGTGAAAGAGGTCAAGCTATAAATCCTGCCATATGCCAAATTTAATAGCAGATGGCAGAAGAATGCCCAGGAACAGGGCTGGTAACACATCTGAGTCAGACTGGGAGACTCACCTCTCCCTGGTTATAAGACAGGTGATTAAGTATTGATCAAGTATTGTTAAAATCAGTTTAAAACCACTGTATTTTCTAATAATAAGTTCTATAAGTTAACCATGCAAGTACTTTCTGATTTTCATCTTTGTGTTAGGCAAACAAAGACGGTGGGGCTAGGGTGATTTAACTCCCTAAAAACCAGCTATTGAATTCTCTCGTTTTCTCAGCTGCATTGAACAAAGGGGTTGTCAGTCCAACAGCTAGATTTCATGAGCACTTCATGGGTGCCTTGAGACAACGATGCTACAGATTGTGGCTGATTGAGCTGGTTTCTGAAGACATAGACCCAGGCAAGACTGCAGTTTTTACCATCCTTTGTAGGGTCACAAGCCTTGGTCAGAAAGGGATCACTTCCCTGGGGAGGAGGTTCTACTGTGACTGGTGGCAAGCTTGTGATTGTTTCACAGTAAATGACTGTGATTTGCCAAACAAATGGCTGTGACTGGCCATAATGGTCCGCACAGCCCATCTGGAGCTCTGTAAGCAGGCTGCTTGGTGAGTGGGCTCAGTGACAGTCATGTGTGCTATGTCTCTTGCAGCATTAGGTTGAATAATGACCTCCAGAGTGGTCTTTCCCTGACTATTGAATAATGACCTCTGGAGCAGTCTTTCTCTGACTACTCCTAGCACTGTGGGCTGAGCTGGAGATGGAGAAAGCTGCAGAGATGACAGAGTGGTGACAGACGTTCAGGAGGCAGGCACAGTGGAGGAGGCTTGATAGCTCAGCAAGCAGCTGTTGTGGCAGGCGAGGCCTGGCTGCGGTTGACAGCTGAAGATCTCCCCAGTGCTAAGGTGACCTGGTCTCCCAGATGCCATGTGTAAAGCTTGGCAGCTGAAGAATCCTTGGGTGCCTTGAGCATCCAACAGCATCTGGCACCACCCCTGCATCTGTTGCCGCTTTAAAATACCCAATGGTGGACTCCAGAACAACCTAGGGTGCTTTTCCTTTGTTGGGGCTTCTTAGAACTGTTGCTTGACAGCTAAGGAGGTCATGGTGACCTTGGAGGTGGTCCCAGTGGCTAATACCTCCCTTCCAGTATCCAGGAAGCCCCAGGGCTGAACTTTGGAACAGCCCTGCTTATAATGGCACTGACTACCTAGGGCCCAGGGTCTGGCTTCCCAGCACAAAGTGATGGCCATCCTCTTGACAGATGAAGTGTCTGGGCTTCTGTGGAGGCTTTGGACTGCCCACTAGCAGTGCCCACAGGCCTGAATCTGCTGGAGGGGACAATGTGGCACCTCTACCATGAATTCATGCCATCTACTCTGGGAGGGACTATCTGCACTGAATGATATCCTCTGCTCTGGAGCCCAGTTCCTGAACAGCCTTTTTGGTGTTCTAGCTTTCAAATGAATGCTGTCCTCACAGAGGAAGTCATCCTGGAGTGGCCACTGGTAACTGAGGGAACTGCAGATCAGTTGGCGATCAGGGCAGGAATGTAGAGCAGAGAAGTGATGAGGGAAGGCTAAGAGTTGACAGGCTGCAAGGAGCCAGAGAAGAGAACCTGTAGGCCCTGGTCATCAGAAGAGTTCCAGAGAGTTTCAAGTCTTCAGAGTCAAGGCTCCTTAGAGCCCCTCAGCCAAGCCCTAACAGTGGCCACTGTCAAGAGCTTAGGGTCTCCTTATCCAAAGCCTGATGAGAGACTGTGATACTTGTAGGCCAAGGGTCCTGAGGCTGGCACAGGAACTGTGACTTTAAAAGGTGATGTTTATTGCTGCTTCCAGCTGCCACATACTGTCAGCTCACTTGTCAGATACCAGGGGCTGGGGAGAAAGCTGCTAGAGCTTCTGGCTGGGTCCTGATTCCTATCTAGATTGAAGCAAAAGGATCCCCAGTCAGCTGACTGAGGACACAGCTATGATTGTCCACTGAGAGAGAAATAGACGGAGAATGTAAATGAGACACCTCTTTTCCTTGCTGTTGGGAGGACACAGAAAACACATGATTACACTCAGGTGTCCTTTGGGGAAGAGAAAGGGGAGAGAGCCTCTGCAAGACTGGACATTTATTAAAAAAAAAGACAGTGTACTCTAGAGAGAATTAGATTAATTTGCAAAAGAGGAATGAACTCAGCTTTTATTACCCCTCAGCAGGTAGGTGCTAATGAGGAAAATTAGATTGTTACAGACAAAATAAAGAAGCTAATTTTTTTCTACACATTTGTGTGGAGTGAGAGAAGCTTTAGAAACCTCTGCTGTGTGCCTGTGTGATGTATAGTCTCTCTGTCTGTCTCTGTCTCTGTCTCTCTGTCTCTCTGTCTCTGTCTCTCTTGTGTGTGTGTGTGTGTGTGTGTGTGTGTGTGTGTGTGTGTGTGTGTGTAAGAGGGATGGGTAGAAGGTTTCATCTGAAAATGTAGAGGACAAGTGATAGAAAAAGGGAAAATTTGGAACAGGGTGGTCCTGAGAAGTAGTGGTCAGGGTTCTTCACCCTAACCTGTTCCTACTGCACACGCATACAGGTGTTGTCTATCAGATAAACTAGAATGAGAAAGGGCTCACGATAACTGTAACCAACACACTAAAAACATGCAGAAAAAAGATTTTTAACACTATTTTGTACATTGTGAAAGACTTTATTGAAGAAGTACTTTGAGATGTACCTTGAAATATGAGTGGGTGATGAGTGAAGATTTCAACAGGAGATTGGTCAAGAGCTCAGAAGCAAAGAGGGATAAAGCACACACAGGGAGAAGTAAAACTTCCAGACTCTCTACAATATACAGAATATGGAAGGGTTGGGGCTGATCGGGTAAGAGGAGGCCCCGCTGGAAGCATGGGACAGAGTTATACTGTGAATTATACTCACCTCACTCTTCGGTAGAAGTTCCTCAATGACTCTTGTGGACAATAGCTTCATGTTCATGTTCTAGATGGATCTAATAACAGCCCAAGTATCCCATGAGGAAAGAGGCTCTAGTTATGTTTAGAAAATATCCTGTGCCATAGTTTGGATGTGGTTTGAGTGTGGTCTTAGGGTCCATTGCGACTAAAGGCTTGATCTCCAGGGTGGCGCATTTGGGAAGTGGTGTATCCTTTAGGACGCGGGGACTAGTGGGAGGTCTTTGGGTTGCTGAGGTCCTGCTCTTAGATTTCATCATTGAGTGTTTGAGACTTGTTATAAAAGCAGGAAACCTGTTCTGTCTTGCTCTTTTTTGCCCCTGGTTCAAGCAAGATGTAATCATTTGCCAGCTATTGATGCATTCTATGATTGTCCATGTACCTTGAGGTCTTTGCCAGAATGGAGCTGACTCAGGTGACATGTCCTTGAACCCCCAAAACCATGAGCTCAAGGGACCTCTTTTTCTCTGTATATAACCCATGCCAGGAATTTTACTATAGTGAGGAAAATCTGACTAGTACATCTCAGGTCAAATTTTCCATCATTAAATTCTTGGAGAGTCACAATATATATTCACATATTAAAAACTCTAGGAAATTCTCCTGTAAAACATGCCCATGGATCATTGATTACTTAACCCAGAATTCTTGAACTAATGGATATACCTATGGAGCACTTTTTGAGGGGGGAGGGATTAACCTAAAAGTAGTATTTTGATTTTCTTATTACAGTGCATTCATTCCTGTGAAGTGCACCTCTTTGCCCACATTTTCTGACCTGCTATATAGTCCTAAAAACTTTCCTGCTTCCTCCTCTTTGCAGACCAGGAAAGAATTTGTTATTCTGTTTGTTTTTTCTAATGAACCTGTTCTTTGAGTACTTTAAGGGTAGAATAGATGCTTCATTAATTTCTGTATTTCTGTCATTTAAGCAAGTATCTAGCACATAGCAACAACTTAATTTATATTAAATATGTTAAATAACTTGTCTCTACAATAACTATAGTAGAGGAGTGAGATATGAATTTGAGCAGAGATGACAGGAAGCAAGAAGACTTGTGGGAACCCGATATAGTTGTTTGAAAGAACTTAGACTTGTGCTAGAGTACTAACAATGGGAACCAAAGAAAGGCAGGGCCCAGGATTTCTTGACTATCTGTTTCATACCAGGCACAGGACGAGCAGCTCTATGTCTTATCTTAGCCTCACAAACACTTGTATTGGGTGGGTAATGGGAGCAAGTGTTTAGTTACACTATCCTTCTGGAGAAAACCTCAGAGACCTGCCTTGTGAACTGTTCTCTTTTAAAAGTTCCCTATGTAGATGTAGCCATACTTTGTCTTGTGTAATGTGACCACTTCGTCCAGAGTTAAGTGCATCAAGGAGGATTACCAGTGTCTCAGGCAATCTATTCACAAGCTCATGGTCAATGGTGTGTAATGACTGGGCATCAAGTTTTGTCCCAGAGACAGAGTTATTTTCTGGGCAGAAATTCCATCTGACCCTGCCTCTTAGGCAGCTTAAAAATGAAAGGCACAAATAAGGATGAAGTGGGTAGTGATAGGCAAGGAAGAGGAATGTATATAGCAAAGGCAAGAGAAAGAGGGTAATGGAAGAAGGCAGTTAGTAAGAGTTATAACATGGAGAGAGGGAGAAGGTAGTTGTAGAATAGAATGAAGCAGGTGAAGAGAAGGAA
>NW_008335967.1:844883-869225 GCF_000622305.1 Nannospalax galili | reverse complement strand
GGAGGGAGGGAGGGAGGGAGGGAGGAAGAGAATCACTGCTTGGCAGAGTTGCTGGAGTAGCGAACTCTCCTCTTTGAGCAGTTGAGTCTGAGTCTTGATGGGCATTCCTCAGAGCAGTATTAGTCCTACTGGGTATCAACAACGTCTTGTTTACCTGGGTGGCAGCTGAGGTTTCCTTCTCTTTCTGCTTTTTATTTTCCTTCTGTTTATCTTTATTATATCCTATAAAATGCTTTATAAGACCCTGAGGTACTCAGAAGCTCTCCCTTTCTTGAACCTGAGACAGCAGAACACAGGAGTGCAAAAACTGAGGCTTAGAGCCACTAGGCATTTTTTCTCAAGCTCACAAAACTAGAAAGCACTAGAGTCAGAGCAGAAGCCAGATTTGCCTAACTTAGAGCTGATATTATATCTCACTCAACATAAAACTTCCTCCAGCTGGGAAAGGCAGAATGGATTCGAGAAACACTGCAGAATTAGCATCCAGGGTGCTTGGTGACCTAGTAACTACTTCATTTGCATAGCATTAAACAAAAGTCTTAGCACGTTTTTTCTTTTCTCTAACATTTTAAAAATAAACTTCCATTCACACTGCAGGAAGGTGACACATAATCACAGGCTCCAAGGGCTAGATGTTGTTGAGTCCAGTTCTTTTTGTTCTTTTAAAAATATTTCTGAAACACTTGTGAATTTGCTTCAGCTTAATAGCAGAGACTTCAGTATAGTACCTCGTGATATTTGGTAGTTGTGAGGAGGGAAGGTTTTTCTGCTGTTCACTAGTTTAGATAAGGAAGAGGCATAACATCCACCGCTACAACATCCACAGCTTGTCACATCACATCCTCATTAATGAGTCTTGGCCCCACCCTTCTGCATTCAAGAGGAGCCCACCTCCCTGTCTCTGAGGGGATGTCCAAGCAAAATTTATCCACCCAGTCTCCACAAACTTAAAGACAGATGAATCAGACACAAAGTAGTCAGAAGTTTATCCTTTATAAATATGTTAAAATGTGTATTTTTGGAAAAAATCCTTATATGAAGATGATTAGGGTGAGCGATATGCTTTCAATAAATACTATTGTGTGTGAAAATGTGGATGTGTTCGATGCCCTTTTTCCTGGGTACATTGTAAATCTCACAAAATAGGAAGCCAGTTCTTTTTTGTCACTGTATTTTTTAGTCCTAGTTTAGTATTTGCTACATGATAGCTACTTATTGTGAACTGAATTGTGTTCATATATTGAAGCCTTAATCCCCAATGTGACTGAGAGCCTTAAAAGGAATTAAGGCTAAATGGGATCTGAGTGTAGGCACTCAGTCTAAAAGAACTAATGTCCTTATAAGCAGAAGGAGAAAGACACCAAAAGATGAGGAAAGGCCACGTGAGGCTCCAGGGAGGCTGCTGCCTGTGGGCAGCAGTGAGCAAGCCAGGCAGAGAGGCCTCACCAGAAACCAATCCTGATGCACCTTGATTTTCAACTTCAAGCCTCCAAAACAGTGAGAAAATAGGCCACCTGCCTAATCCACCTGGTCGCTGATATTTTTCTTATGGTAACCTTAGTAGACTAACACACTAAAAAGTACTTTGGCACAAAGGGTGCTGGGGTGATGGCTCACCAGTTAAGAGCACTGGCTGCCCTTGCAGAGCAACTGGGTTGGGTTCCCAGAACCCACATGGCAGCTAACAATTGTCCCAAACCGCAGTTCCAGTGGATCTGATGCCCTCTTCTGGCCTTCACGAGCATTGCATGCATGGTTACACTTAGATACATTCAGGCAAAGCACACGTAAAACAAAAATAAATTAAAAAATAAAGGTGCATAGGTGAGGAGGCCAGGCTTCTCTACTGGATTGAGTGCATGGTCTTGCGGTAAATCACGGCAGATGCCTCTGCTTGAACTCTGTTTCCTACAGGACAAAATACAGGTGAAATAAGACTCGTTTTTGTGATGATTAATCTTAAATGTTACTTTGATGGAATATAAATCACCTGAGAGATGGCCCTCCTGGCGTGTGTATGGGGGGATTATATTGGTTAGGCTTATTGAGGTGGGAAGGCCTGTCCTCCGTGGGTGGCACCGTTCTCTGTGCTGGGCTCCTGGACTGTGTGAAAAGGAGAACGTGAACTGAGCACAGTTATTTCTCTTCCCCTGCTTTTTGATCATTGATGCAATGTGACCAGCTGTTTCAAGCTCCTGCTGCCAAGATTTTCCCTCCATGATGGACTTTACCCTCAAACTTCGAAAGAAAAATCCTTTCTTAAGTTGCTATTGTGAATATTTTATCACAGCAACGGGAAAAGTGACTAAGGTAACTCTCTCTGGATTCTAGGAAGGTATAAATACAGAAGTATGTATAAACTACAAAGTGCTATTCAAAGATTAGTTGCTACTATTTAAGAAACAACCCTCCCTACTAGCGACATCATGAAAGCACTTATTCAATGATTTTTAAAAAGTGAATTAGTGAGGACTGTTTGCTGGACTAGGAGATGAGGTCTGCAAACATCACTTTTTATTTTTGACTGCAGAAGTAATGAACAAATATTAAAATCTGGTTTAGATGATAAAAACATGATTCAGGGGATAAAAAGATATTCATGTTTTTTGAATTCTGTTTCTTTTCATGCTTCTCAAAAATTTATATACACACACCTCATATTTATATTTTAGTCATATCATTTAAAAATTTTGGACTGTCTCAGGCTTTTTGTGGTAAATGATATTGACAGCAAGGGGCCAGTTTGTACCATTTTCTATAATCTGACATTTATGTCTTTCTTCCACTTTGCGTGTATAAAACAAAAAGGAAGATTAGAAACATCGTCAAGCAGTGCCGAGCATCAACGAACTTTTAGTGAAGCCTTATTAAAAAAGGGTGTGACAAGTTTCAGAAATGCCAGATGATTGAGTTCTAGAGATCTGCTTTTCAATATAGTGCTTATAGTTAACAGTGTCAAAGTGTGCTCTTTGAAATATGTTGAAGACAAATTTCATTTTAACATACACATACATAAGGATCTTTTTATAAGTGATGAATATATTTACTAGATCAATTTCAAGAAAGCTTAAAAAGCTAGTGTGCTGGAATTGGCACATACTGTCTTGTCAAAACCAATTCTTATATTTTCATGAATTTTCTGAGCCTATTGTGAACCACAGCCATAATTAATAGTTAAAAGGAGGAGAAGCAAGATGGAGGTTGAGTAAGATCTGGTGGTGATGGTCTCTCTACAGGGACACAAGGTTGGAAAACTATTCATGAACCAAAATATTTTCTTAAGAGCTCAGGAGATCAGGTGAGAGATGATACAGTTTGTTTTTACTATAAGAAAACAATGGTCTTATTGATGAAAACAGCAAGGAAAGAGTTTCCCAAGTTATCCTTCCCCAAGCTCCAAGCAGACTAGCATAGAGTCATTTCACCCTTGTGGAGGGTGAGAGAATGAAGCTCAGGCCATAGAGTGAGACCAGTACCAGGACCAGTATGGTAAAGCCTGGTGTTGGGCAAACCCCTGCTACCAGGCCAGTACCCTCAGATGGAGCTGCTAGAGCTGTGGTAGGCAGGGCTAACCAAGACCTCCATTGCCTCTCTCTTACCTCAGGTAGCAGAGCAGAGAACAGGATTCCATATGCTGGGGAACAGGGCATGAAAGGTCACATAGACCACTGTGTCAGAGCCTAGTACCAGCTCTACCACAGTGAGATCCATTAAACAATCGAAGTTGAAGATTCTGGACACACAAACAAAAGCTCAAAGATGGAGCCTCTATACTGGTCCTCACATCAAGTGGAGAGACCTGTGTGTCAGTGGAACAGACTCAGGTTTTGGCCCTAACAGTTCCCAGTTCCAGCCTTGGGATGGAGCAGGGGGAACAGCACCAGACTTCTGCTAAGATTGTGCAGACCACTGTTAGACCCAGGTGCAACCCAGTTTAGTTAGTATCAGCCTAAATGCAAAGGGACCTCACTTTACCAGCCCTACTCCAACCTTGGATAGCACATCATGTTCATGACTCTAGTTGCAGGGATAGGCTAGGGGAGTAAGCATGAGATTTTGCTACTGAACCTCTGTATTAGTTACTTGTCTCACTGTGGCAACAGAATACCTGACAACAGCAACTTAAGAAAGGAAGGTTTATTTTGGCTCACAGCTCTAGGGTACAGGCCATAATGGTGGAGAAGTTACAGTAGCTGGAGCTCGAGGCAACTGGTCACATTGCATCTACAGTCAGGAAGAGGAAGATGAATATCATGCTTAGCTTGCTTTCTCTTTTTTATTCATTCTGGGATCTCAGTCTATGGGATGGAGCCATCTAGGGTGTGAAGATATTCTCCACCATTATGTGAACATCTACTTGATTCTGCCACCATGGACAGGGCTGCTCTGCTATGATGGGCTGGAACTATGAGCTAAAATTAATCTTTTCTCTTATAAATTCTTTCCTCAGATATTTGGTTACAGCAACACAAAAGAAATACACATTCTATGGATTTATCTACATTTGTCTTGATGAGTCCCATGTGCTACTTTTTACTATCTCACACATTTGCTCAGGCTATGCTCTTTTACAGATGGAGGACACCTCTGAGGGTCCAGAACCCAATTTCAAGAGACTTGAGACTATCAGTTCACTTAGTTATGATGTTCTTCTGAGAACTGACTTCCTAAGGATTCATATACAAACAAGTGCTAACATTTGTATTTGGTGGAACTTGCATTTATCATCACTATAAAACTATATGTTAGGTCATTCTTCTTGTTATTAAGGTTCCTGGGAAGCCTAGCTGTTAACCAAGAAGCTGTGAGACAATGTGAACATATGGGGATCGCGATAAAGTGCTTGAGTAGTGCTGAAGGAGCTTTGCTTTGGGTTATAACAGATCGTAGAGGATAACACCTGTGGTGCGACAAGTCAGGTACATTTCTAATGACTCAGCAACTAGAGTCCAGGTCTTCACAAAAGTTCTAAAAAACAATTACTCAGCTCTCATTTTTTGAGGTTTATGCAGATTGCCACATTATTTTGATTGTATTTGTAACAACATATAGCACCTGTGTTTGTTATCTGATGACAAAGCTCAGATTGTAGTGATTTAATCCCCTGAGGAGATTTAGGGACACTCCAGGCTCCTGATAGGATGGTTGCTCTTAATGTGGATTTGACCAGGTACAGCATCACCCAGCAGACATATTTTCTGGGCCTGGCCGTGTCTATGAGGGTGACTCTAGAGGGGATTAACTGAGGGAAGGAGACTCACCCTCAAAGTGAGTATGTTTTCCAAAGGGTAGCCCAGATATAAAGACATCAGAGGAAAATGTGGCATGGGTGCATGGGTGATGCTGCATTAGTTTTTTCAAAGCCACCATCCTCCACTGAAGTCACACTCCAGCTGCTTTAACCTCCCACCATGGACTCAACACCAGTGATTCTTCAGGGAACTTCCAGGCTTTCAGTGCCTTACTGGGACTACTAAGGCATCGAGCCCCCTGGATGGAGCAACTGCTGGGTTTC
Source organism: Nannospalax galili (assembly GCF_000622305.1). Classification (NCBI taxonomy): domain Eukaryota; kingdom Metazoa; phylum Chordata; class Mammalia; order Rodentia; family Spalacidae; genus Nannospalax; species Nannospalax galili. The sequence goes on along the minus strand of NW_008335967.1, from coordinate 863,710 downwards.
TGCTTCTCTAGCATGCAGCTGGCCATTATTGGACTACCCAGTCCTTACTATATCAGCAAATTAAATAAAAATCCCAAATGTATATATGTATGTATATGAAATACATAAAATGGGTTCTGTTCCTCTTGAATACTGTGCCTTGTACACCAGAACAGCTCATTTCAAAGTACTTTTCCTAGGTCACTCACAGAAGGTTAATCACAATTTTTAGGTTAACATAAATTTCAATCTCAAAGGATGACTTTTTTGATTTTGTTCCTAATTTTAGTGACTTACTGAGGCTTTAAAGTTTACTATACACTGATTAAAAAATGAGAGGCAAAAATATCATCTTTCTTTGCTCAACAGAGTTCTCCCGCAACTGAGGACTGGGACCATGACAATTATCTGGCATATATGTGTGACAACTCATATGTGTGTTTAAAGTTTACTTATTTATTTTCCTTAGCATCTGAAATAAATGTGTCAGATGCATTAAAAGTCATAGAAATCATTCAACAGAAAGGAAGCCTTAGAGAAAGAAAAATAACTCATCAAAACACAAATCCCTGTAGCTTTCCCCAAAATCCCCCCATCCCAACCTCACCCCTGTCCTTGGCTTGGGTTACTTGTGACACTGTGACCAAGTGCATTCCCCTCTGACTTGCCTCAATTGTACATCTTACGTTACCAGGACAATTTCATTCTCTTGGGTTCCTCAGACCAAGCTCTGCCAAATTAAGTGCCACTTTCTATTGCGTATGGGAGCTACTAGCTTCAAAAGCACACTCAGAAGAACGTTTCCCACTCTTCCAAGAGGCAAACCTTTCATTTTCCAGAATTCAAAGAACAAATGCAATATCAGAACATAAACAAAGGAATGACAGTCTGTCACTAATGACTGTGGACTTAGTTTAAAAGCCTTAGACATTTTGTCTCAGGCGATCCTTTTATTATGATGAATGCAAATTCAGATTTTTTTTAAAGGACATCATTAAAAAAGAGACTAACCTTTAGCTCTTGGTTAACTTCAGCTTGATACTGTAAATGCTATGCTTGGTTCACATAAGATTGTGTCTGAGACATGTATGTGTCTGTGCATGTTTATATGTACCTTTTTATATAGTGAGAAAAATTATATATCCTGTAAGCTTATTTTCTAGTGAAAATGATTTTGATTTTGAGTGGTGAGACAGGCTAGTTGAAAAAAAATCACTGTATTATATTTTCCAAATACAAGATGATAGATAACCTTAAATATGCTCTTTTTGAAACGGTACATTTGATGTTTCTTTTATCATGAGCCAGACTACTAGTGACAAAAGGGCTCTGCTGTCTTTTGCCTCTTCTCCTCTGTTCTTAAAATGCAGTCAAATTAGACCTGTAAAAATGACAGTCATGAAAATAATTACAACCTGTTTGTTGTTCTTGTCAAAGAACGGCTTTGTTAGTAAACCAGGGCTAGCCCAGGGCTTCAAAGCTATACTAGGACAGTCCTTTGTGTGTGTTCCCTTTCTTTGTTCAGATGATAGTTGAGGTAAAACCCATTTTTACCTAATAACTTCCTAGACAAAAGAAATTTTTTGAAAGGACCAATTTAAACAAAGCAATCTGACTTGAATAATTGTTGTTACTTTGGATACTGAAAACAAAATGCATACCTGCAATTTGTTAAAGGTTTTGGCTTTTGGCTTGATTGATACTGCCTCAGGTGGTTTTTTAAATATTGAGGTTGAAGTTACTTATTGTATTTATTTCAGAATAAAGAAATTCTTTATTGTAATTATTATGCTTTTTGTCCATGAATTTGTACCTCCTAAACCCACACAAGACTAAAGTTAGGAGGTTTGTTAGTCTGCTTCTTTATTGTGATAAAAATCATGACTAAAAGCAACTTGGGGAAGAAAGGGTTTTTTTTTTTTTAAAAAAAATAAATAATTTCTCAAGAATTTCATGCATGCATATAAGGTGTTTTGATCAAATCCACGCCCACTCCCTCCCCTCCAACTTCTTCCATATCTCCCCATCACTTTTTTTTTCTGATAACTTGATATATTCTTTCTTCTTCTTTAATTTTTTATGGGGCTTTTGCTACTGTAACATTTCCCCTTCTGAAGTGGTAACCCTAAAGTCTTTAAGGATTAGATAGAAGCTCCCAAATATTTTTGACATTTTTGGCCTTTGGAATGGAGTAGGTTGCTAAGAGGCCCAAGGACATCATGAGTTTTAGCCAAGAAACTGGCTACTTTTCTTTGGGGTCTTTTTACCCTAACTGCCTAGCCAATTCCCACCTCCTATTCTTATCACGCCATCCTCTTTAGAGGTTACCCAAATAGCCAATAGGGAATCGGGACACAGACCACTCTGGCTTCTTGCATGCTGAACAGGGACGTAGGGTAGGGCAATTGTAGTACCTCTTCACTGGGTCTATCTAAAAGATTCCCAAATTGCATAACCCTTATCTCAAGGAGGAAAAGAAAGTCTTTGAATCATGAATAGGAGATGTGAAGGAGAAATAAAGGCAAGAGTAATTAGCATTACAAGTTCCAGACAGGGAGCTAGAAAAAAGTCAGAGCAGGGCAATTTTCAAATGTTCATATGAGAGTCCACTGGAATTTCTTGACAAGGGCTTCCAGAAGCATCCTTCTATTGTGTTCCTCCTCATTTTTCTTTTGTCTGCCAAGGCTTTAACTGGGGAGGAGGGAAAGAAGGTAATACAGAGGCAGAAAGAGGAAGGAGAGAAAACACCAAAGATGTTTGAAAAAGTCACAGGGAAACATTATTTTACAAGCATATTTAATAATACATGTAATAGGTATTTCAAAAGAAGTTATGCCACACAGAGTGATAATGCTTCCCCCTAAGAATTAGACTATCTGATAATAACCCCAGTGCCAGAAATGGGAAAACTTTCTTCAAGCTGTTAGTCAGGGTAGTCAGAGACTCCCGAAACAACAAAGACTACTGCCATTGTTCTTGGTTGTCTCCAGGACTTGAAGGTAAGATCCTATTGCTGAAGACACCACATACTTTGGACCTAGGACTCGGACAAACTGAGCTGGAAGTAACATGGAAGCCTCCTCCCTGAAGACTCTCCTCCCTGAACGCCCTCCTCCCTGAACACCCCTTTCATAGAATTGGAAGGTGCTATGTAAGCTCTCAAGGGAGGAAAGCAACTAATAGTCTTTTTTAGCTGTAAAGTCTGTGCACCACAATAATGACTTGCTTAGCAAGATATCTTGGGGACAACCCACAACTGTCTAATTGAACTTAAGTTCTGTTCAGTAGGGGCAAATTCATGCCTGCTACTGTAAGCCTAGTGAAATACCCGTGGCTGGAGCAGTTACAAACCCTAGAGGAGAACCCACTGCTGTCATTTCCCTGAACCTATGCTATTTCTAACTGAATTTCAAAAGTTCATCCTTAAACCCACAGATAAGTGTAGCTTTTGCTCTTCATCCAAGAAACTGTCTTGTCTTTCTTTCTTTTTTTTCCCAACAGATGGAGACAATTACAGAGAGTCACAGCTGGTCAAAATGCAGAGAATAAGTAACCATGGAGAGCCCAGCCCCAATTGATACCTCTAAAATGTAGCCCTTACATTTAAGGCTCAGGGAACATCTTGGAAGAAGAAATAGAAAATTGTATGAGCCAGAGGATCTGGATGCTTCCTTCTAGATAGTGTTGTCCAGATAGGACAAGGAAGCTGTACTCATTAGATTTCAACAATATGCTTGCCTAATCAAGACCTACATAATGACAATACCAGCTGACATATCTACGTGGATGGGGGGAATTTCAGAAGGTCGCACTTCTAGATGAAAAGCTATAAGTAGTTAATGTCTGCTGAGAGAGGGAGAATCAGTTTTCCCCAGGAACAAACTCCCTCATAGGTAATTCAGTCCAAAGTGGTCAGCCCTAAACACATATGTACAGTAGCACTAAACACACTCAACAGGTTGTTTATAGACACACACACATTATGTATATATATTTGCAACAATAATAATTAAAAAAGATGTCAGCATATTGAGAAGGAGTGGAGGGAATGTGGGAGGAGCTGGAGGGGGAAAGGGAGGGGTAGACATGATATAAATACATTACTCATGCATGGAATTCTCAAAAATAAAATAATTCATAATTTTGAAAAAGAAATGACATCTTAAAAGAAAAAAATGCCCACAGACATGGCCATAGGCCAGTTTGATAGAAGCAATCTCCCAATTGAGACTCCCTCTGATAATTCTGGTAACAGTGTCAAATTGACAGCTGAAGCTAGTTAGGAGAAGATTTTGCTTGAAACCAAGGATTAAGTATTTACCTTTGAAAATCCTACATAATGGGTAATAATATTTAGTTCTATAGAAATAGATGAACATCAAGAACTTACATTTGGAAGTTAAATTCTTTTTGAAATTATCAAATTAATTTTTATAAACATTTTCTTTCAAAATTTGTGAAAAAGCCCAAATATAATATTAATATATAGTTTATATTTATTTTCATAGCATTCAGGTAGAGTTCCTGAACTTTCCCTAGTCACAGCCTCTGGGTGTCTAGTGTTTTCATAGAGTCTATATGCAAAAGAAATACTCATCATATCTGCTTATTATACAGCTAATAATGAATAGCTGAATTTTTTTTTGTCCTAAAATAGAAACCAACACAAATAGGCACAAAAAATAAAAACCATCATTCTGAAATAACTGTCGACATTTATGCCTACTGGCCACTACACAGTTTCTCAAATACTGGAAAGAAGTGAAACCACTTAGGCTTGTTTCTTTTCCCATGTAGATTTTCTTTTGATGCTTTCACTTTTACTATAGCAGCTCCTGAAAATATTGTACAATGATAATACATTACCAGAAGGAATGTAAAAAGATCTTCTATGGAGACTGAGCTATCTTCTTGCTAATAGCTCATGTGTTATCCAACTGATACAGGTTTGTTTCCCTTAAAACTAAACATCTCATGGCATTCTTGTAAATTTTCTCCTGTTGCCCTAGCATCTCAGGGTGGTATGGGATGAACAGAATTTAAGACAATATATTCTAGAAAATTTTATTTATACATGCCATAGTTTATTGACTATCTAAAGTTGAATTTCTTTTGTTACCAATTCTTGGTACTGATGTTGGTCATTAACTATTTAAAGAAAAGAAATATCAGCTATATTAATACACTCAGTAAAAATTTCTTTATAATGATTTTTCTCTTCACTGATAATTATAACCTTACATTTAAAACCAGAATATGAGAGGTATATGTAAAGTGCAACTATGAATAAAGCTTTGAAAAAGCTAAGGACATTCAAATAAACACGGACATCAATAGATAATAATGTACCAGCATTGGCTCCTTAATTACAATGTATTTAACATACTAATATATTTTTATTCTTTAATTGAAATTTTGTGTATTTCATACATATTAATTATATCAAGACCTCCTCCCTTATCTGTACCTCCCCAGATCCTACCCACGGAAGTTCATGCATTGTGTCATATATGTTAAGACCTATTGAGTCAAATTTGTGTCTTCAGGTGTCCCTTAGTGTGAGTTCATCCACTGGAGCCTGGAGTCAGTCTATCTAGAACCACTCCCTTAAAGAACACCAACTCTCTCTTACCCAGCAGTGATCAGTTGCCAATAGTTCCTTGGGTAATGTTGGGGATTCCTATCCATTTCCTCACTTCTATGCTGGATTTTTGTCTGGTTTGAGTTTCCATGGGTCTTATGCATGTTGTCACCATTGCTGTAAGTTCATATGAGCAAGTTCCCAACTGCCTGGAAAACTCTGTTTCCTTGTGGTAATCCATTATCCCTGACTCTTACAGTCTTTCCGCCTCCTCTTCTCTAATGGCCCCTGAGCCCTATGTGGGTGAGGTTTAATATAGGAGTCTTATCCAGGGACATAAACTTTGTAGTCTCTTGTTCTCTACATTTTGGCCAGCTGGATATTTCTGAGTTAACCATCATATGTTTCATGAAGAAGCTTTGCTGGTGAGAGTTGAGAGATGTATTAATATTCTCTCTGCCCCCTGTTCTGCTATGTTCCCTGAGCCTTAGGTACAGATGGTAACTTTTTTTTAATAAAGAGAAATATGTATCAAAAATTGATTTAGTTTAATTTTCAGTAAAGCACTGTGCATGCATCTCTTGAACACACCAAGACCAGAACAGGCCGAGCTGTCAGTTGGAATGATGGGCCAGGCAAATAAGGAACACAAGAAACCCCTATTTCTGGGGTATTTACCTGACTTACTGTCACAGTATTTCTCTCTTCTGCTTTGCTGGAAATTCAATCTTTAGAACTACCCTTTTTGTGAACACAAGCAACATAGGAAATAGGGTTTGGGAGATTAGTATTAAATAAGCGTCTCATCTTGGAGAAGAGTAGAGGGCACACAATGGGTTTGACCTCTTCTATATTGTTACAGACAATTGAGTTTCAGATTGATAGTTTCCTGGAGAACAGAACTGTGGAGACTGGATGAAGGGTGGACAGGTGATTTGGAGTACAGAGTAGTGTTAGAGAGGGCAGGATCTGACCAAATATGAAATAGATCAGGAATCATGAAGACACTATTAGGCTCTGAATTAGAGGTGCACAGAAGAGATAAAGAGAGTAGGATCTGCAGATCACAGAAACCTACTCAAAAGAGAAAACTGTGCTAGCACTAGAATAGTTATTTCTGGTTGCTTGCTTACCAATTCCATTGGGTAATCCTTTGATTTTTCACTGTTATAACTTATAGGGTACTTGACAACCTCAAGCATAAATCTACATGTACATCTCTGATTCTTTCCATGGAACAAATTCCTAGAAGAATTACTGTGCCATACTACATAAGTATATTAAGCCTTTTGATATACTTTGTCAAAACATTGTATAGAAAGGTAATAACGAGTGAACAGTCAGACTCAAGTCACTTTAATTTGTAACCAGCAGTGACAAGAGGGATTCTGCCACCTCTTTAAAGGCCAGATATTGAACAATTTTAGATTTGCATTAAAATGTGAAAATGAAGGAACATTTACTGGTGATGTTAATTTATAAATCTAAGCATCTGTGGATGCTCCCCAATGAGATTCTGAAAGTGAGTTTTAGTAATTTCTTAAAACAGGGAACACCTCCAGGCCTGTTAATGAATGCCTATAATCCTAGTACTTTGGAGGCAGAAGGATCATGAGTTTGAGGCCAGAAGTCTGGAGTTTAGGTTGAGAGAGGAATGCTGATCCAGTGTAACTGAAAGAATGTATTCTTTTTTATTTAGTCTGGGTGCTTCTAACTTACTTAATGGTTTTCAAAGGTTATCTTAATTCAAAAGTCTGCTTTTCTTTTTGAATTTTCTTATACTGTGAATAGACCAGGAGAGGCTCAGGAATATCCAAGAATACATCTTTCACTCCAGCAAGAGCCAGCTTCCAGTCGTTCTCTAGCGCCTAACATTCCCGTTTTCCCATCTTTGAAGCATACCCCAATTCTAATGCCCTAGTCTACTCTTTTGTCATTGCTTATCTTTTTGTTTTTGCTATCTTCAGCTTTATTTATCTGAAATATAGCACATTAATGGTAGAGTGGTATTTCTAAAATGTGCATCAGATTGTGTTATGTTCCTGTTACCACAGGATAGAAGGATTAAATCTCATGCTGTGTTTCACATGGTCCTATGTTCCACGAAGCTCTTTGCCACTGTCACACAGCTGGCATCACAGAAAACCCTCATGCACTGGTGGCTTTGCTTTCTTCCTATGCTGACCTAGCCTTATCCTTCATACTTTTGATTTGTGATTTGCTTTCATAGATAAGTCTTTTTTTTTTAACCTTTCTAGCACTGTGTCTCTATTTAGTGCTTTTTGCCCTGTCCTATGATTGAGAAACTCCCATTGTCCTTGCCATCATCTAATATGGAAAATGACATCAAGAGTTCTACTAGAATCAGGGCCTTAATGCAAAAGCAATGCTGACTTGATGCCTGTCTTGAGACAGAGTCTCACTGTGTATCACAGGCTGGCCTCAAATTCCTGACCCTCTGGCCTCAAGCTTCCAAGTGGTAGGATTATAGATAGATGCTGAATTCTTTCTAGATCTGGGCCAAAGCCTGGGGACAGACTGAATTTTTCAAAAGGGGCTCAGTGGCTTTATTGTCAGGACTGAGGACTGCAGAACCTGAATCCAAGCCAATTCTGAATCCAAGCAAATTCTGGATTTTAGAGGTGGCGTTCCCTCTGAAAATATCATCTTATTCCTAGCTTCTCTTAGTAAGCTATCATGGGAAAGATTTTGAGGCAAGTTTTAATAACAAATCCTCAGATTTACTATTATTTATTTTTAATTGACGAAATATTTCTATATTTAAAATTTTTTAAACATTCATTTAGTCAATGTGGAGGACACTGAAGTAGAGGTTAGAGAACAACTTGCAGAGCTCTCTCCTTTGTTCCCCTGTGTGAGTTCTGATAGGAAGTGTTTTTGCCTACTAAGACATCCCCCTTGCCTACCCAGGAGATTTGCATCTTTAAAAAAATGACTTTATATTATTTTTACTAATGTGTCTGTGTGTATATGTCACGTGTGTGCAGAGGCCAGAATAGAGTATCAGATCTTCTGGAGCTGGAGTTACAGGTGGTTGTAAGCTACCTAATATGGGTGTTGGGAACCAAAGCTCTGTCCTTTGCAAGAATAGCAAGTGCTCTTAACTGCTGAGCCATCTCTCCAGCCCCTATAACTGGATATCTTTACGGGGTAAAGTGTGATGCAATGCTACATTATACATTATATAGAGATCAATTCAGGGTATTTATTTATTTGTAGTTCTTGAAACAGGGTCTTGCTAGGTAGCTGTACCTGACTTGGAACTTGCTCTATAGACCAGAGTGTCTCAAACTTTCAGCAATCTTTTTGCAAGCTGCTTCTCTCCCTTGCCAAGTACTGGCATTGTCGGCATGTACTGCCATGCCTGGCTTCTAGGATATTTATCTTCTAAAAAGTTATTCTTGACCTGCTCCATTTCTGATCTTGGCCTCCCGCTCCCACTCCCGAGAGGTCACCATAGTGATGCCAAACTTAGTTCGGCTACCTGATCGGTATAGCGCACTACAGCCCAGAACTCCTGCCTCAGCCTCCTGAGTAGATGGGGACTACAGGTAGCTTCTAAACTTTAAAGAATGAAGAAAAAAAATTAAAAAGGCATCAAGATAGAAAGACATACCATACTAATGAATTGGTAGGATAAATATTATGAAAATTGCCATCACACCAAGTGACCTATAGATTCAATGCAATCTACATCAAAATTCCAACAGTATTTTTCACAGAAATAGAAACAATTCTGAGTTTCATGTGAAAATAACAGAACCCAACTATCCATGACAATCCTGAGCAAAAAGAACAATGCTAGAGTATGGTATTACCCAATTTCAAGCTATACTATGGAGCCACAGCAACAAAAACATACAAAAACATTTGTATGAGTACAAAACTAGACACATAGAACAATTAAATGGAATATCAGATGCAGAAATAAACCAATATAATGACAACCACCTAATTTCTGACAAAGGTGTTAAGAACACACTTGGGAGAAAAGGCAGCCTCTTGAAGAAATGGTGCTGGGAAAATGGATATCCACATGTAAAAGAATGAAACTAGATCTCTATCTCTCAAAGCAATTAAAATAAATTAATGACCTTAAAGTAAGATGTGAGACTCTGGAACTATTAGAGAAAACCACAGAGGAAACACTTCAAGATATAGGCACACGCAAGGACTTTCTGAAAAGGACCCAATAGCTCATGACATAACAGCAAGAACTCAGAAGTAGAATTGCATATAATTAAGACACTTCTGCAGAACAAAGGGAACAATGAACAGAATGGAGGGCAGTTCACAGAGCCAGAGAAAACCTTTGCTAACTGTACCTCTAACAGGGACTTAATATCTAAATATGCAAAGAGCTAAAAAAAATGTGAACACCAAAACCCAAAATTCATCTGATCAATAAATGGGAAAATGGATTCAACAATCCACTCAAATGGATTCTCAAAAGAAGCACAATAAATATATGAAAGTATTTAGTGCTTTATTAGCTTTTAGTCTTTAGTAAGAATGACTGAATTAGGAAGATATTTGCATCCCCCCAAAGCTCAAAATTTTGTCAGAGAGTCATGGAAGGTCAAATGGGGGGTCAATGAATAGAGTGCAAAGACATTATAGATACAAACCACAGACAGTTTTACACTAAAGAGACACTTTCCATTTACATAACTATGTAAAACTATGATCTCCATTTTCACTGGGTATCCAATATTCGCCATAGTCACAATTACTAAAATGGCAAAGAATACAAGATTAGAAGCCACAAGATTTCATTTTTAATGGAAAAAATGAAAATATTTATGTTTTGGAAAATACTGATCTTTAAACATGTTGTGAACTCTTTCCAGATCAGAATAATTGTGTCTCAGTAAGAAAAGCTTTCAGTGACACCCACTTCTTGAGTAATAACAAACATATTGTAAAACCCATCCAACTGATGAATTGTTTCTGGCTTTTAGGAGAGTTTTCAATAAGATAAAGAGACTGAAGGAGAGTAGAAGGGAGGCCATCTGTTTCAGTGTTGAATTTTAATTTTCTATTATTAATATAATAACTAGCAATTGACAGTTATTCCAGATAAAAGCTGTACTCATAAATATTTAAAACAAGACAAGTGGGTGGGTGGATGGAGGGCTTAGAAAGGATTTGGACCAAAACAAGAAGAATTTGGTGGCTGTACTCCTTGTTAAATTCTGGAATGGCAGGGGATATAGAACAGCATTAAATTAATTTCTTTTTTCACTCTTGTTTTCATGCAATCTCACACATTATACCCTTTGCTATAATATGTGCCATGTTCAATTAAGGTGTTCTGGTATGTTGAAGTATTTTTCAACAACTCTGTTGAAATCTCATGAATGAGGTCAGCTCACAGGGTCAAACTAATACATGCTAAATGCTTGTATGTAATTTTTAGTTTGAGACAGGCTCTGAGGCATTTATTTGACGAACTCCTAAGAATAATTGGTTCTGTAACAACCTTGACAGAATAGGCTTTTTGAGAATAAAATAAGTCCTCTTTCATTCCTTTCCTGTAGCTCATTTTAAGTAGCATCTTATAACAATCCCAATTTTAAAGTTACTTCTATTCACCCAGTGAAGGTAACTTGTTTCTTTTGCTCCTTTTGGTTCCAGGGTCTTTAAATTGCTTAAAGCTGTTCTCTCAAACTGTCACTGTTAATCATGCACATTTGTTTTACCTTATGCTATTAGTAGGATGCAATTTGCTAGCTTCTTTGCATGATCCTGTTATAGTGATACACTTAACATCTGCCATAAATGATTTATTAAGATCTAGTGAAGGTTGCACTTAAATATATTTAGGATACAAATTTTGTCAAAATCGTAAATGGTTTACTCTCATTAAAGTACTCTCCAGCATTTCTAATTATAATTAAGGTATAATTTCATTTCATTATTATTTTGGAGTCCAATATTTCCACAATTTGTCTATTTTTAAGATATAGCATTTTCCCTTTAAATACATTCACAAAAATTTCATCTTATTCAGGTGATAGCTGGTCTTTTGTTGCAATTTCCTTTTTAGATCAGATGCACATTTCAAAGTATGGGAGGTTTTATGATTTTTCAGAGTAATGTAAAAGCTTAGGCTAGGAATATAACAGATGGAACATATGCAACAAATGGAGTTTCGTGTTTACTTATTTATTTTTATATTGCTCATACAGAAGGTTATTTTATTCAAATGGGTCAAATCACTTGGGTCACTGAGCTAATGTATTAAGTCTGACTGCTTATGTTAAAGCATTAGCTTAATGGATGAATATGCCTCCTCTGAATAAACATCTCCCTTGAGATTATTGCAGCACAGGAGCTCAATAAATTTGCTACCCCCACCCCCAAACATTAGGGCTTAAATCGAACTCTACTCTCTTGAGAGTTCAGCCTTGCCAACTTGAAATCTAACTTCTAAGGACTTCCAGGTGTATTTCCTTTCCAGCGTGCCCTTCCCTTCCCTGCCTCTTGATTTGGGAGGACCTGGGACTCTTTTCTCTATGTGTGGACTTGTAGCAAGTTTAACTCTGTAATTGGTGACTAGAGTAAGCTTGGCTATAAGCAAACAGCACCATTTTATTTTGGGTGATTCTCTTAATTTCTTGGATGCCAAGAGTCTTCATTCCTTTAGTAAGGGCAGGTTCTGTATGTATTTGTTGTAAAAGAATTAAACATCCTTAGGAATGCTAGGGGAGGGGCAGATAATGGGGGAAGGATTTTGCAGCTAAGATGGAGTCAACTGATCTGAGTCTGGTAAGTATTTAGCAAATAAAAACTAATTTAGTTTTTATTTTTAAAATGCCATTTACAATTTCCCCTCACCAGGATGTGCAGAGCATCAACTGCTGCAGAGAAAAACGAGAGCAGTTTTGCAATCAGGAGGTCTGGGAGTGAGATTTGCCCCTTAATATATTTTGTACGATTTTCAGAAACTGTTTGAAAAAGTGAATGTGGGTAGGATAGGGATCCTTCAGGTACTATAGGTCCCATGACTCCTAAATGCTTTGCAGTAGTCAAGGTTCAGCTCCTTACATATCTTTCTGGCCTTTGCAGCTGATTGGGTTTACAATCTCTGATAATCAGGGACTTGTATAAGCAGTAATCTTACTCTATTCCAGAGAGCTACAGGAACAGAGTGATAATGAGCACTAAGGGTAAGCTCTGTTCAGCCATGTAGAAGTGTTCAAATGAAGCCAGAGTGACACTCCTTTGGATTTTCTTCAGAATTCTCATTCTTGAGGAGAAACTAGCACTTGCTATCATGGTCTCAATGTGGACTATGCACCAGTGTTAGAAGTATTCATAAGTGATGCTGTTTGTAAACAGTAGTTTTCCCTTTTAGTGTAAATGTAGGGTTTTTCAACTTGTGATCTTTGAAAATGTGGTAGAACATCCCTTGCTCAGCTGTGCACAGATATTTTTATTATCATATATTTCCCACTCAAATTTAGACCCCCTCCCCCATCCATGCCTCCCTCTATCCCCCCACTGAACCCTATGCACTCTGCCATACATGCTGAGTCCTATTCATTCAGGTGTTTGTACCCAAATTTCCTTCAGTGTAAATGTGTCCACTGGAGTCTAGTCAGCCCATCCAGTGGTCGAATGTAAGTCATATTCTCCCACACCCAGCAGCAGTCAGTTTCAAATAGTTCTCAATCTAGTGCTGGCCTGCCACATATTTCTCACCTCCACTTTGGACCCTTGTTTAATTGAGCTGACATGGGTCCTGTGCCCTATGTCACTGCTGCCACAGGCTCACATGAACAAAGCTCCAGTGGCCTGGAAGTCTCCACCTCCTTATGTTCATGAACCACCTTTGGCTCTTACAGTCTTTCTGCCTCCTCTTCTTCAGTGGTCCCTGAGCTGTGGGTGGGTGAGGTTCCATATAGGAGTCCCATCCTACACTCTACAGTCCCTTATTCTCCAAAACTCGGCCTGTCATGGTCTTCTGTGTGTATCACACTCTGATGCATGGAAGCCTCACTGGTGAGAGTTGAGGGGTGCATTAGCCCTCTCTCTACCCCTTATGTTCCATGAGCCTTGGTTGTAGAGATTTGACTGCAATGCACTCAGATTTAACCGACAGGCAGTTATGGTGCCATTTCCAGCGTCCACTCTTAATCACAATGGTGGACTTCCACTCGTCCTTGTCTTTCTGTGCAATGTTTTGGCCAAGTATATGCAAAATATTAACATTCTTTTATTCTATGCCTGGAAAACTCTCTTTCTAGGAATCTGTCTTGTGGAAATGACCAGAGATATGCAGAAACATATATTTAGATGTGTAGCTAGTGCCTTATTAGTCACACAAGGAAAGAAAGCTAAGTGTTAGGGTTTTGTTCAGTAAGTTCTGGTATGGTTAAGCTGGAATTCATTGCAGTCATGAGAAATCCTTATTAGAATATGTAGAAACCGAGAGAAAATATTTATAGCAAAGTGCTCTGTAGAAAAAAAAGCTTCATTATGAAGTATTTTACTTGGATTTTTGCAAAGGTAAATGTAAAGTTACAGACTAAGTTTACAACTATGCCTCCAAATGTTGACAGTGAGTGTTTGGAAGTAGGGGTGTGGTTGATTTTAAAGATTTATTTTTAAAAAAATTTTATTTGGTGTGTGGGCGTGCACGCGCATGTGTGCGTGTGTGTCTGTGTGTCTGTGTGTGATGTAAGACAGGTGCCTACAGAAGTGTTGGATCCCTGGAGTTGGAGTTACAGGTGATTGTGAGCTGCTGAATGTGGAATCTGGGAAGCAAACTCGGGTCCTCAGCAAGTATTGTTAACTGTTGAGCTATTTATCCAACTCCAGAGTAGCTGATTTTAACTTCTGTGTCACTTTCTAAATTTTACTGTTTCTAAAAATACTCAAAATAGGCATTTTAAGAGCTATCCCTGTTCCCCATGACGAGAGTAGGCAAGTATCACTCCTCAACTTAGTCTACTTTCTGCCTCTTGTGCCTGCCTCAGAGCACGTGAACATCATTTCACCAGAGGATGTGAGCGTCACTTCATCAGAGGACTTGAGCATCACTGTACCAGAGGGCCCACTCAACTGCATGGTCTAATTATCTGATTTTAAGATAATCATGATTTGTAGATCTCATGCCAACTAAAGTAACTTTTCAACTGTGGAGAATTGTAAAAATTTCACTACCAGAGGTAATGGTCCAGAATAACATTGCTACCCTGAAGAATAATCTGCTTTTAAGGGGAGAATTCTCTGCTAATCCTAGGATGGTTGACTGTGGGATTGTTCTCCTTATTTTGAGAGGAGCTGTTCTAATTTAACACTTCTGAATGACAGTGATGGGAAGGGATGTTTGTTCTCAGAAGGGTCTTCTTAATGGAATCATTGTCTTGAAGCAATGTTCTTTTGGAAATGATGTGTTTTCTGTCAGTGTGGCAGGGGTATTAGGATGCTGGAAGTTGAGTGCATGTGCATATGTAACTTCACACTGAAATGATCCAGATTAGTACAGAGAAAGGCAGTATACTTGCAACCTAAAAACTTGAATAAAATATCTGTTTTTCAGCATAGGGATATAATGAAGAGAAGATCTAAATATTCTAATTATTTCAGTGTTTATGTGATGGAAAAATTTAATATCTAAAACATAAAACTCACAAACTCATATTAGTTTTAAAATTCTTTCTCAGTTCCTATGGTATGGACTGTATGAAGAAATTAATACATGCCACTCAAGGTTGCTGACGTGGCCTCAGAGTCCTTGTATACATGGTATTTTGGGGAAGATAAACTGATAAATACTTGTTAATATTTATTGCTTTGATAAATCTCGTGAAAGGAACAGAAGAATGTTATAATCATTAGGTGGCACAGACAGATCATTGAGTTCAAACTAGAATCTACTGGAGGCAAATGAACATGCTAAACACTGTGAAGGGGAAGTTGGAGGACATCTACCTTAGTGATTCCCACAGCCTACCAGGCACATGGCAGGTAATGCACAAGGGGATCTGAAATGGTAGGTGATCAGTGGCTGCTCTTTAGACTGTGATAACCCAGCTGTTTCCTAAGGGACTGCATAGAATTGGAAGGAGTGGGGAGATCATTGGTTATATGAATTCTGAAAAGGTTCTTGGAATTCCTGCTCAAGACCTTTTTCTTTTTAAACTTAAAAAAAATTTTAGAAGAAGCATTTCATTACAGCTTTAACATACTCAATAACTATTTCCAGAGCAAAGATATATCTCTTTCAAAAGTGGCTATAAAATTTTTAGGTTCACAGTTAAATTAATACAGTTATACAATATTGAACTCAGTATAAACTGTAAGACATGAGGGTGCCATCTGGGAAATGGGTTTATAGATGAATAAGATGGTTTGGGATGTTCTGTGTGATATACACACAAAAAAAATCAACAAATTTAAAAAAATGAGTTATATTTGAGGAGGAAGCATAAAAATTTATGTCATGTTAATTAGTAAAGGTGATGGACATTACCTTTTTTTTTTGACAAGGTCTCCAGTAGCCCCAGCTGATCTGGAACTCACTATAAAGACCAGGCTGGCCTCCATCTTACAGTGATCCACCTGCTTCTACCTCCTGAGTACTGGAATTAAAGGTGTGGATGTGTTGTTTTTGAGACAGTTTTTGTACTAGATAATCCAGCTTAATCTTAAACACCTGATCCTCCTGCTTCAGCCTCTTGGGTGCTAGAATTTTAGACACCATTCTATGGTAGGCAGTTTTACTTTCTAAATTTATGAATGAAAATGGCAGGTCCATAGAAGTTAAGCATTGTTTACATAAAATCGCAAGACTTTTTAAATTTATTTTTTGTTATTGTTGCCTTTTTGAGACAGGATCTTGCTATGTAGCTCAGGCTGGCTTGAAACTCATTAGGGAGCCTGGGCTTGTCTTAAACTCTGGGTCCTCCTACCACAGTCTCTGGATTGTTGGGATTACAGGTATCATACTTGGCACCAAACTAGTTTTTGAGAACACCGAGATAAGATTGCGTCTTCATTCATAAGATGAATTATTTTAACATGTAAACTGAAAGGGAAGGTAAGAAAAAGGCCTTGATATATTGAGAAAAAGTGCTTCTCAAATTCTTTCATACTTTACCTCAAAGCAACCCAACTCTTACCACTTAATGAAAGAATGAATTAAAATTTTACAGAGTTAGGGCTCTCCCTATGTTGCCTAAGTAGCCTGGAACTTCCGAGCTCATAGGATCCTCCTGCCTTAGACTTTTGAGTAGATGTGATTCGAGACCTGTGCTCCCAACTTGGCTTGACTTGTTGAGGAACCCAGCTGTCATGATAGGTACTGTCCTAGCTCTGTGTCGTATCCATCCCCGATTACCCTTTAGTGTAGGAATGAGTGTCATTTGAGAAAATGATGTTTGTGGTGTGAATTTGCTGGAGGGGTTAAAGTAAGTGGGACATGAAACAAAAGAGACATGTGCCTCAAGATGTTTCATTGAAAAGAAGGAGTGATGATTGGTAACTGGGTAATAAATATTGAAAGCCTTTCTGTGTTATGGTGAAAAAATTAATAGTGTTGTAGTAATCATGTTAAATGGTATTTATTAGATATATGAGGATACTTTAGGTTTTTGCTGCAATAATTCTGCATAAAAGTAATCTCAAAATTTAGAGCTTTCAATAGTCAGCATTTTTTTTCTGATGAGCTTGTAGTTGAGATTGGGCTTGGGCTCTGCTGGGATTGGCTGGGCTTAGGTGCGCCCTGTGTACGGGTTGATTCAAGTTTGAGCCACATGACTGTCTTTTATAGGAGAAAATCTCCAGGTATTCTTTTAGCATGAGTGGTCAAGCTTAGCCATGACAGCACATTTTAAAGCCTCTATCCTCATAAGGCTCTTCACACAATCTACTAGCCCAAAGAAAGTCACATGGCTTAGGCCAACATCATGGGTTAGAGAAGTACACACCTCTGTAACAGTCAGGGGACAGACCACATAAATCCTGGTAATGAATTTCAGGGTTAAGGCATGTGAAATGATTTTCATGAGTGACAGGGCCTCACTTACTTTTAAGGGATCATTCTGGTTGTCACATTGAGACTAGACTTAGGATGTTGAGAGAGTCAATGTGAAGATTGTCTAGGAGGCCATTATTATAACCCTGAAAAGAGATGATGGTGATTTGAACCAAGTGACAACAATGGGTGATGAAAAGTGGTCCGATTCCAGACATTTTTTTGATTTAAATAATTTATCTTATTTAATACAAAACTTACAGAAAACTTACATATTCCCTGGACGACTTAATCAAGCCACAATCACATCAACTCGCCCAGGATTATTCTATGGGCAGTGTTCAGAAATCTGTGGTTCAAATCACAGTTTCATACCAATCGTACTAGAAATAGTGCCACTAAAGCACTTTGAAAATTGATCCTCAACAATGGTCTAAACATTATGAAGCTTTTAGCGCTAGCCTTTTAAGCTAGAGATAGGGAATACAAGCCCCCATAATGAAATGCCACAACTTGATACATCCACATGATCAACCGTAATCATAACATCCTTAGTAACCCTTTTTATTATTCTACAACTAAAACTATCATCATTTAACCTAACCCCCACACCCTCACCAAAACAAACAAAATTTTGTGCTTGGAAGAATTTTTTTTTCTTTTTTTAAATTTATTTATACACCCACTTCCCAGGTAGCACCCTCCCATAGCCTCCCTCCCCCCACTAGAGTCCTTATACTCTGGTATCCCTGCTACTGTCTGCTCTGTTGTTGGCAACCCCAGCCATTCCCCACTACTTTCCCTTCTGGTGAATCTAGTCAATCTATTTAGAGGTCTTTGTTTTAGGAGGGTCAGCTGTTCCTCATCTAGTGGTAATCAGTTGTCTATATTCCTTTGGATAAGATTGGGGTCTGCTGTTCATTTTCCCAGTTCTGTACTGGGTTACTATCTGGGAATCCCTTTGGCCACCCTGGCCAACAACTCAAAAGAAGGTATTGCTCATCTGGCATTGTTGCTTGTTATGTAGCCTTTAGCTATACATATGGACTCTTATGAAGTTATGTTGGCCCATTTAATCTTTGGTTATACTTTCGTTTTGGGTGCTTAAGTCCATACAGTTGGTCCAGATAAAACCGATTTATTTTCACTCTTAAGGTCATTTGAGGATCTGTTCCTCAGGGGTCACATGGGCTTGGGAGGAGCCCCTGGCTCCACTGCTGGTGGGGTTGCAAACTGGTTCAACCCCTCTGGAAAGCAGTA
>NW_008335967.1:839664-844691 GCF_000622305.1 Nannospalax galili | reverse complement strand
GTGTCCTTTATGTCCCTCTGACCAAATTATTATAGACCTCAAAGTATGTCTGTTAAACACCCAAGAAGGTTAGTTCCACCAGTCTGGTATTTTTAATTATTGTGTGTTATGGGAGATAGGCTTGAGTCTAGGGTGATATTGCAACTTTCAGGGTCCGGGAATCCTGGCTCTGTAATCTGAAACCCAGTATACTAATGAGGCATTGTACCCTCTATTCTGTGATAGGATGTTAAGTCTGTTATCCTAATAGGATGATGCTAATAAGGTATCCTACTTGCTGTACTGTGATAGGATGCTAAATCTGTTATGCTAATGATGTATCCTACTTGCTGTGCTGTGATTGGACCATTACCCCTATATAAGCTTGTGCCTTCCTGCAATAAAGCAGACCTGTGTCACTGAACCTGGTCTTCTGTGTCTGAATGCGGCTCTGCTGACATAGTCTCCTCGGCAGCCCTGGGGTCTGGGACCAGGCAGAAGCGGTGACGACAGGAGGCAGCATAGGGCAAGCAGAAGAGTTGCCTCAGCACCAGGTGAGCAGAAGAGCGGCCTCAACCCAGGGCAGGCAGAAGAGCAGCCTCAGCCCAGGGTGAGTGGAGGAGCAGCCTTGACACCCGTGAGAACGAAGGAGTGGCACCCACGAGAATGGAGGAGCGGCCACCGCTGGCGATGACTGCATCTGGCACCCAACGTGGGGCTCGAAAAGCCTGACCCCATGAGGCTGTGACACTTGGGCTGTAACACTCGGGGATCCCGATGCCCTCTTTGCCAGTGATTCTTCCATGGGTGCTTGCTGGTTTTGTTCTCCTGTGCTTCTTCTTCTGGCTTACAGTCTTCATTTTGGCGTGTTGTTCCTGTCTCCACTGATCATCTTCCTGAATGGCTCCTGAGTCCTGGGTACGTCTCGCAGGGTGAGTGACCTCCAGCATGGGGAATAGTCATCCAGCTGCTGCTGGCCTCCATGCTGCTGCACTGGCTTCTTTCCTCAGGAGTAGGCAAATTAGGGTAACAGAGAAGGAAGTAACTAAGGTATTAGATGAAGTGCTAGCTCTTGCTCCTTGGTTTATGGATTCCTGCTGTTGGGATCCAGAGCAATGGGCTTGTGTGCTATTCATGGCCAGAAAGAGAGAAGTCAGGGAGGGGCGTCCATTATCTGGGCTGTTCTACCCCTTTGTGACTGCCATTCTGGCCTTGCTTTGGGGAGTTCCCCCCTGATGCCCCTGAGCAGAATAATCTCATACTAAAAAACATAAACAAATAAAGCAACAGGATAGTGGGGACAGCTTGTTCCAGGCATTTCCAGTCAAAACCACACTGATTTCTCTTATGATGCAGAAACAATGACTGCTGATAATGAGGTAAAAAATGAGGAATTAGGATACGAGGGTCCCCCTGATGAAAAACAGGAAGTCAAGATCACCCCTGCCCCACCATTACGGGGTGGTGGCTACCCTCTGCCATCTTGTATTGGCTTTGATGAAAAATGGGAAGTTAAGGCAGCCTCTGCTCCACCATTATGGGGTGATGGCTACTTTCTGCCATCTTGCACTAGCTCTAAGGAAGTTTCCCCCCAGTCCATCTACCCCTCCCTTCCAGAGGAGGACTGGAATCCCCTCCCACCTAGGCCCCTCTCCTATGATACAATGGGTGATTTTCCACAGTTTTTCCTGGTTGCCGTCAATCAGGGACTACAGAACCCTAATGTCTGGAATCCATATTATCATGATACTTTAAAAAAGCTGCATAAGGCAGCCATTGAGGATGGCATTCATTCTCCTTGGTTTGGTCAGCTATTAGAAACAATCAGCCGTGCAGCCAACACCCCTTATGATTGGTAGAATATTGCCTGTGCCTGTCTACAGGGAGGTGATTTTCTCTTATGGAAGGCTGCTTATCAGGATGAATGTGAACAACAGGCAGAGAGCAATAAAAATGCCAATGTTCAAAACATTGGGTTTGATGCCTTGGTAGGGCATGGCAATTTTGAAACCCCACAAGCTCAGGCACAGGGACCTCCTCACTACTTTGAACAAGTGCAGCTTTGCGCACTCTGTACTTTCCAAAGTATGCTGACTCGTGAGGATACCAAATTGACCAGATTGATACAAAAACAAGGTGAGACTTTCTCTGGCTTTGTTAAAAGGTGCCAACAAAGCGTTAATAGAAAAATCAGCCATCGGGGGGCTGCAGATGCTTTGCTTGAGAATCTTGTATATGAAGTCTGCTCTACTGAGTATTGCCTTGCCATAGGACCCGTTAGACATAAGGATGTCTCTGAATGGATTCTGGCCTGTCAGGATTGGGGACCACTTGAGCTTATGCCATGGCTCTTGCAGAAGGACTGGCTGCTCATCACCCGCAGGCCAAGACAGAAAAGAGCAAATGTTGGGCTCATGGATGACAGGGTCATTGGTCTTGCACCTTCCCTAACAAGATCTGGCAGATGGACATCACTCACTTCCCTTCCTTTGGCAAGCTCAAATATATCCATCATATTATTGACACCTTTTGTTAATGCAAGGGTGAGGCTATGCTTATGTCTTTCCAGATAATGTTATCCCAGCTCGAAACATCAGAATTGCTTGGAACGAAAACCCTCCCTCCACAACCACTGACCCTGGATTTGGCAGCCCTGACTCTGGAGGAAGCGGTGCACCTCTCAACCACTGAGGGACTGACCCAATGTCACAGACAACAAAAGCCACCAACCTGGGGAGACCTCAAACATCTCTCTCTGCAAACAGAGACATTAGCTAAGTCAAGTCCTCAATCTAGAGGAAAACCTTTGTCTATGTTCCTTATCATTTATGTTATCAGTATTGTTAACTCTCAAGCTCTAGCAATTCTTGTTAACCCCACTAACCCATCAACCTAGCTTGCCAGTGGTTCCCTGAACTACAGATGTACCATGCTCCTGTCTGCCTTAGCTGTTCCCCTTATTATACTAACTCTTCTGGTTTTTGGACCCTGTGTTGTCAACGGTCTCCTTGATTTTGTTGGGGCTCGTGTTTCTCTGGTTCGGTTGGCGGTTCCCCGCCTCCAGATCTTGCTGGACATGTTTCTGAAAGCAGGGACCCACTGTTCCTTGCCCTTATCAACCTATGGTTGGTCTCTGACAAGTTTCAGCAGATTCTTGACCCCTGAGGAGGCCTTTGGACAGGCCAGTGCTGGATGTGCTGCCTCTCCCTCTGCCAAACCACACAAAAGGACCCACCCTTCAAGGGCTGGTACTCAATGATGGGTAAGATCCCAACAGATAGGACAACCTAAGACAGGCACAGTCCATTATGCTGGGTGACCTTGAGGGGGGGACAACAATGCCGAGACAAAGAATCTCAACTCCCACTGGTTGGCATGGAGTTGGCACAACCTGTTCTTAAGGAAGCTCACCATCTTGAGGGAGGGGGCTCTTGATACAATGACCCCCTGAGCCATTGTACTTTGCCTTGATGTATCTGGACTGATATCTATATGCTATATAACTCACCTTTAAAAATAAAAAAAGGGGGAGATATGGGAGTTAGGCTTGAGTCTAGGGTGATATTGCAACTGTCAGGGTCCAGGAATCCTGGCTCTGTAATCTAAAACCCAGTATGCTAATGAGGCATCATACCCTCTATTCTGTGATAGGATGTTAAGTGTGTTATGCTAATAAGATGATGCTAATAAGGTATCCTACTTGTTGTACTTTGATAGGATGCTAAATCTGTTATGCTAATGAGGTATCCTACTTGCTGTGCTGTGATTGGACCACTATCCCTATATAAGCTTGTACTTCCTGCAATAAAGCAGACCTGTGTCAATGAACCTGGTCTCCTGTGTCTGAATGTGGCTCTGCTGACACAGTCTCCTCAGCAGCCCTGGGGTCCGGGACCAGGCAGAAGCGGTGACGACAGGAGGCAGCACAGGGAAAGCAGAAGAGCTGCCTTGGCCCAGGGTAAGTGGAGGAGGAGCCTCGACACCCATGAGAATGAAGGAGTGGCACCCACGAGAACAGAGGAGTGGCCACCGCTGGCGGAGACCGCAGTGTGTCATGTCGATAAATCTTGGGCAAAGATCAGTTGTTCTCAGATAAACCTTACCTAGACATATATTTCTTGATCTGCTATGTATAATTTGTCAGTAGGTTGTAGGAGTAATATGGTTCTCTATGGTTTTCAAAACTAGCTAGGCATTGTTTATCTCTCACATTGTCTCACCCCTCCATCATGGTTTTCCCACTTAAGGTGCCCCCATTTCCCCCCTTTCTCCCTGCAAAGTTGTGATGTCATTGAGTGCCTTGTGTAAAAGGATCCCAAAATGCTGAGCATCATTCTGCCTCGTTTCTATTCTAGAACATCCTGGTTCTTGTAGTTATGTCTGGTTGCATAATTATTTATCAGAGCCAGGTTCTAGTATCCACATATGAGGGAGAATATATGTAGATTTTTTTCTGAGTCTGTGTTACTTCACTTAGTACAACAGTTTTTAGTTCCATCCATTTTCCTGCAAATTTCATGATTTCATCTTTCTTTACTGCTGAGTAAAACTCCATCATATAAATGAACCACATTTTCATTATCCACTCATCAATTGTGGGACACTTAGGTTGCTTCCATCTCTTAGCTATTGTGAAAAGAGCAGCAACAAACATGGATGTACATGTGTCTCTGCAATAGGATGAATCCTTTAGGTATATGCCAAGGAGTGGTATAATTGGGTCAAATAGTCGGTTCATTTGTAGAAAGAATGCTCCACACTGCTTTCCATAGGGGTTGAACCAGTTTTCAGTCCTACCAGCAGTGGATGAGTGTTCCCCTTTCCCCACATCCTCTCCAACATTTGGTATCACTTGTTTTCTTGATCTTAGCCATTGTGCCTTGGGTGAGGTGAAATCTGAAAGTGGTTTTAATTTGAATTTCCCTAATTATTAGTGATGTTGAACATCTTTTAAGATCTTTCATAGCCATCTTTACTTCTTTTAAGAACTCTCTGTTCAGCTCCTTAGCCCATCTTTTAATTGGGTTGCTTCTTGGTTCTCTGTTTTT
>NW_008335967.1:837673-839546 GCF_000622305.1 Nannospalax galili | reverse complement strand
TAGTTTAATGAGGTCCCATTTGTTAATTCTTGCCCTTGTTTCCTGAGCAATTAATATTCGGTTTAGAAAATCCTTTCCTATGCCTATATCTTGTAGGTTTTTCCAAATGTTTTCTTCTAAGAGTTTCAGAGTTTCAGGCTTTACATTGAGGTCTTTGAGCCATTTGGAATTGACTTTTGTGCAGGGTGAAAGATAGGGGTGTAGTTTCATTCTTCTACAAATGGAGATCCAGTTTTGCCAGCACCATTTGCTGAACATGCTGTCTTTCCTCCAGTTAATGTTCTTGGCCCTTTTGTCAAATATCAGGTGGCTGAAATTGCATTTGCTCATATTTGAGTCTTCAATTTGTTCCATTGGTCTATGGGTCTATTTTTGAGCCAGTAACATGTTGTTTTTATGACTATAGCTCTGTAATACAGCTTGAAATCTGGTATAGTAACCCCCCCGGCATTGCTCTTAGTGCTCAGTTTTGGCTATACAAAGTCTTTTGTGCTTCCATATGAATCTTAGGATAGTTTTTTCCAATTCTGTGAAAAATGTCGTGGGGGTTTTTTATTGGCATTGCATTGAATCTGTAATGGCTTTTGGCAGGATGGTCATTTTGACAATATTAATTCTTCCAATCCATGAGCATGGGAGGTCCTTCCATCTTCTGATGTCCTCCTCAATCTCCTTCTTTAAAGATTTAAAATTTTCATTGAAGAGCTTTTTAATATCTTTGGTCAGGTTTACTCCGAGATATTTTATTTTTTTTTGCAGCTATTGTGAATGGGTGTGTTTCCATGTGTTCTTTCTCTGATTGCTTTTTATTGGTATATAGAAAGGCTACAGACTTTTGTAGGTTAACTTTTTAACCTGCCATTTTACTGAATGTGTTAATAATTTATAGGAGTTATCGGGTGGAATTTTTGGTGTCCCTTAGATATAATATCATATCATCTACAAAAAGGGATAATTTAATCTCTTGTTTTCCAATTATTACTCCTTTAATTTCCTTCTCTTATCTTATTGCTCTTGCAAGAGTTTCCAGTACTATGTTAAAGAGACGTGGGGATAGTGTACAGACTTGTCTGGTTCCTGATTTCAATGGGAATGCTTCCAGTTTTTCTCCATTTAGAATGCTGTTGGCTGTGGTTTTGTTTGTTATATATGGCTTTCATTACGTTGAGGTGTGTTCCCTCCAGTCCAGTTCCCTCTAGGACTTTCAACATAAATGCATGTTGAATTTTGTCAAAGTCTTTCTCTGCCTTTATTGAGATGACCATGTGGTTCATGTCTTTGAGCTCATTTATATGATTTATGATGTTTATTGAGTTATGTATATTGAACCATCCCCGCATCTCTGGGATAAAGCTGACTTGATCATGGTGGATGATCTTTTTGATGTGTGTCTGTAAGCAGTTTGCAAGTATCTTGTTGAGAATTTTTGCATCTATGTTCATTAAGGATATCGGTCTATAGTTTACTTTTTTGGTTGTATCTTTATCTGGCTTTGGTATTAGAGTGATGCTGGCTTCATAGAAGGAATTTGGAAGTTCTCCTTCCATTTCTAATTTTTTGAATAAATTAAGTAGTATTGGATGCAGATCTTCTTTAAATGTCTGATAGAATTCTGCTATAAAATCCATCTAGTCCTGGGCTTTTTTTAGTCAGGAGGTTTTCTATTACTGTTTGTATTTCTTTTTGTGTTTTGGGTCTGTTTAAGCTGTTAATTTCTTCTTGGTTTAGTTTTCGTAGTTCCTGCTTTTAGATATCCATCCATTTCTTTTAGGTTTCCAAAATTTTGTAGCATATAGGTTTTTAAAGTATTCCCTTATAATATTCTGTATCTTTCTGGTGTCTGTTGTGATGTTTCCCCTTTCATCTCTGATCT
>NW_008335967.1:815151-835758 GCF_000622305.1 Nannospalax galili | reverse complement strand
CATTCAGAAGTTTATCCCTATCTTCTTTCAGTTCTTTGATTTCTTTGTGTGTTCTTCAAATTCACTGAATTCTTTTTCATGTTTATAATTGTTCTTTTGAGTTCCATGTCCTGCATTATCTCTAGGACATTCTCATTGTACTCCTCTAGAGGCATATTGGTATTTGGTGGGGATATGTTATTTTGGTTTTTCATGGTATTATTATTTCTCTGTGATTTTGACATGTGAATTTCTTTTGTAGTTTCTGGTTCTTGTGTGAGACTCAAGCCTTCAAGTTTAAGTCTGCTTCTTTTTGTGAACATATGTGTCTTTGTTTTTTACCTTTTGGGCATGAAAAGCTGGTTCCTCTAAGCTTCCAGTTCTCTCTTTTGATTTTATATTGGAGTGGCTGGATTGCTTTTGTCTTCAGGAGTGCCCACAGAGGCCCAATTCAGGTGAGGGTCAGATGTTTTCAGGCTTTCTCCTAAGGTCTGGGTCCCTCCAGGAACGATTTTGGCCTCAGGAATTTGGGGGTTGGACTGGCCTGGGCACCTGGCCCAGGAAAGATCCTGGTCTAGGGCAGCTGGTGGCCATGCCACCCAGAGATGCAAAGGCAAATGGAGCGGGAAGAGGCCCCAAGGACTCCTGGGGACTGCACTGAGGAGTTGTGTTTTTCTGGGTGCAAAGGATCTGGAAGAGGAAACTTCAGCCCCAGCATCCCAGAAAGAGGCTGGCCGGTGGTGCAGGCCCAGGGAAGCAGAGGGAGGTGAGGGTGCTGCCAGGCCCAAGCAGTGCTCTTGGGGCCCAGAGAAGGCACTATGTTTGTCTAGATGAAAAGGATTGTTGGGAAAAAAAAAATGAAATACCTTGATGAATGCTGTAAGAACTCTGCATTTTGATAGAAAACTCTGTTTAAAATGTTGATTTAGATTTACTTGCTAAGCTTGCCTGTTCTGCCTGATTTGTATCTACCACACATGGATGATTAACCTAGTTGAAATGCTAAAAATTGAAGTGCTGTAAACCTCCTTCCTGGACCCTGGACCCCAGACTCAGTTGCTTTACAATGTGTCCTGTAGGCCTGTTTGCACATACCAGATAACCGATAAGGAACAAAGAGAAGGAAGTCGCACCAGGCTTACACCAGATCTAGCCTTCCTGGAAAAGATGTTTAACCGAAACTATAGCTTTTAGAAGATGTTTGATCAAAGTGTCTGCTGAGGAATGCTTTTTGTGTAATGACTATGTGGGCCTATATAATCTGTATCTGACACTGAATGGGGGTCGATCGTTCTGACCAGACTTGCATGTCTTGGGAAACCGGTCGACCCAGCCGGCTGGAAAGTAAAGACTCTGCTTGATTTTTACATCTCCAATCCCGTGTATTTGTTATCTGGAGGGGACCCATCGAGTCACGGACCCTAACAGGATCAGGAAGCACTATTGGTTCCCCAGGTGTCTGGGGCCCAAAGACAAGGAATGGGACAGAACTCAGATTAGGAGAGACCGGCAGGAGAGATGGGAGTGTGAATGAGGGTGGCATGGAGGGCGTGATGGACTTACCCCAGAGAGAGGCCTGTGGACAGGAGAGAGGCACAAGACAGGTCTTCCAGACATGTTTTGAAGGTATATTTAGTCAATAGGATTGCTTGATTGTGTGAGAAAAGTCAGTGATGGCTTCATGAGGTTTGAAATATCTAGAATGATGGAATTTTATTTTGCAGGTATGGGAAAATTTGAGAAAGAAGCAGATTTTGGAATAAAGTCACTTTAGGCAAAATTCGAAACTTTTGTTGTACCTCTAAATGAAGTGGTAAATTGGGAGTTAATGTGATAGATTATATTACTTGTTCACAATTCTCTTCCTCCTTCATCCTTGCCATGGCTTCCCTTGGGCTGAGTCTGCTTCTCTTTCTCACTGACGTGGGTTTGGCTACATTATTTGGGTGAATCAATTAAATGTGGGTAGAAGTGATAGTGTGCTAACTCAACTGAGCCCATAGCTAACTTAGCGAAAAATAATGGATCCTTTGAAGATTTTAGCTTCTGCCATAGGAAGAGCATACCCTGGAAAAGTTTCTGGTATCTGAATGAAAGATGTGTGGTGCAGACCTGAACAGTACCTGTAGCCCAAGGCAAGTTGCCTCTGCAAACCTCAAGATAAATGAGCAAGAAATAACTATTTGTTATTATAAGCCATTGAGCCTGTGAGCTATTTGTTATACCGTGTTATTAAAGCAGAAGCATGACTAATGCAGTTAGAGATTTGAAAGCAGAGTTTATGAGGGAAGCCAGGGATGAAAATATAAACAGAAGCCAAAAGACTCATAGATCTTCAAGGAAGTGATTGTAGACAGACAAGAGATCCAGAGACAACCCTGGGGGTGTTTACTGTGATGGAGTCCCTGAAGGCAAAAAGGGGGAAACCAGAGTGGCTCATGGCTAACAAGGCAAATAGAAGAGTGGCTTTTGGACAGAAGAAAGACTTGAAGGATGTGGGGTTCTGGAAACAAGGAAGAGGGTCATTCAGGAGGAAGAAGATCAACCGAAGTAAAACCTGCTGCCTTATCATGTAGGTGGAAGACTGAGAGGTGATTTGGCATTCTGAAGGTGACTGTGACAGAAGACTTTATTTAGGTTAACTGGTATTCTGTGACAAATAGAGGATTTCAGGGAGAAAAAAAATCAAGAGAAAGAGGAAACTGTTTTGAGCAATATAGCTTATTAGATGAAAGATTATGGGATCCACTTCTCAAGTGATGGAGTTAGTTCTAGGTGAAGGCATTGGACGCTTTACTTTTGGCAACAAAGAAGGAGGAATTTGAACAGCTGGCTGGGTAGAGGTGATGGCTGTAGTTTCTAGAACTAATTGTAGGACTAGTGTACTATATCAACCAATATGTTAATTTCTTTATTGTGTGAGAATGACATTGAGCACAGCACTGTCTCTGACCTCAAAGAAATATCACAGAGGATAATGAACGTGCCCCAACTATTTGATGTGAAAAGAATAAATCAGGACCATGTGTCGTCTTCCTTCTGCTCTGATCACATTACAGTCATGAACTTTCTAGTAAATGGGTCACATTCACAGGGGAGGCAGGTGTAAGCTGGCAAGTTGTCCATCCTTTCTTTTATGGGACTTTGCCTCAAGTTTCCATAAGACTGTAAAGACTAGAACCCTTGGAGAAGATTAGTTCACATACTTCTTAGTGCAAAGAACCCTTTCCCATCAAACTGAAGGCTAGAAATAATCAACGAGGCCATTTTTGAAGTTTCAACTAGAAAATTTGCATAACAACTGGGGCAGAAATGTACTTCATTTTTATAAGGTACATTTTCATAGCTACTTCACTTACTATGGTCAATTTCATGATAGAATTTAACTTTTTGCCCATTTTAATTTATGGTGTTAAAGTGTTGCATCTGAGTACTTTGCTTAATTGGCTTCCAGAGAGTGACTGACAGGCATGGCTATGCTAATCAACTCTGAATCTCCATAGAAATTTTCTTTTACCTTCTATGATAATGTTATGCTTAGGAGCTGTCAGGAAATAGTATAAACTCCTTTGGGAATCTCACATTCTAGAGAAACTAGTCTGCGGAAAGATAATAAGCCACGTGGTTTATTGGTGCTCAAGGTACTGTAAGATGGGAGTCCTGAGTAATTGCCCTGTGGTAGCTTGAGACGTTACACCATACTGCATTAATACATGAGATACATTTTAGTTCACCAATAACATCCTTTATTTTGGAGTCTTCACACTGAGGTTGTAAATACGCTAGCTACTTACTCTTTTGCAGTCTCTGAGGAAACCACATCAGATTTTTATTTCTTCTCACTATCTGCTGGAGGCAAGATGACAGCTAGCAACAGAACAGAGCAGTCTATATACTGGGATGGGCATGTGTTTTTGTGGGTCATGTCACCTTTCAGGTGGAAATCTTAGTTGGTTAGGATACATAATGTAACTTCTATTAGGAAATAAAGGTAGTTGTAACATTGTGTGATGTAATTTAAGTTCACACCATCAAATATTTTCAATTTAACATGGAGAGCACACATATTTTTAAAAATGTTCTAACGCATTAAAATATACCATATGTAGTCATTTACGTGGCTTTTATTTTAATGCTTGACTAAATGAATGAAGTCTAAAAATCACAAAATCGATCTGATTCTCTAATTTAGTAGCTTGCAGTGTGATTTCATCCAAAAGATATATCTAACTGAGTGAGATAGAAAAGTCAATGTACAGGGGTTTGTACATAATGTTCTCCAGTATTAGCTAAAGCTATGCAGACACTTTTGACCAACTTAAGATAAAATAATATCAAAAATTCAATTGATTATTTGTTTGTTAAGTTGGTTGTTTCGTGTTAAGTTCTAAAGGATCATTTCAAATTACTAAGAAGATTATTCTCATGAAAAAAGGTCACATTAAATAATGAAAAGTATGGGGCTGGAGAGATGGCTCAGGGGTTAAGAACACTGTTCTTGCAGAAGACCCAGGTTTGAATACCAGCACCCACATGGCAGCTAACGACTGTCCATAACTCCAGCCCCAGGGGATCTGACAGCCTCTTCTGACCTCCACAGGCATTGCATGACACAGGTGCACTTATTATGTGCAGGAAATACATGCATACACATAAAATAAAAATAATAAAAATAAATAATGAAAAGTATGCCAGTTGTGGTGGAACACGCCTTCAATCCCAGTACTCAGGAGGCAGACACAGGTGGCTATCTGTGCGATTCAGGCCACTCTGGCCAGCTGGGGCTACAGGGAGACACTGTCTCAACAAACAAACAAAAATAAACAAGCACCACCCAAACAAAACAGAGCAAAAAATGAAGAGTTTTCATTAGTTTCCTCTTGCTGCTGAGCTTGGAGTTCTGCAGGTCAGAAGCCCAGCACAGTCTCAGTGGCCTGCATTCCCTCACAGCTCTAGGAGTCAATCTGTTTTGTGTCTTTCTAGCTTTTAAGAGGCCACTACATTCCTTATCACATGACCTCTGTCTTCCATTTCAGAGCTACAGCAGTGGGTTGAGTTGTTCGAAGGAAGCCACCTTTGGTTCTTCCTCTTCTGCCTCCCTGTTGTACTTAGAAAATCCTTGTAATTACTTAATCTTCTAAAAATAAGTGTGTAACAGGAGCAAAGGAAAAGCACAGAAAAGTAGATACATGGTTAGATAATGTACCATTTAAATTTGTCCAAAGTCATTGGACTGTAGAACATTAAGAATAAACTGTCAGGTGAACTCTGGACTTTGGGTGATAATATCATGTCAATTAGGGGTTTATTATTGTATGAAATGCATCATTCTGTTGGGAGACATTGATAGGGCTGACTCTGAATATGTATGAGAAGGGGGCTTATGAGATATACCTGTACTCATTCCTCAATTTTTCTACAAACCTAAAATAGGTCAAAAAGTAAATTCTTCTTTTAATAATGTATTTTAAAATTAATTCTTTCAGATTTTCATACATGTATACAATGTATTTTGATCATATTCCCCCCACAACCCTCCAATTTAATGTCCTCTATCCCCCTCCTAACTTCATGTCCTTTTATTTTTAGCCCACTGAGTCAAATTATTGCTTTCAGTATGAGCACGGGCATGGGGCTGTCCACTGGAGACTGGACAACATGCCAGGTGCCACATCCCTGAAGATAACTGCAGCCATCAGCTGCCAGTAATACCTCTACTGGAAGTGGAGCTCCATGTTGCCAGGGTATGTATTCTAGTATTCCGTTAGAAGGAGGATATGGTAAAACATCCTATCTCTTATTGATGCTTGTAGTTTTGAAATGCAGCGTAGTGATTAAGCAGGGGTGTGAAATCGGAAAGGACTCTCCTGGATGATCTTATCCTGAAAATCCACAAGAGGGAGATATGTTGCCATCAAAATAGAGAGTGGACCCAATGAGAAAGCAACTCCTAACTTTTCTGAGCAGGGTATTTCAGTATTTTTCCCCAGTGGAAATGAGAAAGGGACAGGCATTCTAAAGCTCAGCTTCATAGTTTTCTTTGGCAATGGGAGATTAGATTTAGGGATGCTCAGTGACTTGCTGACTTCTGGAATAAGCATGATGTGTCAAGGTTTATAACTTGTTAACAGTTTCAGTGAAGGTATCTAAAGGATTTAGGGGTTTTGTTTGGTTGGTTTTGATGGGGACCTGACTCTCTAGGATAGGTGGTGAAGCCAGCTTGGTTGTTTCCCCTTCCCCTTGTCTTGGCAGTAGTGGCACAGTTAGTGCTGCCCCAATCTGGTGAAGAATCCCCTTTAAGTGCTCTCAGTAGTGTCTCTGTCTCCTTTGGGCCAGTTGTCCCAACACAGTAAGTCATTTTGGCTTTCAGCAGCCTTCACCTACCCAGAGGTCAAGATGAACTTCAGGTAACAGTTCAGAAAAGGGACACAGGTAATCATTCCTTGTCACATACACTTGTACCTTGAAATTGCTACTCATTACCTGACTTCTTCATGTTTAGGTGGTCAGTGGAGACAGAACCCTTCAGAATTTCAACAGAAACATTCTCAATATTACTATGAGTTCATCTGCATGCTTTATTTGGTTCCCCTTTGTTCTTTTCTGTTCCTGTGTGTGTGGATGCTAATTTAAAAATGATATCTTTCTGCTTGCCATTCTTGACCTCTCCCTCATTCTTAAAGCTATTTCTTTCCCATTTGCAGTATTCCTCAGCAGGTATTTCATTTCCCGTGTCTGTCATTCCCATCCAGGGTGCCTCATGGGCATCCTTTCTTAGGAAGACATCCTGGGGAAGATTAAGAGCACAGGCTAGACTTAAAGGACAGTTTTTGCTCCTGGCCCTCCAAGGTCGACTAAGTTCCAGGGGACTATGGAACATCTCTCAAAATGTCCTTAACTGTGGTGAGTCACCTGTCCTCTTGTTCAGGGAGACCATGGAGACCCCACAAGATGGACTTGAACCAGTGTTCAATCTACAAAGAGGAGGGTCAGCTCAGAGGAAACATCTCATCCGTGCTTCCAAGTGAAGCCAGAATGGTCGAGCAGGACCTTTGACTTATCTTCACACAGATGGAACTGGTAAAAGAAAGGAGCCAGGAGCTCCTCCCAAGCCCATGTGACCCCTGAGGAACAGATCCTCAAACGACCTTAAGTGTAAACATAAATTGACTTATTTGGGCCAACTGTATGGTCTTAAACACCCAAAAGGAAAGTATAACCAAAGAATAAAGTCATCAGTGTATTTCTTTAAGAGTTCAAGGGATTATACTTCCCAGACATTAGGCTTCAGTCCATATAAAAATTTATTTAGTCAATTATTTTTCATTGATGATTTTGTTCCTAATCAGAAAGTGCTGCTCAGATGTAAGACTTCAAATCTTAGTCTGCAATACTGTAGTGCCCACCTGTAGCTAAGGGAGACAACCCACTACTGTTCTAAAATGATGGATAAATTTGTTTTCTCCCCCTATCTAGAAGCTTTTGAGAGGGAACTGACACTGATTCTAACTACTCCAACAGCTATCAAAATACCTGAAAGCAAATCCTGAATCTAACACTCTCGAGCCCAGCCATGACAGACAAAAGAAAAATGAGGAGGAACCCAATAGAGAGATGCTTTTGGAAGCTCTTGACAAAAAATCCCAATGGACTCTGATATGAACCTTTGAAATTTGCCGTGTTCTTTGTTCTGGCTCTCTATCTAGAGCTTGTAATGATTGCTACTCTTGCCTTTACTTCTCCTTCACATCCCCTATTCATCAGTAGACTTTCTTTTCTCCCTAAGATAAGAGTTATGCAATTTGGGAGTCTTTTAGAGAGACCCGCTGAAGAGGTACCCCAATTGCCTCACCCTGAATCCCTGTTCATCATGGAAGAAGCCAGAGTGGTCTGCGTCCCGATTCCCTATCAGCAATTTGGATAACCTCTTCAGAGGATGGTGTGATAAGAATAGGAGGTAGGAATTGGCTAGGCAGTTAGGGTAAAAAAGACCCCAAAGAAAAGTAGCCAGTTTCTTGGCTAAAAGTCAAAATGTTCTTGGGCCTCTTAGCAACATACTTTGTTCCAAAGGCCAAAAATGACAAAAGTATTTGGGAGCTCTTATCTAAGCCCTAAAAGATTTTAGGGTTACCTCTTCAGAGGGGTAATGTTTGGGTAGCAAAAAGCCCCATTTAAAAAGAAATAAAGAGTACATGAAGTTGTCAGAAAAAAGTGATGGGGAAACATGGGAGGTATTGGAGGGGAGAGAGTGGGCATGGATTTGATCAAAACACCTTATATGCATGTATGAAATTCTCAATAATGTTTTTTTTTTAAAGTTAAAAAAAAAAAAGAGCGCAGGCTAGAAAACTTTCATTAGGTTCACAATTCAGCCTCAGCACTGACCAGCTGTGACCTCAGGAAAATTGCTGGTGCTTTAGTCTCACAAGCTGAAAAACGAGGAGAGTGATACTGCCCATGTCACTAGATTTCTGTGAAGATGAGAAGGGCTCATGTATGTAAAAGGCTGAGAATAGAGCCTGCACATAGGAAACACTCTTAAGGATTGGCTATTACTAATGTGGATGGCCTTATGTAGCTGTGGGTTCCGCAGTGATTCAATTGACTACAGAGAAAAGCCTTTATAAAAAAATGGTCTGTTTTGAACATGTACAGATTTACATTTTTTCTTGCCATAATTCCCTAGACAAGACAAAAAACAACTATTTACACAGCATTTACATTGTAATAAGTGTTGTAAGTTATCCGAAGATGATTTAAAGTATATGAGAGGATGTGCATGGATTATTGGCAATATACTGTGCTATTTCATGTAGGGGACTTGGGCATTTTCAGATTTTAGTATCCCTGGGGTGTCCTGGAACCCACACCCTGCAGGCACCATGGGGGATTTGTGATTATTATTAATGTCTCCTATCATAGCTTTCTTTTTTCTTTTCATCTATACCCAAAGTCTCTCCCACCCCTTTTAGATAATTTCTGAGCTCTAGACTCAGTTCCTAGAGTCTTCTAGACATAGCTACACACGCTGTTCACAGATTCCTTAGCCTTAGCATGTTCAAAATTGACCTTATGATCTATTATTCTTCTCTCCCTACAAGCCACTTTCATTTGTTTCCTGCTTCGTCCTTCTGCCAATGGTACCATTTCTTGTCTAGTAGCTAAAGCCAGGAGACTATGAGCTATCCTTGTCTTTAGTCCTTTACCTCCAGCTCATTTGGTTATCAAATTATGCCACATACCTAATCAACTTTATTCACCCTCAAGTCTTTAGTAAGTCCAGGGTCTTTGAGCTTATCTTCCTGCCTCTACTTGTACTCTGTTTTTCTCCATAATGGCCAGGATGATCTTTTGCAAATGGAAATTTGATCCAGTGCCTCTTCAGATTAAAAATATTCCATAGCTTTCAAGGTTCCATGTGGCTTGACACATAGATCTTGAATGATATGACCCCTGCTTGCCTCCTGTGCTAGCTTTTTGCTTCTCTCTGACATCCGGAAAATGTCATCCTTACGTCATCTTGAGTGTATAAAGGGACACTCTCACTGTATGTGAGGCTGGGACAGATAGTATCTAAATCCTCTGTGTTAAATTCACATCCTACCACATGGTAAATATTAAATGCATGCTAATATCATATGAATAAAGGCCTGCTCCCTGGCAAATGGGAATTCTCTCTGGCTCATAAACTGTAAAATAAAACTGTCCTTAGTGTGTTGATTGGAATCAGCATGTTTCACAACATAATTAAAAAGTGAGAAATGTTTCCAGCACATCAGTAATATAGACACTTTCAAATAATGTCTGAGGAAATGCAAGCTCAAACTTACAAATAGCCTTTTGCATAAACAACACTCAGAGGTGCATTTTCTCCTTAATGCATGTACATAACTTCCATTAACGTTCTTTGCCTCAGTGTTTAGCTTTTATTTTTATGTCTGTTGTATAAATCTGACTCCTGACACCTTAATGGAAAGATCTTAGTTTGTAATGACATCATATCAAATGTGAAGTTGAGGTAGTTGGATTTGCTTAGAAAACTTTCAGCTAAGAATGTTCATCTGTAATCACCCCAAAAAGCTTTTCTGAAACCAGTGACACTCTGCTTGACAAGGGAGCATCTTTAGCCCAAAGGTCCTGATGCTACCTCCTCCCATCTACTCTACATCTCCTGGGTGATTTTTTTTTGGTCTTTTTATATATTATTTTTTGTGTATGAATGTATTGCCTGCATGTGTGTAAGTGCACCTGTGTTGTGCAATGTCCTTGGGAGGTCAGAAGACAATGTCAGATCCCCTGAAACTGGAATTACAGACAGTTGTTAGCTGCCATGTGGGTTCTGGGAACTGAAACCAGGTCCTCTGCAAGAGCAGCCAGTGTGTTAACCACTGAGCTATCTCTCCAGCCTCCTGGGTGATTTTGTATGGATAGCTAGAGGGACATGGCTTAAGGAAATCCCCACTGAATACTTGAAGGGCCAGACTGGACAGAACATTTGAAAATCATTAATGGCTTCTGCAGAAGTTGCCAAGGTCAGGCTGGGAAGATAGCTAAGTAGATGAGTACTTGCTGTGCAAGCAAGCGGACCCAAGTTCAGATTCCCAGCATCCATGTAAATTCTGGGCATGGTTGTACATGCCTGTTACCTCAGTGTTGCTGGGTGGAGACAGGCAGATCTTAGGAACTTGCTGGCCAGCCAGCCTAGCCAAAATGTGAAGTTCCAATTCAGTGAAAAATTCTTTCAAAAATTAGAGTGAAGGAGTGATTGAGAGAGACATCCAATGTCCTCCTTTGGCCTCCACATGCACATACATGGGTGCACGCACAGACACATACTTAGGCAGGCACACACACACACTCACACTATATATATATATAACAAAGGACCTAAGATGCTGTAGGGGTGGCAAGAAGGAGGTAAAGGTGATGGAAATATAGTTCAGTGTGTGTGTGTGTGTGTGTGTGTGTGTGTGTGTGTGTGTGTGTGTGTATACATGTGTATGTGGAGGCTAGAGCTTGATGTAGTGTGTCTTCTTTAATCACTCCCCACCATAGTTTTTGAGACAGGGTATCTCACTGAGCTTGGCTTATTTGGCTAGAGTGGCTGGCCAGCAAGTTCTAGGGATCCTGTCTGCTTCTCTAATACTGGGATTCAGGTGTGCTGTAGTGCTGGCTTTTCATGTGGATGCTGGGGATTAGAACTCAGGTCCTCATGCTTGTGCTCCTCTCCTGGGCTTTCTTATGTGGTTCAGAGACCTTAAAAAGTTGGGCATAGTCACAGGTCTTTAGTTATTCTCACAATTCTTTTTTAGCTTCCCTGACAGAAAGTTTGGCCACTGAATTCTGCTTGTTATAAGCAGAAATGTGAAACCCAGCATCTTCCTAACTAATCTTTACTCCATTCCCACCCCATCTGCCTTTAGCATGGTGACCACCCTGATGAATGATGCATGTGTTTGACCTTCGTGCTGAATTGGGACCCTGGTATTTTATTCTAATTTATTCATTGGATCAGACAGAAACTGAATATTTTAATTCTAGTACAATACCACTTCTCTAAACATGAAGTACAATGGATATTTCAGGGACCATAGGGTGTTAGGCTGGAATGTTAGGGAGGAGGAAGCTGAAGCTCACAGAACTGAAATTGCTAGCTTCAGAGCTAGGTTGAGATGTACAGCCCCTCCTTTCAATTCATATTTCCCACATTTTCTCTCCATTCTTTCCATTCTTTTCGTATTCTTTCTATTATATGGGCAAACTTGTACAATGTAAAAGACAAAGTCATCTAAAAATTAAAGTTTGTTCTTTGATAATTTCATAAATGTATATATGTACTGTGATCACACTCTCCATTTCTTCTTTTACCCTCTTCTGTATCCTATCATACCCCTTCTTACTAATAGATCTCCCTTGTACTTAACTGTCTTGTGTGTGTGTGTGTGTGTGTGTGTGTGTGTGTGTGTGTGTGTGCACGTGTGTGTGTTCATATGAACACATACGTTCACATGTGTGTGAGCATCCCCAGGTGTGTGTGTGTGTGTGTGTGTGTGTGTGTGTGTGTGTGTGTGCACGTGTATGTGTTCTACTGCATTTAAGATTAATGGGGGCTGGAGAGACGGCTCAGTGTTTAAGCGCACTGACTGCTCTCCTAGAAGACTCAACTTCGGTTCCCAACATGAACATGGTAGCTAACAACCATCCTTAACTACAGTTCAAGGGGATCCAACATTCTCTTTTGGTCCCTACAAGCATTGTATGACATGGGTGCACATAGATGCATGAAGGCAAAATACTCATATACAGAATATAAAATAAGTAAATTAAAAAACTAATTAGGGCCACTTGTACAAGTATGGGTGGGGTTAATTTACCTGAGCAAGGGAAACTTACCAGTGGGTACAACACTGATTCTCCCTCCCCCAGCTACTATTAACTGCTTATACCTCCTCAGGGAGGGGTGGGGTCTATGAGCCCCTCCTTTACCCATGATAGAATGTTGAGGGGCCCAGTCTCCTTCAAGTAGCCACTGCTGCTGAGTTCATGGGGCCACAGTCATGTCATGTTCATAAGATAGCATTTTATGGCAATCTTTCTGGCTCTCATATTGTTCTCCCTAGTTCTTCTGTCATGTTCTCTAAGCCTTGGAGGGGATGATAAAGATGTTCTTTGTAGTACTGAGTACTCAACAGTTACTTATTCTTTTGGCTTTGATCAGTTATGAGTCTCTGCATTAGCCAATGTTCACTGCAAGCAAAAAGTTCTCTTAGCAAGGCTAAGAGCAGCACTAGTCTATGGGGGCAAACATATTTAGAAGGCAGTTTGACACTGTGTCAATTTAGCAAAGTAGCAGTAGTGGTTTCCCCTTTAATCATATTTATAGTACTAGGCATGAGTTCTTCCTGAAGAATAAGCCTAAAATTCAGTCAGAAACTGGCTGGTTACCCCTGTAATAATCATGCCATTTATTGCACCAGTGGGTACATCCTAACTGGCAGGTTGGTCTTGTATTCACTTGTGGGTAAGACCACTGATTTCTCCCCCTAAAACCTGCATAAAACCTTCTGACACAATGAAAGCTAGAAAAAAGGGAGGAAGATTTTAGTTCAGTTCCAGCTTATTTTCTCTATGAAGTACATCCAAAAATGTGTGGTTTCTTTAGCAATAGTTCTGGTAGCAAACAAGACCAATGACAACATCCTGTATTCTTTTGAGTGCCTCTGCAGCTTCCCTGACCAACAACTCAAGAGGAGGTATCCCACACTGACACTGGGAATTTTGTTTAATAATGACGGATTCTGGAAGCAGCATTATCCAACCATGTAGGGTATCTCTCTTCAAACTCTTTTAAAAACATTATATTTTTAAATTGGCTTACAAATCAGTAGGCTTCTGCATAGCTTTATCACATATCATTAGTTTTGTTTAGTCCACCATCCACCATCTCCCTTCTCTATCCCCATTAAAAAAACCAACCTTTTTATTCCCAGTATTCCTTCCCTCTACTTTCATATTACATGTCTCCTCTCTTAATACCTACATCCCCAGCCCTTTTCTAGTTTCCTGGCCTCTGTGGGCACTCCAAATTAAATACACAAATAAAAAAAATATGTAACTAGGATCTGCATGTGGCATTTGTTTATCTGAGACTAGGGGTTGATAGACTGATTACGTTTTCTAGCTTCTGTGAACAAAGCAGCAATGAACATGGATGTGCAAGTATCTCTTGATATGGATATTGAGTCCTTCTGGGTATACGCACAGGAATAGTATAGCAGAGTGATGTGGTAGTTATATCTTTTTCTTTTTTAAACTGATATTTTGCAAATTTTGCACAATATAATTTGGTTGAATTTAGAGCCTCTTTCTAATCTATATCCCCCTACGACCCCCCTGCCCAATTTCATGTTCTCTTTCCTTAACACACACACATACACACACACACACACACACACACACACACACACACACACACAGAGGCCTATAGAGTCAAACTTGTGTTCCCACATACCCTTTGGTGTAGATTCATCCAGTAGTGCCTGTTCAACCTACCAAGTTAACCTACCCTTAAATGACATGGACTCTCCTACTCCTAGCAGCTATCAGTTGACAATAGTTATTTAGGTAGGGTTGAGGCTTCTTACCTACCTCCTCTTGTTCATGCTAGGATTCTGCCTGGCTTGAGCTTACGTGGTATTTGTGTATGCTGTCAGCATTGCTGTGAGTTGATATGAGTAACTTCCCAGCTGTCTAGAGAACTTACTTTCCCTGTGATCATCCACCACCTCTGGCTCTTGCAATCTTTCTACTCCCTCTTCTGCAATGATCCCTGAGCCTCAGAAGGCAGAAGTTTGATATAGGTGTCCTATTCAGGGATAAACAGTCTTCAGCCTTTTATTCTCTGCACATTTGCCAGTTTTGGGTTTCTGTGTTAATCACCATCTGATGCATAAAGGAAGCTTCTCTGGTGAGAGTTGAGAGATGCATTAACTGATGGGTATTACCATAAGTCTTTAGGAGTCAGTTTAATACTGTATTTAGCAGAATAATAGTATTAGGTTCTCCTCTATGGCCTGTGACCTATCCAGCCACAGGCTCCTAGGCCTGATCTCAATGTCAGGTATGGGCTCCATCATAGGGAGAGGACCTTGGGTCCAATTAGATATGGTTATGGTTATTCTCATAATATTCATGCTACTATTGCATCAGTGGGCATATATTGCCTGGCCAGTTGTTATAGCTTTCAGGACTCACAGCTGGGTAAGGATGATGATTAATTTTGTCTTCTGGTAGCATGCATAGCACCATCTGATACTATTAAAGCTAGCTGGTAGAGATGAATCTTTGAAGTAAGTACCAGCTTGATTTCTCCTTGTTTGTTCTATAGCTTGTGTATGTAGTGTTGAGGATGTGGTACAGCCACCATGGAAATCAGTGTGGAGATTCCTCAAAAAGCTAGAAATAAATCTACCATGTTATCTAGTCATACCACTCTTGGGCATATAATCCCCAAACTCTTTATCTTACTACAGAGATACCTGTTCACCCATGTTCATTGCTGCCCTTACTAGCTAGGAAATGAAAACAACCTAGATGACCATCAACCGATAAATGGGTAATGAAATTATGCTACATTTACACAACAGAATATTAGTCATCTGTCAGTAACCCGCAAAATTATGAAATTTGAAGGTAAATGGATGGAAATGGAAAAAATTATTCTGAGTAAAGTAACCTATACACACAAAGACAAATGTCACACCTTCTTTCTCATAGCTGTATGCTAGCTTTGAATTCTTAGACGTGCTTGTTTGGATAGGACAATCCAGAGGCATCAGGGAACTAAAAAATTGTTGTGGGGATTCGGGATGGGAAGGAGGCTTCATGGATAGGGACATAGAATGCAGTGATATAAAAGGGGAAAGGGAATAATAGGGGTGGAAGGGTTAAATGGGGGTGGGGAATGGGAAGCTAGGTCAGAGGAGGCTCTAGTTTGTGTCAAGTTGACAAAAGCTAACCAGCACCTGGCCCTGCCTTATTTGGTGTTCTATATGTTTCTTGTACTTGAGTGGCCTCTCTTCCACTAGATTTGGGAAGTTTTCTGCTATGATTGTACTTCAAATATTTTCTATACTTTTTGTATAGAGTTCTTCTATACCTATAACTCCTATATTTATTTTTATTTTTTCAAATTGTCCCAAAGACTTTATGTATTCTGCTTGTATCTTTAAGAAAGTAAAAAATATTTGGTATTTATTTTGTCTCTCTGTGCATGTGTATATGGGGGCATGTGTGCCACAATGGACATGTGGAGGAGGACAGAGGCAACATGTAGAAGTCAGTTCTCTCCTTCTACCATGTGGGTGCTAAGGATCAAACTCAGGCTGTCAGGCTTGGCACCAAATGCTTTTACCTGCTGGGCCATCTTGGAGGCTCTTGCATGTTTTTTTTTTTTTTTTCTTTTTTCTTCTCTCAGTACACTGTCCATGACTGAATGTACTAAAGACTCTACCTTTCTTCAAGCCTATGATTCATCCTTTTGGTGAGGATTCATCCTTTCCACTGAGCTTTTTATCTTATGCATTGAATTTTCAATTTCTAGCTTTATTTCTGTTTGGATTTTCTTCAGTGTTTTTATTCCTTTATTGAATTCTTTTTCATCTTCTGCGTTGCATTCCTTATTCAGTTCAGCTGTTTGTTTCCTCTTGGAATTCACTCAGACATCAATTCAGATCCTCTTTTATTTCTTTAAATATTTATTCTCATTCTTTGTCTAGAATTGCATCTAAGTCACTGTCATTGGGGGCTGCTTACTCTGGGATTTTGGAAGAGACATATTGTGTTGATTTTTCATGTGATTTGTGCTTTTACATTGGGATTTGAACAGCAGGGGTTAGATAATTATTTGATTAAAAATACCAAGGTCACTTTTATTCTTTCAGTTGGAAATATTTGCAATGTTTGGGGGAGACTAGGTTGTATTAGGGTTGAGGTATCTTTTCCGTAGTAAGACTAGTGTTCAGAGTACCAGGCTCAAACTGTAGCCATACCCTATAACAACAGTCACTATCCAGGGGAAGATCCACTATGAAAATAGAGTAATAATCCAGACAGCAATCAGTCCTTAAAGGAGACATTGATTGCCTTGTGTGTACTAATATATTAATTATTATGGGTCTAAGAGGAAATAAAAAGAAAAGGTAAAGAAGACAATTAGCTATAGTCAGAATAGTGATTAATGGAAGTATGAGAGAAAGTAGAGGAAGGGAACGTAAACAGGAGGGAAACAGTAGGGGCAAAAAATTTCGGGGGAATGAGAGAATTTTGCCTAATGGTAAGACTGAAGATAAGAGAAGTAATGATATTCTATTAGATAATATAGAACAATACTATCTCCTAGGAGGCTGAGGTATAGGGACTCAGCCAACCAGGACAAACTGTGTTCTTTGAAGAGGGAAATGCAAAAGGAAAGAAACAAGAGAGCAGGGAAAAATGAAAAAAGAGAAGAAAAAGAAAAATAGCTAAAAAATAAAATAGGAAATAGGAAAAAAGAACAAAAAGTAATGTACGTTTTAAAAAACACTGAAAAAGGCTGGAAAGGCCTGCTAAAAATGACCTGCTAAAATGACCTTGGGCATTAGACACAGACAGGCAGGATTGATACAGAGGACTAGGAAACTGGGAGAAGTCACAGGATGTGAAAACCGCCTGCCCTGATTGTGGGCTTTCTTCTGGTTTCTCTTCTGTTCCTTCTTGTGTTCCTTCCCTGTGTTGGGGAGTTCTATGCAATGGGCACTCTGTTATCCACTCTGAGTCAGCATTTGGGTAATCAGATTACCACTGCAGTGCTTCACGCATGGTGTCTCTGATCTGGTCACATGTACCTCTGCAAATTCCACCATCATTTTTATATCACAAAAGTCCTAGAAATCTTTGTAGGCTGATTTAAAGTACTCTAATGTATTATTAAAAGGCATAAAAAGATAGATTATATTTTTTGAGGATTTGATTTACTGTCAACTAAAAAAAACTGTTTAGTCAGCTTTTTCATGGTACTGGGATTGTATTCAGAGTCTTGTGCATGCTCAGTAAATACTCTACCATTACCCCTCAATTTTGATAGTTAGACAGTTGTAAGGGAAAATTATTGTCCTGTTTTGAACACTGCCTTGTCTTTTGTGTCATTGAATAGCACCGTTACACTTCATTGCTGATGACAACCATACTCTAGTCACAGTAATTATTTTTCTTTTAGTTTAAATATATTTCAAGCATACAAAGAAGAGCAAAAAATATATACAATATCATCTTCATCATCTACTATCTAGATTTAATGCACATTAACTCTTTGAATTATTTATTTTTATTTTATGTGTATGAACGTGTTGCCTGCATGTGTGTAAGTGCATCCATGTCGTACAGTGCCAGTGGAAGACAGAAGAGGGTATTGGATTCCCTGGAACTGGAGTTACAGATGATTGTTAGCTGCCATAATGGGTCCTGGGATTTGAACCCAGGTCTTCTTCAAGAACTGCCAGCGCTCTTAACTGCTGAGCCATCTCCCCAGTTCATGCACACGAACTTTTGTCACAACTTCTTCAGATACTTAAAAATCTTTAAACATTTATTGATTTTGTGTGTGTGTGTGTGTGCATGTGCGTGTGTCTGTGTATGTGTGTGTATGTGTGTGAGTATGCCATAGCTCATGCATAGGTCAGAAGACAGCTTACAGGAATAAATTTTTGCTTTCTAAAATATGGGTCCAGGGGAATCAAACAGTACCTGAGCCACCTTTCCAACCCTTCTGTTACTTTTAATGAAACTAAGTATTTTAGATACATTAAGAAAGTTACTCAATTTTCAAATCTCTTATGGATAAACCTTTTTTTAAATTTGAAGCATGTTCATTTCTTTGTGTCTCTACAATGTGTCTGATAACAAACAGAAATGCATTATAGTGTATACATTCTTTTCCAACTTCCCTTTTACTTTACTAATAGTTTTTAAAAATATTTTTATTTGAGACTTTCATACAATTTATTTTGATCATATTCAAACCTCCTCCACTGTCTCCTCATAGACACACCCACATTCATATCCCTTCACTTCATGTCCTCTGCTTTTTAAAAACCTTATGGAGTCCAATTTGTGTTTCTCCAAATACTCTT
Source organism: Nannospalax galili (assembly GCF_000622305.1). NCBI lineage: Eukaryota > Metazoa > Chordata > Mammalia > Rodentia > Spalacidae > Nannospalax > Nannospalax galili. The sequence continues at coordinate 817,111 of NW_008335967.1, read as the reverse complement.
GGGTATGGGTCCATCACTTAGAATGTGGTTAACATATGCAGCATCATAGGCTTAAGAAAAACTGATTCTCTCTCTACCAGAATCCATCAATAATTCCTCAGCTAGGTCTGGGGCTTCATGCCTACTACCTATCTCCATGCTGAGATTTTTGTCTGGCTTGGGCTTGTGCAGATCTTCTACATGCTGTCAACCATTGTGGGTTCACATGTGCAACTGCCATGTTGTGTCCAGAAAGCACTGTTTTGTTGCATTTGTCCCCCACCTCTGGATTTTACAATCTTTCAAATTCGTCTTCTGAGATGCTCCTTGAGCCATTGGGGGAAGGGTGTGAGATAGAGGTCACATTTAGGGTTGAGCATTCTGTAGTCTCTTATTCTCTGCATGTTGACTACTTGTGAGTTTTTGTGTATATCTTTACCTATTGCAAAAAAGAAGCTTGTCTGATGACAGTTGAGAGATGCACTAGTCTATGGGTGTAATGATAAGTCATCAGGAGTTTATTTAATACTGTGTCCATTTATCAGAATAATATTAGTCACTAGATGGTCTGTGACCTGTCTAACCAAGGTTCTTGGTCCTAATAACAGTTCCAGATACAGGTTCCATCTTGTGAAGCAGGCCTTACAATCATAAAGTGACAGGTTACTCCCATAACATTTATGCCACCATTGCAACAGTGGGACTATCTTTCTGGGCTAGTCTGTATTGTCGTTTGTAGGATTTACAGATAGGTAAGACTGATGGTTGCTATTCTCTTCTGGTAGCACACATAGCATCTTCCAGCACTGTGAAAGTTAGCAGTAGAGATGAAGTTACAAGGTCAGTACCATGTTCTATAACTCACATATGTAGTTCTTCAGTGATATGGAATATCATTCATCTATTAAGAAAAATGAAATTATGAAACTTGCAGGTAAACCGATGGAGATGGAAACAATCATCCTGAGTGAGGTAACCCAGTCCCAGAAAGCCAAATATTGCATGTTCCCTCTCATATGTGGAATAGTACCTTTGAATCTTCAGATATATGTTTTATTTGTTTATTCAGAGAGGTCAAGAAACTAGTAAGGGGCGATGGTAAGGATGCTTCATGGGAGGTGAGCTATAATGCAGTGATATAAATGGGGAAAAGGGACTAGTGGAGCAGGAAGGATTAGATGGGGCATTGGTACACGATTACAGGACAGAGGAGTAGAGGAGGAACTGTGTGGAAGGATAACTAGCACTGAAGGCCTTCTGAAGAATTAATATGGAAACTTAGTACATGTGTAGTGGCACAGTAATTTATTTTCATTGATCTACAAATTATTTATTTAGGCTGCTATGTGTATGAAGCTATTTAATTAAAAATACCATAATTTATCTTTCGCTATTAGTAGATATTTATAATCAATTTTTTTATTATTTATTTATTTTTTTAATTAAAAAACAGGGTTTCCCTGTAGCCCCAGATGGCCTGGAATTTGCTATGTAGACCAGGCTGGCCTCAGTCTCACAGAGGTCTGCCCGCCTCTGCCTCCTGAGTGCTGGAATAAAAGGTGTGCACTACCACTCCCAGCTAAATACATACATTTTAAACATGATGAAATGGTCCTATGAAAAAAAGTTAATCTAGTTTACATTCTCACCTTACTTTTTCTTATGGTATTGAGGATCCAACCCAGGGCATTGATGGGCAAGTGTTCTACTACTGAGTTATATGCCTAGTCCCTCATCTTACCTTTTTAAGAGAACCTGTTTACATTGTCACCAGCATTTGTTACTATGTTTCATTTGTGCCAATCTAATAGATTGATCAAAATGTCATCTCAATGTACATCTGATCCTAATTACTGATGAGTCTCAGTGTCTTCTTATATTCCTTATTTTTTAAAATATTTTATTATTTTATGTGTATGAGTATATTGCCTGCATGTCTGTAAGTGCATCCATGTCGTGTAATGCCTGTGGAGGTCAGAGG
>NW_008335967.1:814191-814856 GCF_000622305.1 Nannospalax galili | reverse complement strand
CTTTGGTTATACTTCCCTTTTGGGTGTTTAAGGACATACCATTGGACCAGATAAACTGATTTGTTTTCACTCTTGAGGTCGTTTGAGGATCTGTTCCTCAGGGGTCCCATGGGCTTGGGAGGAGCCCCTGGCTCCTTTCTTTTACCAGTTCCATCTATGTGAAGATAAGTCAAAGGTCCTGCTCGACCATTGTTGGCTTCTCTTTGAAGCATGGAGGAAATGATTCCTCCGTGTTGACCCTCCTCTTTATAGACTGGACACTGGTTCAAGTCCATCTGGTGGGGTCTCTTTGGCCTCCTTGATCAAGAGGTCAGATGACCCACCACTATTACAGGACATTTGGCGAGATGCTCATGGTCCCTGGGAACTAATCGGCCTAAGAGGGCAGGGAGCAAAAAGTGTCCTTTGTATCCCTCTGACCCAATTAGTATAGATCTCAAGGTATGTCTGTTAAACATCCAAGAAGGTTAGTTCCACCATTCTGGCATTTTTAATTACTGTGTGTCCTGCAGATAAATCTTGGGTAATGACCAGTTGGTCTCAAATAAACCTTATCTAGAGATATATTTCTTGATCTGTTATGTATAATTTGTCAGTAGATTGTAGGAATAATATGGTTCCCTCTGGTTTTTGTGACTAGCTAGGCATTGTTTCTCTCTTGTATC
>NW_008335967.1:792963-809748 GCF_000622305.1 Nannospalax galili | reverse complement strand
CTGGTTCTCTCTTTTGATTTTATATTGTTGTGGCCAGATTGATTTTGTTTTTCAGGAGTTCTGCGGTGGCCGAATTCCAATGTGGGTCAGAAGTTTTCAGACTTTCTCCTTAGCTCTGGAATCTTCTAAGAATGATTTTGGCCTCAGGAACTTGGGTGTTAGACTGACCTGAGACCCTGGCCGTGGCCGCGCCACGCAGGGATGCAAAGGCAGATGGGGTGGGAAGAAGCCCCAAGATTTCCCAGGGAGTGGATTGAGTAGCTGGGTTGTACTGGATGCAAAGGATCAGGGAGAGGAAAGGTAAGCCTCGGAGCCCCAGAAAGAGGCTGTCAGCCCCAGCAAGAGGCTGGCAGGTGTTGCAGGACCAGGGAAGTAGAGGGAGGTGAGGGCGGGGCCAGGTCCAGAAGCTGTGCCCCTGGGGCCCAAGAAAGGCACTAACCTGGTCTGAGAAGGGTCAGGAAGCAGTATTGGTTCCCCCAGTGTCTGGGGCCCCAAGTCTAGGGATGGCGCAGGTCCCAAACTAGGAGTAGTGAACAGCGGAGGAGATGGAAGGGTGAATGTGGCTTGGGGAATCAAGGCGCGGAGGGCTGCGCTATAGACTTACCCCAAGAGGCCTGAGGTTAGGAGTGCAGGCTAGGAGAGTTAGCTGATGGTGCAGGTCCAGGGAAGCAGAGAGAGGTGAGGGCGGGGCCAGGACCAGAAGCGGTGCTCCTGGGGCCCAAGAAAGGTACTAAGTTGGTCTGGGTGAGAAGGATCAGGAAGCAGTATTGGTTCCCCAGATGTCTGGGGCCCCAAGACTAGGAATGGCGCAGGTCCCAAACTGGGAGTAGCGAACAGCTGGGGAGATGGAAGGGTGAATGTGTCTTGGGGATTTAAGGCGCAGAGGGCTGCACTATAGACTTACCCCAGAGGCCTGAGGATAGGAGTGCCATAATCAATTTTTTTTTCCAGTATGAACTATGAGGCACTGAACATCTTTATAATTTTTGAATACCATTTATGTGAGATATTCCATAGGGCACCTGCTAAGTAAAAGAAAACTACATGGAGATTTTTCTTTTTCTTTGGTCTTTTTGAGACAGGGTCTCCCTGTAGCCCCAGCTGGCCTGGAACTTACTATGTAGACCGGGCTTGCCTTGAACTCACAGAGATCTGCCTGCCTCTGCCTCTCAAGTGCTGGGATTAAAGGTGTGCGCCACCACACCCAGCTACATGGAGATTTTTACAACTCCTTTCTTTTACTTAGCATGATGTTTTTGAGATTCATTCATGTTTTAGAACAATCAGTAGCATGTTACTGTATATTGCTAGGTGGTTTTGCACTGTATTATAATTCCACACATCTTATTTATTTGTCCACTTTTAAGTTGCTGGAAATATGAATTGCTTTTACTTTTTGGCTACCATAAATAATGCAGATGTGGATATTTATGTATATGTCTTTACATAGACATTTATATTTCTTTTGGGTAAATTTGTAGGATTGCATTTGATGGATGATATATTAATATACATTTCACTTTCTAAAGAAATTACAGAAAAATTTCTAAAGCATATGTTTCATTTTACATGTCCATGAGCAATGTAGAGGGCAGGTCTCAGTTCCTCCACTGGGTATGATGATAGTTTTATTACAACCATTCTAGTAGTATGCAGTGATATATAACTGTGGCTTTAATTTTCATTTTACTAATGATACTGAACAATGCTTCATGTGGTTATTACCTAATAACACATATTATTTTTAAAATACCCATAAAGTTTTCTGGCTATTCTTTTGATTCTGAGTTTGAGCCATGTGTTAATAACTTCTAGGAATGCCTTCTGTCATAAATAGGATCTGACCTAACCTTGTAGACAAAGTTAATCTTCTGTTTTGAGACCATTTAATGCCAGTTCAGCTTATTCATATTGCAACCAAGTTTATTAGGCCTTGGGCTCCTCTTATAGCCTAAACATATAATGACCCTCCCTTGTTTTTGACCCAGAATAATATGGTGTGTGTGTGTGTGTATGTGTTGTGAAAAATATTAAGCACCAAAAGTAGCAAATACTGTTGAAAGGAATGAATTATTCCATTTGTGTTGCAAACAATAGGTGGGATTAGGTTGATAACATCTGTTTGTGGTATGTGTGTGCCGTTCTGAGTCAGTAAGGTCAGAAGGGATAAAATCTTCTTATAAGAAAGTTTCTCTTGGGCTGGAGAGATGGTTCAGTGATTAAGAACACTGGCTGTTCTTGCAGAAGACCTGGGTTTGTATCCCAGTACCCACATGGCAGCTAACAGCTGTCCAGGAGATCCGACAGCTTCTTCTGTCCTCTGAGGGCATTGTATGACATGGGTGCATTTATCTACATGTAGGCAATACACACATACACATAAAATAAAAATAATAAATAAATAATAAATAAAAAAAGAAAGTTTCTCTTTCCCCAGGTCATGTGTTTCAGTAGAGTAAGTTTTTTGTTCACAGGAATAGTTCTGAGACAAATCTGAAGAACAAGTTATCAGAGCAGATTAGGTTCACTCCTGGTTTTAATGTATGTTAAGAGTCAGGCTGCCTTTGTTCAGGCATCACTGTAATGTGGCATCACTCTGACACAGAACATTTATTCTTGTATAATATTCTAGGCACAAGTGTGTTCTTGAATACATACCTTGCAAATATGTTTTCCTATTCCACGATTTAAAAAAAATTTCTTTGTAGTGTATTTTCATGCAAAAGACTTTGATTTTGATTGTCTAATTTATCAGTTTTCTCCTTTTGGAGATGATTAATCATGTTCATGGGGGAAGATAGTATCAGAGGAAAAACTGGTGCCCATTGAGTTTGGTGAAGAAAGGGAAGCGTCAAAGGCCAGAGAATACATTTTCCTGTTAGAATAATTTTACAAATAGGAAAATGTGAAAGTTTTTAAAGTAAGAAAATACCTTCCATAAGTAAAACCTCCATTTAAAGATATTATCAGTGTTTATACTGTAAGCAAAAAATAATGAGAACTAGTCTCACTCTCTTATGTGCATAAAGCTGTGGCTATTTGAAAAAAACCAACCAAAGCTTACATAGCCTTATCGTTCCTTGCAGTTTCAGAAAATTCAAGAGAGTTATGCAAGTCCAGAGAGATTAAGTTTTCTTCAAAGATTTCAAAACATAACTCAGCAAGGAACACTTTCATGATTCTTTCATAAAATGGGGGAAATATGGATATCTCTCAGTGGGATTAACACTGCTTTCTGTAGAGAGTTAATTGTACACATGGAGATAAGTCTTTTTTTTTTTCCTTTGTAGCTGCAGCAAGTTGGGAGATGAGTGGGAAGTTAGACTGCAATTAATTAGCTGAGGAATTGCACAGTGTGTGGTGGTATCGTATTTCCAGCTTAAAGAGGAATCAAAGCAATACAAAAACGATCAAACCAGCAACTTTCAAAGCTCCCCTCAAGAACCAATCAACCAAACAAAAAACCCCCAAACCAACCAACTAAACAGAAACTACCCTCGTACTCTCTCCTCACCACCTGAAAGCTGAAGCTCACCTTTTCTTCTGGGCTTCCTTCCTGGTCAGAGTCCAGGTGCTATCCTCAGAGCCCATGCTATGGCCCTAGACTTCAGTCACTACTACTTTGAAGCCAAGCTGACAGACTGTTGTTGCCATCTTGCTACCCATAGCACCCAATGGCTTTGAAACCAAACAGACTTGGTTGGAATCCTGGCTTTACTACTGGCACTCTGACCACGAATCTCTTTGATCTGTTTTTTTTTTTCCTGTACAAACAAGATGATAACACCCCACTTTCAGGATTGCTGTGAGGATTAGAGACAACATGAAGCACTTAGCATGGTGTTGGCTCATCACAGTCCTTCTCAGCATCTAAAAATATGTTAATGAGGACATGACAAATTCCCATTATAGTTGCATTACTGACAGGTTTTTAATCTCTTTATTCCTGACTTGTCTCTTTTTCTTAATCTTCTTCTCTTTCCCTGTTGTCCTTTTTTCCTCCTTTCCCTTCTTACTTTACAGCAGATGACACTGAAGCTGCAGATTTGAGGAGCATTCCATGTCTGAGCACGCTCATTGCCACAAAAGTCTTCTGTTCTCTTGCTAGCCACCATTACACTGTTTCTACCATTTCCTTGTGATACTTAGGATAGAGTCATGTCCACCAGCTCTAATGACATCTAATAACACCTTTCATTTCAGAGTGGCATAAGATGAAATGTTGCTTGTGCTGTAAGGGGTAAGTCTTTTAGAACAAAACCTGTGGGCAGGGGTTTTCTTCTGCCAAAAGAATTATGAAGATACTAGCATACAATACAAAAGTGAGAGTGGGAAGGTTTAAACAGGGAGGGGGAGAGGGGAGATGGGGGATAAGAAGAGTAGGGAGAGTCAACCCAAACCAATGATGTATGTAAAAGCCATGTAAATATCTGGTAAGCTAGTTAAAAAAATTAAAATCTAGTTTGAGTAGAAGCACCCTATGAGTGGATAAATGTATCTTATATGGGTGGACAAAGCTGATCCCAGAAGCCATAGATTATTAAATCAAAGTTCCAGTGCTAGGGATGGCTACCTCCCCACAAGTTGTTGGTCAGGGAGCTCCCTGAACCTTCCAAACCACTGTATGTAATTGCTGCTGCTGTTGGTTGCCCACCAAAACTAGATGACAAGACCCTATTGTCAAAGACTGCACATGCCTTCGTCATAGGACATAAAGAAATCAAGCTGGAATTGAGCTGGGAGCTTCCTCCCTGTTGGCTAGCTCTTGTGAGTACTAGTATTATGTACTTACTAGTACATAGTACTAGAAGTACTATGCAGGCTTTTTGAAGAGAATTGTCATCAAGTCATAGTTGTGGACTCTATGTGCAATAATACTGACTGACCAGACAAAATGTGCCCCATGGTACAATAGTGGCATGACTGTTATGGAGGTTACCAACCACTTTCTCATTGGATTGGGGCCTGCTCCACAGGAAGGAATTCACCTCTGGAACTGTAAACCTAGCTAGAGACTGTAGCTGTGGAAGTCATACGCCATAGAAGAGAAGCTACTGCTGTTGTTTTCCTAAATGGGCATGATGTGCCTGTCAAATTGCCTTCTAAATAACCATATTTATACCCATATATTAATGTTGCTGTCAGCTTCAGTTCCTGAGATTTCTTTGTTCAGTAAGCAGTAGTAATTTCAGAGAGTTATAATTAGTCAAAATGATAAGAATATGTGATTTTTGAATGCCTATCAATAAATGTGACACCTATATCACTCCCTCCAAAGCTTAGGGGACGTTGAAGAAGGGATGAAAAGAATGTAAGATCCAGAAGAAGGAGAAAGAGTGGTGTAGATTACTACTTATGGGTATGGCACGGCCATTGTGTCTTGAACTCACAGAAGCTGTGATTATCTGCATAGTATCTGCACAAGATTGAGCCTGTCAGCATCCTTTTGTAGAGGGGAATGAACTTACAAAGCCTTACCCCTCCCTGAAGATTTATGTGCAGTTAATGGTTGTTGGGCAAGGGAGAGACATTTACATCAATGCCCATGCTCCTATAAATGATCCCTCACCCATCCTCCTATAAGCAGCCCCAATGAAAACCATTAAGTCATAAAAAAGGACATGGAAGTGGAAGAGGGAGTAAGTGGGAAGAGGAGAGAAGTCAGTGGCAGTGATAGAGGATCAGGGGAAGGTACAGAGGATGAATATGATCAAAATACATTTTATTATACACATGAAATGGTCATGATGAGACACATTATGAATAATTGATATATATTAATAAAAAGATGACGAAATTAAAAAACAATACAGAATTACTGGCCTGCAATGTGGATTTCGAGCGTTGTCTGGGAAAACTCAGGTCAGTGTGGTCACTGGCTACAGCCTCTGCTTACATGGAAATGCAGAAGGGGCTTCTTTTTTTTAATCATATGAGTAAAAGTTTATTGAGAATTTCATACATGCATATAAGGTGTTTTGATCAAATCCATGCCCACTCCCTCCCCTCCAACTCCTCCCATATCTCCCCATCACTTTTTTCTTATTCTTTTCTTTTTTTACTTCTTTCATTTATTTATTTTTATAATAAAAAATTATTAGAGGCTTTTTGCTACTCTAACATTCCCCCCCCCCGAAGAGGTAACCCTAAAATCTTTTAAGGATTAGATACAAGCTCCCAAACACCTTTGACTTTTTTGGCCTTTGGAACAGAGTATGTTGCTAACAGTCCCAAGGACATTTTGATTTTTAGCCAAAAACCTGCCTACATTTCTGTGGAATCTTTTTCCCCTACCTGCCTAGCCAGTTCCTATCTCCTATTCTTATCACGCCATCCTCTGAAGGGGTTACCCAAATTGCCAATAGGGAATAGGGTCGCAGACTGCTCTGGCTTCTTCCATGCTGAACAGGGACGCAGGATGAGGAAATTGGAGTACCTGAAGGGGCTTCTTTTTACCCCTGCCCTGAGGTTGCAGTTTCTTCTTCATTTCTCATACCAGTAAATGACGTTATTCTTCATCCATTGCATCCTTTAGGCGCTCAGAGTTCCACTAAGAATATATCCTGAGTTCTTTGACTCATCTTTGCTGTTATCGCAAACCTTAACTCAAGCCTTCATCATGTCTCTCTGGGACCAGAGTCTTCTTACTGCTGAACCTGCTTCTACTTTTGAACCCCTGTGATAATATGTGCTTCACTTTGCAGCCAGAGAGATCTTGAAATATAAATCACAACATGCATTATCCTACACAAAACACTCTAATTGCTTCCCATTGCTCTTAGCACAAAATTCAAACACTTTATCATGCTTCTGAAAACTCCCTTGCATCCAAGGCCCTCCAATGCCTGTCATTACCTACTGTTCTCATCTGCTTCAGCTTACACAAAAATTCTTTCTGGTCTTTAACCCAGTCAAGTTAATGTATACCACAGAATGCTGCATTCCTTTGCAGTCTCTGAGTAGAATCCCTTATCACACATCCTCTCCTCATTATCTTTTTCTTTTCATTTGGCTTAAGCTAAGTGCTGCAACATCAGGACTTTCCCACTGCCCACCTCTCTAGTCACCTGCTGTTGTTTATCAGTGTTTTAAATATGTGTTTATGTATATTTTTTCACTTGGTAGATGCCTTCCCCAACTATTATACCCTTGTTATGTGGGGAAAAAATCTGTCTTGCTTATTCCTCTATCCCCAGTTTATAGAGTAGTACCTAGTTCACTTAATAAATACTTGTGCAGTCACTGAATGTATAGATACACATCCAGAATGGATTTTCCTCTCCAGAAAGTACTAGTAATACTTTGTTGTACTAAGATACTTTGCTCCATGGTTACTGTGTCCTGTCTCTGATGATGATCTCATCACTCTCTCGGGGGTGGGACCTCTGGGTGAAGAGTGGATCTGACTAGTATTTCTTTCAAGTTCTGAAGTAGGAGTCTACCTTCAGTAATTCTTTGTCTAGGTTCTTATAAATGGTGGCAGTTTGTTTTTAACATAGTGTTGGCATCAAAGAAATAGAGTATGAGTCAAAACTGAGCTGGCAATCAATTATGTTAATGGGGAAAACAGTTGAAGTATGCAGTGAAATTGGGTATTAGAATTGTGGCTAGTGGAAAGCTGGGTTGATAAATCAATGGTATGGAGTGAGGAGGTATAGAGGAAATCTAGAATTGGACTATGGGTTCCTGTGACCATTTCTTATCATAGCAGATCATGGGTCTGATGTGGCAGATCTAGGTTTGTTTCTTTGGAACCTGTCTAAGCCATAGTTTTTATGGGCCTCTGATTCTTTGTCTCTGAGAAGGATGCTACACTTCCATAGTAGTACCATACATTTTCCAGCATATTTAATTTTTTGGATTTTAACTTCTTGTTATGAGAGAATATGTTTGTCTGCAACCTACAGGACAGAACTATTTGAGGCAGCTGTAAAGCCAAATTCTCCCCTGGGAGACCTATGCTCACACACTCTCGGCTCCCAGGCCTTCTGTGAAGCACACTGTGACCTTCTTGGCTCTCAGGCCCCATGCTGTCCTTATGACCCAACTGACAAATTAACACAATATCCCTCTAAGCTACAGTTAGGGGAATAAAGATACTTATTTGGGCTTGCCAACAAAGGTTATGATGTCTAGGAGGGAGTCACTTACAAAGGCATGGACGCTTGTGGACTCATTTCCCTACATCTTGGCTGAGCCTTCCAGATCCGTGTCTGCCAGCCCCAAGATGGCGAAACTCCTGCAGCCTCCCTGGCGTCTTCCATGTCTTCCCTTAGGCACTCCCTCTCATGCAATTGAAGGTGACCGACTGGGTGGTTAGGGGTGACTATCTCTCCTTTGGTTCAAGGAATCTCTTAGGGTTCAGACATCCAGCTGTTGCTGGTTCTTTGGGAGGACACACCTATCTAACAGCAGTACTGAGAACTGTTGCCTTAAAGAAATCTATGCACATATGTTTGAGCTTGTTGAACTCTAACATAGGCACAAGAGGTGATTACTTCACTAGACAAATAATGGATACACTTGATGACTAAAAAGAACATTTAACTTAAAGGAATGTGATTGCCATACTCATTTATGCCTTAACATAAAAGAATATGTGCAGAAGCCATTTTTTGTCCTCAAGTAGAATAGTTACAGATTCTTCTCAACTCTGCCATATATACAGGGTGTGAATCCATTACTGGGCAAAGCTATTATTTGCTCAAGGCAGCAGTAGAGACAAGTTTCCTTCAGTTCTCACATCCCAAAGCATCACCCAGAAGTAACAGTTTCCACAGAGTGTGTTCTCTGCAGCAGGGTTTTTCTTTTGTGCTTCACGACATCCAAGTGTGACAAGTGTTTTGCAGGTGTACACATGGACAGAACAACTGACTCTTGTGCGTGCAGCTGGAGCTCCACACACTAAATCTTGCTTTTTGAATAATAGCTGTACATTTTACTTCAAATTAAAATCCCAGGAGGTTTTTAAGTTCACCAATTTTCTCCGTGAGAAGGGAGCTAAATAGTGATGTGTCTAAAAAGTACAAGAGAGAACTATTGTCCTGAAGTTTTAGTTTTGCAGAAACAAAAAGGTAGAAGAATACTGATTTCTGTTCATTTTCCTTTATCCCTCCTTCCCTCTCCTCTTTCTCTCTCTCTCTCCTTCCTTCCTTCCTTCCTTTGTTGCCGTTTTCCACTGGTGGCACAAGGAACTGCTGATACTCTGTTAGCAGCATAAATGTGTGGGTGATTGCTGTCTAAATGCCACAGGAGCTTTCCACCTGTGCTGTGTGGCCTTCCTTTCCTTCCTTCCTTCCTTCCTTCCTCTCTCTTCATTCCTTCCTTCTTTCTTTTCTGCCTTTCTCTCTTGAAATATTGGAAAAGTCTGTATACAATGTTTCAATGTTGAGTGTGAGAGAAGTGAACTAAGAGGTATAAATTTACTGTGGTGTTTTGACTTTAAGAATATGTTTGTATTTCATTTTACTCTCTCTTTTCCTCTTCTCTGTTATAATGACATGTTTTTTTCCGGATTTTGAGGTATTTAGCTACAGTCTCTAAGTATGACTATATCAATACCCAACAAAAATTAAAGTAGAATAGAATATCATTAGTTACTATTAACTCCATAGTAGTGATTTTTATTCATTAAAATGAGAAACTTGTAGGATTTGAAAATTACCATTGCAAAGAAAAACAAGCTTACTAAGAAACAAAGAGGGCACACCTGGGGTTGGGTGGGGGAAGGGGAGCATGAGCATGCTTGCTAGAAGATAGGGACAGTACAACACATGGGTATAGGCTTCTTAGGAGAATTGTCAATGATATTTTCATAAGGCAAAAATATCTAGTCATCTTCAGAACTTCTTAAATGTTTGATATAAATTTAATTATTTTCTCTGTAGTTATAAGGACATTCGAAAAGTATCTCTCTATATAGTCTAGGCTAGCCTCGAACTCTTCCTACTTCTGATCCTAAATTCTGGGATTACAGGCATATACTACCACTCATACAAAAAGCAAAAAACACTTTATTAAACATATGTAGTCAACCAGGAGTGGTGGCATTTATCTGAAATAGTAACACTTTGGAGGCTGAGACAAGATGATCCTAAGTTTCAAGACCAGCCTGAGTTACATAGTGTGACCTTGTCTCAAAAAACAAACAAACAAATAAATAAGTAAAAATAAAAAAAAATTCCTGTATAATAGAATTACTTAAAAAGTGTTGAAGCTGGAAGCTTTCTGGAACCCTCTGTATTTCTTATATTTATGTATTTATAGGAAAAAAAGATGCTAATAACTTACTAAGAACCAACCTACCACTACTAATTAAAGACAGCTAATGCATATATTCTGAAGAAACAGAATTAGCAAGTATTGCAAATTGGAAAATGGGGAGAGGTTAAGTTCCAGATAGTTTATATCTGGCTTGAGGAAATACTGGAAAGGTGTTGCCATTTGTTTATGACATGACTGGTAGACACAAAGTGCCAGAGCTTGGGAAGTGTGGATAGTACTGAGCTATCACAGTGAGGTCCTCAGTGGAGTAGGTACAAAGCAAAATGACCAGTGTGCACAGTGACTGCTTTATGAGCATTAGAGGTGACAAAGGAACAGAATATCCAACAGGAGAGTCCAGCAGAGGGTTCACAGCCATAGGGTAAGTGCAACCTCTAAGCATACTTTTAGCCCAGGCAGCAGACCAAGTATAGGGCTTGGAGTTCAGAGCCTGGATTTATGAACAGAGCTTCTCTGAACCAGTTTCTCAGTAGCCAAGGTTTAGGTGAATCACACTAGACTTCCAGAAATGTCTTCAGATATAACTGATTAACTATAAAGTGGCATAAACCCCAGGGTCACCTAAGAGCTTGCCAATTCTAAGAAAACATAAATGCGTATGATGTCCAAATATTTTTTCATTTTTAAAATATAAAGTAAGACTTCAATGCCATTCAGAAAAGAAGCTAAAAATGACTAATGTAATTTTAACATCCAATAGTGAGAAATAATTTTTCCTTCTTTTTTATAACTCAGTAGTGGTAAGCATAGATGCTGCCTAGGCAGGCTACCATGACATTTTCTTTGCATTTTAATTTTCCAAAATCAAAGTATTGATTTCATTTGCTTCAATACTATCTGTTGAAGAGGGAAAAAGGATTAATCTTATGAAATAGTGTAAGTACTGTGATTCTAAGGCCAGTCCTGAATTTAAGATTGGAATTTCAGTGAGAAAAATTCCTTGACAAATAATAGTTGTAAGAAGGAAAACATCACTCTATGAGTAAGCAAATACAAATAAATAGTGCTTTTGACAAATAATAGTTAAGTACACATAATACATGGATATATATATATATATATATCCATCTACAACACAAAAATGCAAATTGATAATGCATGCTTTGCATTCAGAATTTCGACAGGGGAGGAGGGAGGTATGAATAAACGTGTATGTAATCTATGGTGATGCGTGTCCTCTCCAGGCCCATGCAAACGGATTTCTCATTACTTCTGAGTATGTCTTTTGCTTCAGCTCTCTGCCTTATTTCCAATCCCCTCCCGCAGGTAGCAAAATTAAGGTTTCTCCAGATCTCTTAAAAATTAAAAAAAAATAAAATCAATATGTAATGATTAGAGACATTATGTTTCCTAGGACTAAATCTAGAAGAATAATTATCAAGGCTTCTTGTAAGATAATCAATGACATTAAGACTGCCAGAAGGAGAATACACCAATGGAAGCAAGCAGTGGCATAAAGATGGGGGAGAAAAAGCATGATCCTTCAACAGTGGCCCTCACATCCCCTGAGTATCTGGTCTCTGACTCAGGTGTGTGTCCGTAGAGGAGTTGCAAACACTCACCTCTCCATATTTGCTGTCTCAGTCACTGAGATCATATGGCTAGTTGTCCTTGCTCTGATATTTGGCACTACTTTCTGATTATTATCTTTGCCACAGGGTCAACACCATATCTGATCTAGCAAGCTGTTATGTCTGTTATTATTGGCATTCTGACTACCTCAGTGTGGTGTAGTACAGCTACTGAGGCAGATTTCTGATACTGACTATATGGCAATTGATATCCTCCATGTGTTTCCTGGAAGTCATGATCTGAGGGCAGGCACCACACTAAGAAGTGCCTGTCTGATTTCTTCATAGACTTTTCATTGTTAGAATATCTGACAGAAACAACTTCAAATGAGGAAATATTTGTTTTGGCTCAAAGTTTCAGAGACTGTAGTCCATAATAGCTGTTTTTCTGTTCTTAGGCTCATGGTGGGGAGGACATAGAAGAGCAGAGCTGGTCATGTCATGGTGCCCAGAAAAGAAGGGAGAAGAGAGGATGGATGATGGAGGGAGAGAGAAAGAGAGGGAGAGGAAGAAGGAAGAGGCCCCATTTCAACACCTCCCAAAATAGCCCCACTAGCCGGGGACCAAGTTTAAACACATGAGCCTGTGGGGTACATTTCATGGCTAACCCATAGCAGTGCTGTCACTGGAAGCTTTGGCTGAGATGCCAAGCAGTGGAGTTTTTGCCAAAAGTATTTGCATCTCAGGGTATTTCTTTATTCAAATGACAGTGTTTGATTTTTGTGTTTGTTTCTTTATTCCTTCCTTCCTTCTTTCTTTTTGCTGTGTGTGGTGTATGTATGTGTGGAAGTGTGTACAGGTACACTTGTCCATGTGTGTGCATGTGAAGGCCAGAGGTTGAGATCAGTTGCCTTTCTCTGTTGTTCTCCACCTTATTTTTGAGAGTGTCTTTTACAGACCCTACAGCTTGTCATTTTGCCTAGACTGGCTGGTCAGGTTGGCCCTTCACCCCCTGCCCTGCCAGTGCTGGGGTTACAAGAGCATGCTGTCATGAATGACTTCTCATATGGGTGCTGAGGATCTGAACTCAGACCCTTATTCTTCCACAGCAAGGACTTTACCTACTGAACTATCTCCCAGCCCCTGCAGTTTTTTTCTTTTTGATGTGTTTTCCTCTACCCATTCCATTCCTGTCAGAAGGAACAGTTCCTTGTTTATGTCTATTAGAACACTAGTTCTCATCTTTGACTGCAAGTTTAAATTTACCTGGGGAGTTCAAACATTCTCAGTGTGAATATCTCCAAAGAAATGGGAACCTAAACAGATGGAACCTAAGGCAATTCTGATTTGTAGCTATGGCTGAGAACAAGTGCTTTAATTTATCCATTAAACTTTCTCCTCTCCAAGTTTGTTAGGTATTTATTTTCAAATGTCTTCATAGTTTCTGTCTTTCTAAATTGAAATCACAAGGGCTTACATGTTAAATGAATTTTATGAATAGTTTGTAAATTATTTCTGCTATAAATAAATACTTTATGAACAGTAGTCTACCTTACTTAATTATAAGCAGCAGTCTACTTAATTATAAACTATCCCTCTCTCAGATTGCTTAAGCATGCAGTATTGGTAGACTACAAACCATATGCATTTAAATTTAATAATCTGCCATTTTTTAGCACAAGGCATATCAGAGAGTATGTACTAGTGTGTGCATGTGTGTATATCAGTGTGTGCATAATCAAACTTACATCATATACAGGCAATTGTTGACATACTATGGTCTCAATTCAGTGGGCCATTGGATCATGAAGGAATCTAGTCATCCTCTACATTGCACTGTGTTGCTAAGCTCTGATGTATGGTATAGTACATGTGTTAAATGCATTGTCAATTTGCAATATTTTCAACTTAAGATGGCTTTATTGGAACATAACTCCATTATATGCCCAAGGAACATTTGTAATTTGAATTCAGTTGAAATTCCAAAGCATTATATTAAACAGTACTGGGAAATTTAATTTAATTATCACATTTTATTAACAGCCAACTTTCATGATTCTATTTTTCATTTTGTTCAGTCAGAGGCTTATGTTTTTATTATCTTACATCATTAGTGTGCATCATTTAGTTCCTAGGATGACGTTGTAGACTAGCATACTGACTGTATGATAATAAACTTTTATATTTACCAAACTGAAAACTAAGATTATAATATTCTCTAAGTTTGTAAGTGCACAAAATAAGACTGTAGCCTTTAGTGAAAATAATTTTCCTTAGCTTTTAGCTGAGCTCAGATGAGTATAAATAATGACCTAACCTACCTGTGTTCTTATAAAAGAAAAAGTTGAATGAGCATTTGCTGAGGAACTTCCTGATTTTATCTTCTTGTTCTGAGTATGTAATTCAGCTTTTAAAGCTATGACTTCGGGAAAAGTTAAAAAACTTAGCAAGCAATGAAGGTGCTTGATAAGTAAATACAGCTAAGCGTTGTGTTTAACCCTTTGTTTTCCTTGTTTTTTCCTCCCTCATGACTCATGTGAATCACAGTTGTTTGAAAGACCACAGCTAAATACTTATGATTTTCATGATAGAGACTGGAGCACTTATCATTTTCTGAGCTGGGAACCCTAATAAAAATTACCAAACAAATTTTCTGGCAATTAGACTGGAAGAGTATGCTTTTTCCTTGTAAAATTTTGTCAGGGAGGCTGGTACTGATTCTAACATTTACTATGAGCTACCTAGCTGTGGTTAAAAATAATGTCAGTGTCTGCTTTTAAAGAAAATATTCTTTCAGAATGAAAGGGTTAGAGAATTTTGACTGATCACCTGCAACTGTGTCAAACTGCTTTAACCTTTAGATAGTCTGTGCTGTTTCTGACTCCCTGAGAAATGGCTAAGTCCTGACTGACTTCAGAAAAGGACTCCATTTTATTCCTGAGGGAAGTGAATATATGTGAAATGTTTTTAGATTTAAGAGTTGTGAATATTATCATTAGATGTCAGGCAGTACCTAGTGCATCTGACTTCTCTTTGTTATGAGTCTGTCGGTTCTTGCTGGAACGAACCCAGAGTATACACTTTCTTACAGCCAGAAACGAATTCAGAGCACACCCTTTTGTATAGTCAGGTCCATGCTGGGAGCTACTTCTTTGGTACAATCCAAGAGAAGGCAACTTCAGGAACATTTTGTCCTTTCCCATTTGTATACCATATGCAACAGCACTTCTGTTGATTAAAGATAATTTGACAAATGGAATTTTAAAGAGGATTATTAAAACAGCTAGCAAAAGTGCAGCTGCAGAAGTTCTGGAAACCTACAGAAATGACTTCTTAAATGCATTCTTTAATAATTTATATTTGATATTTCAGATCCTGAGCAGCTGCTGAGAAGGGAATTAGAATAGAGACAATATGTTGCCTAAGATTTCACTTAGCTGGATGGATCTATAAAGAAACGCTGGTATTAGAGCCAGTTCTGGGGGTTTTATAGCAAGGAGAAGCTAGGCAGTACAGGCACCACACACTAGCAGGGACTTCACTGCATCTCTGCCTAAGCATTGGGACCTCTTTGATTTATACATAGAGATGTTTTTAATCATGTTGTCAGTCAGGAGTACTGTGGTTGCCAGAAACACACTTGCTTCAACTGTGCTGAGCACAAGTGACTCTTTTCCAAGAACAGGAGTCAGAGAGCTCTGGGTTTTACTGATGTGGTGATTCTGAATTCAGCGCCACCCTGTGTTTTAATGACAGGAACTTGTGTTCAACCATTCCTGGACTCAACTACCCTCCAACTGTCTGTATTTTTCTTTGTTCTGGTCCAATCAACTGTGGGATAGGGGGAAATCAGTGGTCATCTGTCCTCTCAGCCAGGGGTATAGATCACAAGAGGTTCTTAATAATATGCCAGAGGTATTGTACCAGACTACATTGTTACCAAAATTTTTACTGAGTATAAAAGTTTACTAAGTAAAAGTCTGAATACAGATAACTCCCATTGTATTTGGGGGAGACGTTATATTTGGAATTGTTTGTACTGAGCCAGAGGTAACCATGGATATTCAAGTGTATCTATCTAGAGTCCATTTGGTTGGCTGACTCTGAAGCTCAGGACAGAGGGCAGGGCTGTCCTGGAAGCAGCTTTAGCCATTATCACTGAGATGAGAATTCAGGTCATTATCTCAAATGAGAGCACCTGGAAACAGCATGTAGTGAGAGGAAAATTTGCAGGAATGGAGATGAAAACGGACATCTAAGGGATAGGCAAAGGAGACATGAAAATACGGATATAGGAGTTGGAGTAGTTTAGTGGGGCTAAAGCTAGGAGAGAATAAAAAAGAGGATATACAATTTATTATTTATTTGTTTGTCTTTATTTATTGTGTGCAAATGCTTATACATGCAACTGTGGCAGTCAGAGGACAACTTGTGGGAGTTCGTTCTCTCCTTCCACCATGTAGGTCTAGGGGATTGAACTCAGTTCGTTAGGCTCAGGGGCAAGCACCTTGACCCACTGAACCATCTCATCTGTCCACAGGGTGTAAAGTTTTAGAAATGAGTGTGTCGCCACCATTTTTAAATGGGACAGAGAGAACCAATAAAGAACAGCCAACTGACAGGTTTCACAGTGTGGATGTACTTGGTAGCAATTTTCACAGAACTGAGGCAGGTATGTAGTGCAGTAAGACCCGTATTTCCATGGTTGGGAGAGAATGGGAAGCTGGGAGCAGCGAGGATGCAGAGTGGCTAGTGTGGAATATTCTTGGGCCAAGGAAGAACCAACCTTCCTTCCTTCCTTCCTTCCTTCCTTCCTTCCTTCCTTCCTTCTTTCCTTCCCTCCCTCCTTCCTTCCATCCCTCTCTTCTTTCCTTCCCTACCATCTATCTACCATCTATCTATCTATCTATCTATCTATCTATCTATCTATCTATCAATCAATCTATCTATCTATCTATCTATCTATCTATCTATCTATCTATCTATCTAT
>NW_008335967.1:768409-792950 GCF_000622305.1 Nannospalax galili | reverse complement strand
CTCTCTCTCTCTCTCTTTCTCTCTCTCTTTCTTTCTTTCTTTCTTTCTTTCTTTCTTTCTTTCTTTCTTTCTTTCTTTCTTTCTTTCTTTCTTTCTTTCTTGATTCCAGAAATTTGACTGTATTTATTTGGCTGGGAATAAGGGCATAAGGAGCCCAAAAGGACCAAAGGATTGAAAAGACTAAGAAAAAAGATGATGTGTAGATTTTTACATTGTTGGGGGGCTCCTGGTCTGTTGAATGAACTGTGTCAACCATGAGAAGCCATTATGAAATATGCATCATATATGAGGTTTATTATCTAAGTAATTTAAAATGGTTTTTTACATCATTGATATATGTACCAATGCCTTCTGTCTCTGATCTCTTATGACAGGTCATGACATTTCCTTTCCTCTCCTTTTTCTTATCTATAATGTCATTCAGAGATGACAGAAACAGTCAGAGTCAGCAAAATCTAGTCTAAACTAATTTTATACTTCCTTTAGCCATTTTGGAGAAATTCAAAATTTAATATTACTAACTGATGTATAGGTATGTTTTATTATCCTTTGCTTTCCAATTTACCCCTAGGAAAAAAGATACTAATTAGAAAAAAATTCTAGCATTTTACTCAAACACCACCTACCTCTCCCAAATTCCATCAAATGATAGAAGTGGCTTACTCATCAGGAAAATTAAAGAAAGGAAGTTTTGATGATCAGGAACTTTCTACCATTTCAAAAGTTATAACTACTTCTTTATGATATATCGGTGATTCTAGACTTGCCTTTAGAATGTGGCAGAGTCAAGGTACACCATGTCAGCAGAGACTAGGGCTCAGAAGAGGCATAACATGAGACAATTATGCAGAATGAATTACGAAATGTAACCATGTTCCATCTGCTGAAAAATAATTTACAGTCTCAACACAAATTATTGGTATTGCACCTTGGATTCCTTGAGACATGAAGTCAGATGCAACAGTTAATTATTTTTCAGAGTGTTTGTCATTAACAGCCTTACTCGGCTATGCATGTTGTGATCAAAGCTCTAAGGATTTCTGCAGATTTGTAGCAGCCAACATTTTCTCTTTCTGTTAGAGCAGGAAAAAAATCTACCTGACATCCTGGTAAGACCTAGAATCTTTCACATCAACTTCATTTGATGCTTCTGACTTGAAAAATTGATGGCAAATAATACATGCATTGTTACCACTTGGAAACTTGCCAAGTTTTTATATAAATACATGAACTTCTTAGAAGTAAAATTTTAAACTGTGAAAAGATTAGAATCTAAAGAAATAGCAGAGAGAGAAAAAGAATCGCTGAGAGTTAAGAGAAACAAATGATACAACCATGGAAATGTTCTGTAATGCTCTTAAGAGAAGGAGGGATTAAAAATGATTTCTTGGGCTAGAGAGATGGCTCAGCATTAAGAGCACTGGCTGCTTGGGCAGAGGATCTGGGTTCAGTTCCAAGTACCCATGGTGGTTAACATCCATCTGTAGTTCCAGTTCCAAGGAATCTGATATCCTCTCTGGCCTCTGCAGATATCGCACAACAGAGGTATACTTACATACACGAAGGAAAAACACACACATAAAAAATAGATAAATAAAAAAAAATTAAAAATTGGGTTCTTGAGGCAGACACAAAGGTTGGACTCAGACAGTGGGGCTTGAAACTAGATCTAGGCCCTTACTAGCCCTCAGACACTGTACAACTTACATAGCTCTGTAAGCCCTAGACTGCCCACCTGTATGTGGGTTGCTGTGAGCTTTAAATGAAACATGAAGTGACAAGCATGAGGTTTGCAATAAAAAGTGGGTCTGACAGATAGAGTGAAAGTTAGAAACAGTCTGGGAGAGACGCCTAGACTAGAGGAAACCCAGGTGTTCCCTGAGTAGGTACAGCTTATCCCTGGCAGCGTTGGTGAAGCGTGACTATCCTCACCTCTCTTTAACAGGAAGTGCATCTGTTCAGGTGAACTCAAGGAGAAAGGACAATGGCTCTGTGGAGAATTGTAAGACATATACATATTCTCAGGCTGGCTAATAATTTCCCTGTCAATCTTAGTTGTCAATCAATTCTCATGAATAGTGTTTTAGAGTTTGTATATTCAAAGTGACCCCCAGTGGGTCATGACACAGGCCAATGGATTAGGATACAAAGACGGCAAGGAAAGAGCTAGTTTAAGAAATTCTTACTATGGCAATGATTTCAAAATAATGTTTGAAAGGTCTTGAAGCACTCTGAAAATGTGACGTGAAAGCTTTGGACTCTTTAAAAAATGTAGTGTATGGCTATCTGGGAGAAATCTGTACACATTTCAAAGTATTCCTTCACCTGGGAAGCTTGGCCACACCAGGTTAAAGATCAGCTGTAAGCGGTTATTTATGCTAATGGAATTATTTATGTCATAGACAACAAGGAGTGGAAAACTTATGTTCATCCTGTTACAGTGTAGGTCTTTCTCTGGGAGATAGCTGTTTTCCAGGCCTTGCTTACATCTAGGTGTGGCCTAAATGGCCTCGCCAATGGAATGTGAGTACAGATGACATATGCTAATTGCATGAAGAGAAAGTTAAGAAGGAGACATACCTTCTTCACCCTCCCCTTCTTTTCCCACCTTTAGGCTAGACAGACATCCCTGGAGTTACTTTAGAAAGCACATGTTGAAAATAGAAAAGTAGTACACTGAGTAGAGAATTGGTCTTAGAGGTGAGCTGGTAGCTTATCAGAAACATCCATTTTTATTTATGTGGAGAACAAATAAATTCATTACATATTAAGCTACTAAAATATCAGGATTTCTTTTTTTTTTTAAAAGAGCAGCTGGTATTATCTTAAATGACCACTGTAATGTTTAGAACACACAGCAGAGGGTTTAGCCCCAGACCACTACCTGGGAAGTAAGTGGCAGCTGCACACGCAGTCTTCTGCTGCAGGTCAATAGGATAGACGGCTCCTGTTGGGAGCAACACATTTCATAGACGGTGTGCTATGAAGTAAAGTAATGAGCGAAGCCAGAGTTGTTCTTGGAACAAGAGTAGAGTCAAGTCAATGACTTATTTCTCTGGGCTCCTCACTCTAGGGTAGGCCTGGCCTTCAGTGGAGTGTGCTTCATTCTGGCAGAGGGCTTAGAATACTCAACACCAGCCTTGGGCCTGAGAAAGGGAAAGAGATTCTTTTTGATTCTATTGCTTTAGCATTTGTATTCTAAAAACGAGGATATTTATTTTTTTTTCCTATTTCCTAGATATATTTGGGGAAGGGGGAGTGAAACAAAAGAAGACTCAATGGCAGATTGCTATTTGTTCCCAAATCTCTAATCAATCACCTTTCCTTCTGAGTACACAGATTCATTTCAGCACCATGACTGAGTTCTTGCTCATCAAATATGAGCAGATATGATGTAAACCACATTTTTTGGCCTTGTATGGTCTTTGATGCTATTTTCCCCTTAGGGTTGACTGAGAGGAGAGGACCATCAGGCCTTTGGTCCCTACATAAGGAAGATGACAAAAGTCTTAAGCTCTTAAAACCAACCTAACTGTATTTTTTTAAAGAGGTCCTTGAATGACTATGAGGCGAAAAGTCCCACGATCTTGTCAGCTGCCCAGCCAGAAATAAATTGCTATTGAATTTGATATATATTTTGGGACCTACTTGTTATGAAAGCTAGTGTCACTTTAATCAATATACCCAGCAACTTCATAAACTTTGGACTACCACCTAAAGATCCTCATAAATTTTTATAAATAAACATAACAGATATATAATATCTATAAGGTCTTTATATAATATATCATATACCCATATGTATGAAAGCAATAATTAAAGATCTTTTAATTGGGATGCTTAGAATATCATAATAAGAACAATGGGAAAGTCAAGCAAGGACCTGAATTGATGTGCAAGATGTTTGACAGCCAAGTTTTCTCTTAAAGTGGACCATGTTAGTAAATGGTAAGTGAAGGGATGACTTTGAATCAGAAGTGACTCAAATTAATATTTGATGAATCATCTTCAGAGTTGCTCTTTTAAAAATGAAGGTAAGTGGAGGGCCAAATCCCATTCAATTAAGAGAGACTCTGCAGATGCCTCCCAGAGCCCAGAGGCCAATCACAGTACATCCCAGAACATCTGGATTCCGCAGTTTGGATTCCATGAGCTCGCCAGTTTCTTTTAGACGTAACATAATCTTGTTGTCTTAGGAAAAGATAGCAAGCTTCTCCATCCCTTATTTACTACTTTGTGTAGTTGACAATACCAAATTCTGCTTCCACTTTCCTTTTTGATTAACAGTCACCTAACTATGCTGAGCTGATGGGAATCCAATGACAGTTTACCTTCTTATCTAAGAGACCTGCATGTGAAAACATCAAGTTCCCAGGTGCCTGACTAGATTGCAAGTTAAGATCTGTGTCAACATCTTTGTAATTACTTTTGTAGGAGAATCTTGATATCTGCTTTTAATGATAGAAATATTGTTACTTCCCTTTTGAGTTTAAGTGGAATTTTATTCCTGTGTAATGACCAAGATCTATAGCAATAATTTACAGCACATTTGATTAGGGTACTTTTTAAGGAGTATGATAAAATCTACTCATTTGTTAATTTATAGTTTTATGCCTCATTCTCAAGCATTAGTAAAAGAAAATATTGACTGATTTTACCCATAAGCAAAACAGACAGGATACTCAAATTGAGTAATAAACAGAATAATAAGTAAAGACAAGGCACAGGGATCAAAACATGATACAGTAGGTCCCAAGGAGCTAATGACAGCAGAGTGCCCTGTCTCTAGACTTGACCTGAAGGGGGAGAATTTCTAAACTTGAAGGCAGAGAGGACGTTTGGAGAGGGCTTTCTGAAAAGATCTATGGCCTGTAGTTGAGAGAACTTTCTAAGTCACAAGAGCTTGTTGAAAGGAAACAGGGAGATAAACAGCCCAGTGTCATTCTTCTGTCTTCTTTCTGTTGGTAGCAGATTCTCAGAAACTAACCCCTAAATAGAGGGTGAGTGAGTCCTTTTATGTAACCTAGACCTGTCAGCCCAAGAAGTCTAATATGGTGAGAAAGACAGCCTTTGGATTTCTGTTATGAAATTCAAGAGTACTATGCTAATGTGGCTGGCTAGTGAGCCCAGGAATACTCCTGTCTTTGCTTCCCCAGTACTAGGATTATCAGTGCACAACTCAGGTCCTCATGCTTGCAAAGCAAGTGAACCATCCCTACCCTCCACCAAGTATATTAATAGCACAAATTACAATATTCTAAATTACTTGCTTTAGCTTTTGGTTGCTCTGACAAAATATCAGAGATTAAACAAGGGAGGAAAGGGTCATTCTGGCTCACAATCAACCAAGGTTTCTATTGATGGTCAACTGGATCCGTTGCTTTTAGGCCTGTAGAAAGCAGAGAGAGAAAGAGGTGTATATGGAGGAATGGTCCAGCAACAAGATACATCATTCCAAGTTGTACCTCCAGTGACATATTTCCCAGTGAGATCCCACCTTCTTATAACCACCTCCTCAGAGCTCATCTGATTAATACATTGAAGTTATCATCCTGGGATCCACTTCCCAATAGCACTACCAGCTGAACACTAGGAACTCAACACATGAGCTTTTATGAAGGATACTTCATATACAAACCATAAAATTGAGTTAAAGTTGTTTTTTTTTTTTTTTGAGTACAGACATACAAAAATTCTGGCATCCCCAATCAAAAATGGAATCAATTGAAAAAAACCTAGCAAAATCTTGATTTGAGGCAAGTGAACATAATTTTGGACTTCTGACCTCTGGAACTATGAAGAAAAAATGTGCTTTAAGCTGCTTAGTTTGGCTAGTTTATTATAGCAGGAAGAAGAAACCAGTGCAGTATTCCAAAGTTTGTGTTCCTCCCAAGTTCAACTCTACACAATAAAAATTCTTGTTATGGAGAACTGGAATTGAATTTTTCTTTTTGAGGGAGATAGTAATATAAGGTTTAGAAAAACTGACACAGAGCTTCAAAAAACGCTCCCATAACCAACCTGAACTATACTCACCACTTTCCTGGGGGGGGGGCAGCCTGAAGTTGCAATCATTTCTTGTGTTTTGTCCCATATCTGGAGTCCTGGGTTGTCTTAGTTTCTTTTCCTGTTACTGTGATAAAATACCCTGACAAAAAGAGCCTGTGGGAGGAAGGGTTTATTAGGTTCACAACTCAAGGTTATAGTCTATCCTTGTGGGGAGGTCAAGGTT
Organism: Nannospalax galili; assembly: GCF_000622305.1. NCBI lineage: Eukaryota > Metazoa > Chordata > Mammalia > Rodentia > Spalacidae > Nannospalax > Nannospalax galili. The sequence goes on along the minus strand of NW_008335967.1, from coordinate 786,718 downwards.
GCAGGGACTTGAAGCAGTTAGTCTTGTTATGAATGAATGCATGGATGATACTACACAGCTCCTGTCTTCTTTTCATTCAGTCCAGGGCCCAGTTTGTGAAATGGTGCCACCCTCATTCAGGGAACCCAGTTAAGAAAATTCCTTATAGCCATTCCTACAGCCAACCTAATGTAGACAATTCCTCCCTTTCCAGGTGATTCTAGATTATGTCAAGTCAACAATGAAAACTGACCATCACAAGGGGCTATACTTATTCCTCATGTCACGTCCTTATCATCAGTGCATCCTGACACTCTTTGCTTATGGCTGCATGCCGAGGTTAATGACCACCACTAAATGTTCTTAACCACACTGGGGAAAATCACTGAGAAGGAGCAAGGAAGTTCTTGAATAAAAACATGGCTTATTAAGAATGAGAATGAGTGAGTTTTCATTTCTTCCATTTATAACTTCTGTACTGCTTCTGTTCCCTTTGCTTAATGGGAAGAGCGGTTTGCTCAGGTATACACCTCAAATATTCATTCTTTAATCATCTGAAGCTCTGGTTTCATTAGTCCTTGCCATTAAGCATGGTTGTAAAAGACATTCTGGGGAATTACCCGGGTTTTGTTCATTCTCCCTGAACCCATTTTATAGCAACAGCTTTGCCTTATTTTCCCAGCCGAGTAAGGATCCCTAAGTGGCCAAGCAGGAGTCTTAGCTCCCATTTCAGTGGCTTATTGATAGGTGCCTGATGGGACAAATTCCTTGCTTATATGAGAATTTGCTCTCTTGAGTGGTAAAAACTCCTGAACAATTAAGGTATGTGGGCCTGAGAGACAAAATATGGTGCAGCTGGGTGGAAACTGGGAGGAAACTAACTGACCTTGATTTTTGAAAGGCATAGAACATTTCAAGCTCGGGGCTGTTACGGTCAGTTTTATATTTGGAAATATTATTACGTTTAATTTCCTACCTGAATTATATTATTATTTGTTTAATTAGTTGATTAAATAAACCAAAATAAGATTTATACTTACCTTATCTGGGTTGCCCTTAATCCAGAATCATGAATTAAAGTTTCTTCTTTAATTTTTTTCCCCAGATAACACAAATAGTGTGAATTCAAATTTCAGACTTACGGTTGTGAGTTTCCAGGGCAAAAATCTATTTCTTGACTCCAAGACAGCTTAGACAAGGCAGGTGAGTTTCTTTTTTGTTCCTTTGTATGCAAAAGGGCTTTGTATTTCACTTGCCTTTGCACTATGGCTATAGTAGGGGCACTTTGGAGAAGGCCTCTCCCTGAGGAGCTCGGGGATTATTCTCATATTTTCTTCCTTCTCACAGGTGTCAAAGTAGAAATGAAAGAACCACATCTCTGTCACAATCTTTAGACCAAAGTCAGCCTGGGTGCTTTTTCGTCTCCAAATTTCCAAGTTACTTTCCTTCTAAAGCACTTTTGTGTTATCTCAATGATGAATTGAAAAATTATTGAGCCTTGGGCTGGAGAGATGACTCAGTGATTAAGAGTATGTACTGCTCTTACAGAGGGCCTGAGTTTGATTTCCAGCACACTTATCAGGCGGCTCACAACTGCCTGTAACTCCAACTCCAGGGGAAACTGCAACTTTCTTTTGGCCTCTGCAGATACCTGTACTCACATGCACATGCCCACATTCAGACACATACATATAATTAAAAATAAAATAAATCTTTAAAAAATTAATCACCTGGAATATAGCTTAAGGGTTGAACATTTGCCTACTATGAGACCCCTGTATTTCATAACCAACACTGTAAAAACAAAAACCCTGAAAATTACTGACATTTATTCAAAAGGGTTGTTCAGGGTATCTACTCTGTCATGCTGTCCAATATAGAGTACGTCTACCTTTATTTCAAAGGTGAAAGAGATAGGCTCAGAGGGAACAGGTATTCCTTATGATCACACAGCTCTTTGGGATGCTCATGTGTGCTATATAGGTATTAATTTTTAAGACACAAGAATACAGTCAGGCCTTCTCATAAAGGTTGGCACCTTAGTTTTTCTTCTATACTTAAAAGGATCAAATAGTTAGTAGAAGATGATTTGTCTATAAGAAAGATAGCCTGTTAAAATACACTAAACCAAAAAGGTGTGGCTTATTGAGCCTAAAGGTAGGGGACACAGTAGCACCTTCGTAGGGATTACTGTTGGAGAAGAATCATCAGAATTGGAGGTAGTCGCTTCCCCTGCCTCCCTGCTTTCAAGTGAATTTGCTTCACTTTTTCACTTCTGTGTCAACCAACTTTCTCTTTTTGCTTAAGGTGAAAGATAATCTCTCTAAACCCTTTAAAATACCTCATAGCTCAAACGATCAATACAGACTAGTTGGTGACTTCTAGTTCCAATTCCAATACAATTGGAGCAAAACAATATAATTGTCTTAGCTCAGACCTTTTCATCCAATTAGCTTTGGCCATAGTGTTGGGTGGGATGTAATGACAGATTCTCTGAGAATGGATCTGCACAAATTTAAAAAAGAGAAAAAAAGAGAGGAAATGATTAGAGAAAATAATTACCTATTTCTAACACCTCTAGACGAAATCCTTGGCTATGGGCTCCAGTGAAGCCGGGGGTGGGGGGAGGCTATGCAAGGGTGCCATTTGGGATGTGGATATATAGATGAATAAGATTGTTTGGGATGATACACACACACACACACACACATACACATACAACACACACAAAGAACACAGCTAAATACCACTCATATGCTATACTAACACACACACACACACACACACACACACACACACACACACACCCTTTACTAGGCCATGAATTACTGTGGAATTTTGGAGTATGCCAATACTCTTAAAGTAAATAATGCATTGACTTATTTCCTTTCTTGTTGAATAAAAGCAAGATTTAAAATAGTATCTTTGTCCTGATATTAACCTTTTGTTCATATGTTTGGAAAGTGTTATTGATTTCTTTTCTGAGTTCAGTAGGAAAGAGTCAGCAACTATGATTTAGCACTTTGTTCCAGACAGTATGTGTCTGATATAAGACACAACAAACAAACAAGCAAACAAACATAGTATATAAACCCAACTCCTTGTAGATGAGTTGCCAAAGAGAGGCCAGCTGATCGGTTGATTTACTGAACAGGCCAGTCTGTCATGAATACAGCAAAGCCTGCCATGATCTTGTGACTAATTATGAGCCTGTTTCATATTTCATCCAGTTATTGGTAGGATCAGTTTTTTCCTTGTTTTATGTCATTTATTTTGTCATTATCATATCTTTAATAATGCTTCTTCTGAATACTGGGTAGAGAAAAAGAAGCTAAGTTTAAAGGTGAGTGTGTGTGTGTGTGTGTGTGTGTGTGTGTGTAATGGGGAGTGGAGATTATTTTGAAGAATTAAGAGAAATCTCTTGTGGGGTTATAAGACTAATATAAGGGCAATCATACATCTAGATTTGCAAAGGGAGGCAAGAATCAAGAATTGATCATTCTCTTTCTGCCTACAAAGGAAACAGCAAGAATGGGGTAGGAAACTGGAAAAGAAAGAAATGAAGAATTTAAAATATGCTTCGCCTTCTTCCAAAAGCTACTCCATTGATCTCAAGTACTACCCAGCCTCTTAGTGCTTCCAGTTTTGTATTTGTCAGACAAGCTGACTGTAGGCCCTATAGTTCTTTAGTTGCATGTGAATCCAATTAAAATCTACCACAATGTCATTTTTAATTCAACTACAGATAGGGCCCACCTTTGCAATCTTCTTTGGTTATATTATGCCACGTGTTATGACTCTACTAAAATAAACTTATAATTTAGGAGAATTTATGTGGTGGGAAATACCTATGACATACAGTGCCCCCACCATACCAGAAATCTTTTTGAGAGTTCACAAACTCTTATAAAGAAATATGATAGAGATATACTCTGTTTCTAAGAAGGCAGGGTCCACATTATTCACCAATGCAGATGATACTCATAGTTAATGCAATGACTGGCCCAGGGTGTGAACATCGTTATTATCTGTTAGATGAGTAGACAAGGTGTGTACTCTATTATTTTCAAAGAGAATAAAAGACATGATATACTACTATGGACTTTTCATTTTATTTTAAAGATATAATCAGGTTGTTAAAAAATAATTGCTATTAAATTGATTTGTAATTTAGGCTTGGAGATCTAGGAGTTTCTGGGTCATAAAATGATAATTAAGGTTGAATCCACATAATGTATACTAACTGCTGGTTTGTCCCTGAAAACCTGCCTGGAACTCACTGACATTCAAGAGAGCAGGAATTATGAATGGCAGTCTTTCTGGACATATAATTTATTTCTTTTCTTGTGGCATTTACCTTGAATAGTGATAAATTTATTAGCATGTCATAAATAATACTTGATATCAGCCTGTTTTATTTTAGAAGTTTAAAATGGAAAACTTAGGGAAGAAAAGATGCAACAATGGAATTAATTGAATTATGAAGTGACATATTCTTTTCTTTTAATTGATTTTTACTTTTATGTGTATGAGTGTATTGCCTGCATGTGTTTAAGTGCAACCATGTTGTGCAGTGTCAGAAGGAGGTCAGAAGAGGCCATTGGATCCCCTGGAACTGGAGTTATGGACAGTTGTTAGCTGCCATGTGGATGCTGGGATTTGAACCCGGGACCTCTGCAGGAGTAGTCAGTGCTCTTACTGCTGAACCATCTCTCCAGCTCTGACCTTCTAAAGTTAGGTATAATGCTATATTCTTCCTTGAATTTTCCAAGCCAAAGACAAAGTCTGTCTTCACTCTCTTCATAGGGGAAGTATAGCTAACAATAGTCAAAGCTGGATTAATCAAATAGTCTAGTTACATTTTGCTCTAAATCCACTGACTAATATACTTTGGGGATTTCTTGTGGATTTACTTCAGACTATTTCAGAAATTCACTCCAGACTTCCTTTCCCTAACTATATGTTATGGTACAAGGTCGCTTTAAAAATGTTTAGGGCATTTGAATGGCAAGAATGTCGCCAAAATTTTTATATAAAAATTCCATTTTCCATCGGGGCAAAAGGACAAAGTGCTCAAGACAGAGGCTTAAATTTCAGTTTTGAGTTGAAACATGAGGCAATATATCCTTGGTTGACTAAGGCATGCGTAAGATAAAATACCTTTTACAGAATCCATCTTGGAAAGTAGAAGCCAATGACAGGCAATCAGTTGTTTTTCCAGGAGAGATAAGATTGTGGTTAAAAGCTTTAATGTTGATGAGAAATGGTCTTGCTGATATTTTAGGGGATAGAATGGTTTGCTTGTAGGAAAAGAGGTTTCAGTTTTCAGGAAAATTATAAGTGCAATAAAATGTCATTGAATGAATTATTGGGGAATATTAAATCTCTGGTCAGAACAATAAGCCAAGGACCATTTTCTTGGGCTCATCTTTGCAATGTTAAGTGATGCTTATCTCTGTACTTACCCACTACTCTCTGCCATTTTTAAACTTTAATTCCTCCATAGGCCATTAACCACTCTATCCAGCCTTGACCTTTGTTCTGACCTTGAGAATCATAGATATACATTCCCAGTGGACAAATCACTTGGATATCTTACATGACCTGACAACATTGATTATATGTTTTTTCCTCCTTTCTTACTATTCTTCCCAAGAATTACAAAATAAAACCTCCACTCCTATTTTCCAGGCACTGTTGATGACATCATCATTCACTCATTTGCTCAAGACGGAAGACTGGGAGTTGTGTAGGCAGAGCTACCCTTGTCCTTGTGGGGTTCTTGTGGAAACTTGAGAGAGCTGACCTTCTGGGTACTCACAGATCTGCTTTGATGAGCCAAGAGTTTGGATTTTAATTCCAATTTTTTCCCTCAGTGGTGTTCTTATTTAGAGCCAGATATACAGCATTAAGAGATGGGCCTCATTCTAGAATATTCTACTTTCTTATTTGTACTGATCAATTTTCAGCTAAAAAAATTCTGTCAACTGCATGTTCCTTTTATTTCTGATTAATTATCCTTTAAATAGGTACTGCAGAAGAAATATATATATATATATATATATGAAATATCTATGTGTACTTGCTATCGTAATGTAGTGAGTACCATTGAACTCAGAATCTTCTCAAGAGCCAGCGCGTTACAGCAGGGTTTCAACTGTCTGATTTGAAACTGAGGAGAAGTTTTGGGTGATGCTAAACTTGCATTTAAAATATGTTTTTGATCCAATTGGTCATCCTGACATTTGTCCTGGAGTCCTTTTAATGTATATTCAAGTTTTTGTATCATGTAAACATAGAGTCTGTTGTACTGGAGGAAGTTCCTTACTGTGAATTTACACAGGGGATATTATAGTTCAAATAGTCAGGAAATAGTGCTGATTTGCCCCCTTGTGGCATTACCATGCCACATTACAGTTATACCTAAATAAATAGCCTGACTCTTTAGTGTAACAGTGGATCCTATCCCAGAGAGTACCCATTCCCTGAACTATCTCCTGGAGCTGTGCCCCTGAGTCAGGTCTCACTAATATTTTTATGCAACACTATTTCTCCAGCATCAATTTTGGGGAACTACAAGCTTGGATCCACCCTTTCCTTATCAGACAATCTTGTCTTTTCATCCCTAGGCCTAAAACATCTCATACACACAATGTCAAGCATTCTTCTCAATTTTCATTGTTCTCAATGAAGATGTGCTGCCTTTCAGTACTTTGGTTTGTTAATTCTCAAGCATACATACATTCATTCACTATATTGGATGGAGTAGCAAATTTAGTCCGGTGCCCAGGTCACCAGAACATATGGCTCTGAGTTTGCATCACATTTTGGTCGCAAGGTTAATTAAGTAATTAGTTTAGATTCTGTCCATTTTACAAAAGTCATTCTTACACCCTTTAATTCCAAAAAGATTGTCTTGTATCTCATGGACTTGCTTGGCATCACATGAGCTCCGCTTCTGTGCAGTGTGTTCCAGGATCGCTTATGTAGGTTTCAGAAGCTTCATTAGTAGCCCTATATCTTCACTTTCATCTTGGCCTTTTCGTTTCTCCTGCTATCTAGGTTCCTAATACCTTGAAGCTTTACTCTGGGTCCATGGAAGCTCCTATGAGCCATGTGCTCCCAGAACAGTTTTACTTGTTGCAAAATTTTCTCTCCTCCCTCTCTGATTTTATCCTTTTTTTTTTTTTTTGCGCATAATTTTTTACTGGCTTTCAGAAGGGAGGAAATCTCATTAAATTCATTCAATTACTATATGGATATCTGTCATACTGTATAGATTATCTCAAATGTGCCTAGATTTTGAAAGAGGAAACTTATTACTTCAAAGGAATGAAGTACGAAAGATGCATTGCACTGAGCGAGTAGTGTATCTTGATATTTTCTAATCAGACAAAACAATGCACAGGACTATTCCCTTTCCTATAGGCCACTTGACTGTCTAAATGTTCAATATGTTCCTTTCAGAAAATAAATGATAAACTTTGTAAGTATTGTGAAACAAATGTCAAGCAAACATAAAATTTTCAAAATCAACTTGAATGGTTCGTATCTGGGTCTCAGCCACATCTCAGTTTCATGCATAGTTGAGCTTACTGAGACAGGCTTAGTTTTTGACTTCCCTTCCTACTTTAACAACAGTCTCATTCTTTGAGAAATCTTGGTTAACAGTGTAGGTTATTTTCTTTTCTCCAGTCCAAGTACATCCTACTATATAAGGGATGTTTGGAAATGTTAGCACATCTTTCACAGTGATAAATATTTGTTGGAAATACCATATTTTCAGGGCAGTGTGCAATGAATAAGACATGATTCCTATCCTCACACAGCTTATTAGAGGTCCAGAAAGAATGTGGGATGTGAAAAATGTTATATATGAGATACAAATGGCTTTCCTTTGCTCTAAGAAGATTAATTCTATATGGCAAAGAGAAAGGACTTTACAAAGGGGTGGAATCTGAAGAATTGCTGTAATCTCTCAGTATCGCAATGTTGAGCAAGGACATTGCAGACAAAGGGAGGACTGCAAGCCCCAGAGGAAAGGCAGGAAAAGAGAGGTGGGCCAGGCCATAGTTGGAGGGTTTGGATGTAAGAGAAGTCTCGAGTTAGTTTTATTGCTTTTGGTCTTGAACAAGAAACACCACACAGAACTCCTTTGTTCCTTTTGGAAGAATACTTCAACATGCTCCTTTTTGCTATTTAACATACTTAAAATTCAACTGTTTTCTTTTTCAATTGGTTTAATTTTGTATATGTGTGTATGTGTGTGCACAAGTGTGCATGGTATATGTAAATGTGGTTTTGTGTGTGTGTGTGTGTGTGTGTGTGTGTGTATGTGTGTGTGTAGGTACATGTGCACGTGGAGGCCAGAGGACATCGTTGTCTTTCTCTCTCATGCTTCACTTTATTTCTTGATACAGGGTCTCTCCCTGAACCTGGAGCTCATTGATTTGGCTAGGCTGGATGGCCAAGAAGCTCCAGGATTGCCCTGTCCCTATCTACCCTGCACTAGGCTTACAGATACATGCCATTATACCAGGATTTTTAAGAGCACTAGAGATCTGAATACAGGTCCTCATGTTTGTATTGGTGGGCACTTTGCCAGCTGAAACGTCTTCTAAGCCCCTCAAATGGTTTGATTTTAAATAACAACAACAAAAACTCTTACTATTTAATAGTAAGTTAAATTTAGGAAATTGCCTTCATTTTAATATTTAAGCATTATATTTTAAATTTTGTAATAGTTGATGAGTTTAAGTTTTCTGTAATCTTTGGTTATATTCAGATATTGCTAATAACTTTTAATGTATTTATCAAGTACCAATTATATGCCAGATGCCATTTTGTATACTGTGAGTATGATAGCCCACATGCAGCTTATATTCCAGTCAGGGAGATAGATATTAAACCAACTAGCAGACATATAGCTCAGGTACTGATGAACTGTTTGAATCTTTGCTTGGCAGCAAAGAATAGAAGGTCTCTGTGGCTTATAGAACAATGCTTAATTCCTGGTGTGAGATCTGGGGTTGAATGTGGTCTAAGTAGTTTCTGACCTGTACCAAGTATTTTCCATTTTAGTATCCTGTCCAAAAAGGTAGTATGTAGCTCAGGCAAGCCCTTCTCATGGTGGGGTGAAGGACTCACACAAGAAGGCTGGTGAGGTTTATCATGGTCTGTAAGGTCATTGTCCCACTTTTCAGTGGCCAAAGCAAGGCATATAAACAAGTCTTAGGTCAAAGAACAGGAGAAATGCATACCTCCTACAGGGAGAAGTATAGAAAAGAATGACCCATTTGCTGACACCAATCCAATAAACCTAAAGGTAAACAAGGTACATAAAGGTAAGTGTCAAGACTAATGTATATTATGAATACATAAATGTAGGTAATAGGATAGAGAATCTTAGATTGGAAGGAGGAATTCCTTTTAGATAAAGGGGTAAGGAAAGAGGGGACTCTGGACTTGAGATATGATTAACAAGAGAAAGCTGTGAAGGAAATTGGAAGAAAGGTGTTGCAGACATTGGCATCAACAATACAAAGGACCTGAGACATGAACTTGCTTGTTCAAAGGCAGGAAAGATGGCCAGGGCCACTGCCTTATGGTCAATAAAGGTTACTGGAGGGGAATTGAGAAAGAGAGAGAGGCACCATATCACATGGGATATGTAGCTAGTGAGTCTGGATTTTATGCAGAATCACTGAACTATCATTTCTGGGGAGTTTACAATCTAATTCGTGCTTAAACAGTCTCTTCTACTGCATGGTTTATGGTCAGTAAGTGTGGATAAGGGTGACAACAGGCAGTTGAGGTTGGGAGCTATTGGAAGTTCAGGAGACGAAGGACAGGTGTTGGCAAGAGAGCAATAGGAATGGAGAAGAGGAGAAAGCTAATACAAGACATATCTTAGAATTATCATTGATAGGACTTGTTATCTTTGGGTTATATGAGATACTGTGCTTTTTAATAGTCTGAACACACACAGGGACCATGGTAGAAAGAATACTGGCCTTGGAGTAGAAAGGTCTTCCTTTTCCAGGTTGGACTTGGTAGGATATGGTTGACCTAGCACAACCATTCTCTTAGTTTACATAGTTCCAATTGACAAACAAATAAAGAATCAATAGATAAATGGGTGCAGAATAATATCCAAGTCTTATAGCTTTTTCACACAGTTAAATTGGAAACTCACATGAAATGCAGTGGTCTCTATTAGCAAGTCTTAGACCTCTTTGCTTTAACATGATAATTTGTTGGTATTCTCAAAAAATGACCTAGACATGGGCAGTTTCACAAGTTGTACATTTGGGAAGATGATACTGTCATGGAAGTACCGGTTTATAAATTCACCTAAACATTGATGAAAAATATCAGTGTGGTGTCTCTCAATTCACAAGTGAGCATAGCCACTGGGGAACACAGGGTCTGCAGAAGTCAGGAGTCTCTCTAAGCCTGGATTTATGATGTACACTCTTTGGAGTTACCCTTTCAAGGGTTGACCTCTCCCTTTCTGTCGGGGATAAAGGATGACACATGGAAAGCCTTATCAGTTACTGCAGCAACTTGGCCAATAATGGAATGATTAAGCCATTGTTTTGGTGAAAACACCTTAACATCAAATTGAGCTGTCAGGGACTTGGAGGTAATGTTGCAATTTTTCAGACAGGGTTTTGTTGCATTTTCTGATAATATCGATGATGTTTTATATCTAATTATTACTACTGCTATTTGATTGCTGTTTCTGAGGTCAGCTGGTTCATAAGTCCCAGGTTAAGAAGAACAGTGATAGCTTCTCAATGTGTCTTTTTCTGTTTGTACACTCTCACATGAGTTGGCCTTCACAGGTTTACTAGCAGTATTTCCTTTTTTATGATGAAAGATACAGGCAACATCTCCTAAATAAACTTTTTATTTGAGACCAGTGTTCATTACCCAACTGACCTTGAACTTACTAGGTAGTCTAGGCTGGCTAATTTTCATTTCTGTTATCTCAACCTGAGGCATGTGCCATCACACTCAGCCTCCAAATAAATTTACAGCTATTTCTGGTAGGTGTTTTTTAATAAAGATTCAGCTAATTACAGTTATGCATATTTTTTGCAGCTTTGAAACTGAAAATTTAAATGAGCCAACTTAACATAAATAATCATAGCTTGTGTACGTATATGTCAAACAGTTTCCAGAAAGGGAAAAAGAAAAGAGGGAAATTGGTTGGTGTGATGGCCCAAGCACAGAGAGTGAATGTTAAGGAAATCACATGAATGCAGAGGCAGCCAGACACTAGCAGGAAAGGAAGCCACTCAGTTGCAGGGCTGAAATGGAAAATTGCATTGGTGAAGCCTGATGAGACTTGCAGTTTTAGAGAAGGGACAGAGTCCATATTAGTTGGAACCTTAATGGAATCTTTAGTCCAAAGCATGGGCTGGAGATGGAATTAGGATCTTCTCTCTCTCCTCCTAATATCCAGCTTCCTTTGGTGATGCCCATTGGCCAAGTTCTACTGAAGCCAGGCTGCAAAGAGGTTCAGTTGATGCAGATACTCAGGCCAAACTTACTGTGGCAGAGCCTAGAGAAGAGTCCAGAATGGATCCACAGGAATAAACAAACAACATCTATCCAATGCCTAAATCTCAGCTTAGTGTACTATACCAAGAAACACACTCCCCAGTAACAGGAAAAGGTTTTACAAGTTCTCTAAATAATTATTTAAATCACCTTGTGCAATAATGTTAAAAAGGTCAAGAATCTTGAAATTCTCTGAAGAATCATTAATTAGGTCATGGAAAACATTCCAAGCATGTAGCTTCAGTTCTCCTACAGGCACTCCTTCTCAGTATTGGATCTCTGTGCACAACTTCTACAGAGTGCTTCCAATGAGCTGACCAGAGGGTTGGAAGTTTCATATTTTACCCCCCGCCCCAGCACCAAATAAACATGTAACTTAGGCCCATCACTGTGAGTCCATGAACTTTTTCTGTATTTGTATTGCGAGAGTATAGCTATGGGGACCATTGTAAACACTGTTGGATCACAGAAACTTCTAGAATATATACTTAGGAAAGGCAAATCCACAGTTTAAATTTTACATGATAAATGAAAGCTATGTAGCTTTTACTTAAGTTTTATCATTGTTTGGGATTATCCATAATATCACACTTAAAACATCAAGGTTAGCTGCAAATTGATATAAACACAGATGTCTGCTGCGCAAACAGTCTGCTGTGGTTTTGTGATGTGAAATTAAATGAAAACATTTGGAATCAATGAAAAACTGAAGTGTGAGGATTGCTGGAATCCAAACACTGGAGAGATGGTGCTGATTGTATGCTTCCCTTTAAACACAGTCTTGCAAATAAGCATCTGTTGATGGTCACAGGTGACATTTGTAAAGTTTGCTGGCTGTCTTCCATGAGGACAGCATTCTCCAATCACAGCTGAGTCTTCGTTTTTATTGTTAATGTGGCAAAGATTTTGTTTCCTTCTAGGTTTCTCTTCTCTCCTTATTCTGTTTCTTATGTGCAACTTCCTTCTCCTTCCAAATTCCATGCCTGGTCGGATTCTCAAACTTTTTTCCTAAAAGCAAACCTTATTTGTTGTTTGGCCTGCAGTAGAGGCTAAGGTATCCTCAAGAGCTGCTTAAAGTATAGTGGAAAAAGCCGGTGGGATCAAAATGTTTGTTAATACAGTGAACTCAAAGTAAATGGAGTTTCCAAGTGAGAGAGAAGACACTTTTGGGTAGAGGTATGTCAGGAAGCAGTAGACATAGGCAGGGTTTGGAGTTGGGTTTGATTTTCACTGTTGTGGAGAAAGTCATTGAAAGTTAGTGACACAGTCAGCTTCACATTTCACAAAGATTATTCTGTTTGCTAGGGAATGGACTTTGAGGGCATCAGCAACGGAAGCAGAGAAAATCAGTTGAGATGAATAGATTGTCAAGGTGAGAGATGGTAATGCCTTGGAATAATGCACATAGCTGTAAAGAGGCAGATAGAAAGACTGTACTGTGGATGCTGTGCTGAGCCACCCAGATTTCCTACTGGGACTGAGGCACTTATTTCCCAGCTGCTGGAAGCACAGGATGCTTTGTTGTCCTTTGCCAACAAATGTACCTCATCTGAGGCCACGCTTCTATGCTGACTACTCTGAGGAGCTGAGAATGAGTGGGAAGTACCAAGGCTCTTGCCTTAATCTGAAACAATTCTGATAGATGACTTCAGAGTCCTGAGACCAGCTGAGGTGTCTTCGGCAGCCACTTTGCTCTTCTACTTCTCTCTTCCCACTCTTCCTTCCTGTTCCTTTAGAGATTATCCCAAGCATGTCCCAATTAGCCCATTTTATGAAAGTCTTTTTCTTATAACCTATTTCCAATCTGAACCAAGAGCAATCTGGCATTCTATAGGTTTTATTTTATTTTTTTTTAAAATAGTTTTATTTTATGTGTATGAGTGCTTTGCCTGTATGTATGTAAGTGCATCTGTGTATGAAGTGACCACAAAGGCCAGAAGATGGTCTTGGATCCCCTGGAACTGCAGTTATGGACGGTTGTTAGCCACCATGTGGGTGCTAGGAACTGAGCCCAGTCCTCTGCAAGAACAGCCAGTGTTCTTAACTGCTGAGTTATCTCTCCAGCCCCCAATCCATCATTAATTTTGAAGGTTGTTATGAGGTTTGTAAACAAATCAGAGAGGACTGGCTATGGGTGGTGGTGGGGGAATAAGGAGAAGGGAAAAATTTGCATGTCTCTGTTTCTGACTCCCACAGCTCAGAATGATTATGCCTTTTTCCGAAACATTTATCATCCCCAGTAGGGTTTTGAATTTATTTTGTTTCAGAAGACATCACAATTTGTCTGCTCAAGCAGGCAATACCAAGCATGTAGGTAAATCTCTTCAGACCTGCATGGTTACTTCCCTCCCCCTGGCCATTATCTCTCACTCAGAGCTCTGCAAAAGCCCCTTGTGGTGGTTTGACTGAGAATATCCTCCATTGGCTCCAAGTATTTGAACATATTTTTCCTCATTTGGTGGTGCTGTTTGGGGAGGTCTTAGCTGGTTTGGCCTTGCTGGAGGAAACACATCACTGGGAGTTGGCTTTGACAGTTCTTAAGACTTGCTGGATTCCCAGTCACTCTCTGCTTCCTGTGCCTGCTTGAAGATGTGAGCCTCTGCTTTCTGCTCCAGCTCCAGCCACCTCCTGCCACCATGCCTCCTGGCCATGATGGACTCAAATTCCCCTGGAATGGTAAGCTGAAATAAACTCTTCTCTTTATAAGTTCCCTTGGTCACAGTGTTTTATCACAGCAACAGAAAAGTAAGACACCCCTGATTCATCTTCCTGGTTCCAGTATGTACTTCTTAAATCCATTCTCATTCTTGAGTTAGAACTATATGATAAAACTTTATAACTTAAAATTTATACTTGAAATGCATTCATGATTTCCCACTGTCCCAAGGCTAAAATCAAGGACTCTCAGTCTGACTTTCAGGATCTGTTACAGATGTCTTGCCTCTTGCCCTTCGCATGTGTCACTGAGTTATTCAATACCTTGCAAGCACCCTGCTTTACCTGATCTCACGGCCTTTGCACATGGTGTTTCTTTTGTCCGTGTGCCCTATGATGCTGTATAACTTGCACGCACTACACTAGCAAGCGCTACATTTTACAGCTGATTTTTTTGAGAATTCTCCACAGAAATCTGAAAGGCAATACCATCCAGGATGTCCATGGCCAAGAAATGGAGGGAACTCTTAACACTGAGGGTTCTCCCTGAAAAGTGCTCTTGTTGCTCAACTCTCAGAATCTCCTTTACTGTTATCTTTTCAGGGAGGATTTTCTATACTGGCAGCCCCCCTCTGAGGTGTGTGCTACACCCACTACTTTTTTCATAATCCTTATTATACTTATGTTTTGACAGGGTCCCTGCCTACTTTTTTCTACATTCAAGGAAAGAAAAGTCTTGTCTAAAAAATCACATAAAATTCTGTTTTATTTTTCCGTAGAATCCTGTTCCTTCACTGGTCTCCTTTTATCATCAAATTAAAAGGCACTTAAAACTACTGACAACTCCCCATCTGAGATCCTACAGTGTAAGTTTTCATTTAAGTTGGCTCTAGGACAGATAAAACTTAGTGAATTTGTCTCTTTCTAACTTCCACCCCCTCCACTCACAGATAGAGATTGGTATCCTGATAACAAAACAAGATTTTTCTCTTTGCCTAGCTAAGGGGGAGTTTCCAGAACTTGACTGCTTTGTTCTCCTTTGCTGAACCTTGCTCTGTGTGAAGATAACAACCCAGCTATACGTTTTCTAAAAGCTGTTCCTAAGCTACAAGTTTCCTAAAAGCTGTTTTAAGGTATGACACCCCTTCTGTATAAGGCTCTCTGATTATAACACATTATACCAATTTATTTTAGTTAATCCTTAGACATTTCTTATCAGAAGTTACTTGCTCAGACATTTCTCTCTGCCATGCTGAGGGAGAAGGCTGAAGACAGATCCTTGGGAGTTGTGGCTGTTGGGGTTGCACTTAAACATGGGCTTCAGCCTCATTTATGGACTTTTCATTCTCTAAAGTTCCTCCTAAAGGAAACTAGATGACTAAGGGCCTTAGCTTTCAAGTACTGAACGTGTCATGTGCTATGTATGCACTGAAGTGCTGAAGCAGGATCCTTTGGATGACTGCATTCATTAACAGCATAACACTCAGAATTTGTGTCTTGGCCCTATCTGGCATTTTCAGGTTCTGGTCAGAATAGGCTTCAATTTGGTACTAACCAAATTGGTAACTCTGTATACTCCATGATGGCTTATAATTTGCATCCAGCAAACACTACACTTTACAGCTGATTTTCCAAGAGCTCTCCATGGAATCTGAAAGGTAATATCATCCAGGACTTCCATGGCTGGCAAGTAGGCAGATTAACCAGCAGCCCTTAAATTTCACTCATTAATTGCTTAGACACAAAGTGGTCAGCTTGCTTGTCCAGATCTACATGTAAAGATGTTGCTTATGACCTCAGATCTTAGCTATGGATCCCTAAATCCAGTTCTTGATTAGTGTACCTTCTTCTTTGGGAGTGGGGATTGAATAAAGATAGATTTTTAGAGTCAATCTGCAGAATTCATTGGTTTCTCAGGGAACACCATGGCCAATGGCAATACAGTTACCTTTCTATTTGGAGGTAAGATATGGAGATAGGCTGTGTCTGAGTAACTCACCTTGTATCCCTGTTACCCAGCAGGGCATCTGGCCCCCAGAAGTCACTCAATGAATACCCATGCTTGTACCAGCAGATGTTTGGCCTTCAGATGTCAATGGGATGCCTGTGTCTGCTTCCTTTGGGCCTGTATTTGGGCTTGGACTATTTTTCTCATCATTTTCTCCTCCTTGTTTCCTTGAAGTGCTGTTCTTTCTAACCAGCTTTGTCCACCCTCAGGAGGAGGTTCTCAGGCTGTATCAGTGCTGCCATGGCTCTTGCTCCCTTTGGGGTATATGCTGGAGTCCATGGAAATACTCTCCCCTCCTTGTTACTTACACATTACTTTAATGATTTTTACTGTCTATCTTCTGCAAAGAGTACAATCCCCTTGAAGGCAAGCATACTACTATGATGCTCTGAATATAAAGCCCCCCTACTCCTACCAGAAGGTTCATGTATTGAAGGCTGATGCCCAATTTGTGGAGCCAATCATCTAAAGGTGATTGGATCACAAAGGTACTGACTTAATCAATGGGTGATCCACTGTGGATCCATAATTTGATGGCATTATTGAGAGCTATTGGACACAACTAGGTGGGGTCTTGTTGGGGGAAGTAGGTTGGCAAGGGTATGACTTGTCCCTGGCCCCTTCTGCTCCTGTCTGCTTCCTGACCACCACAAAGTAAGACACTTCTACCACTACATCCTCCTACTGCAATGATGTTCTGCCTTGCCTCACCTTGGGCTCAAAGGAATGGATCTTGTCAATATTCCACTGGAACATCAGAAATTATGAACCAAAGTAAATTTTCCTTCTTTAAGTTATTTCTCTTAGATATTTTGTCACGGTGATAGAACGCTAGTTGATACATTGTCTTACAGAGTCCTGGCGTACAATAAGAACAAAGGCAACCTTAAATCTATGAAGGGATTACTTATTTCTGGAAGGTTACCTGAATGACTTTGGGAAAGGCTTTTTTACCATTCTATGCTTAATTTTCCCACTGCATAAAGGAAAAGTTGAATTCTTTTCTCTAAGATTTAATCTTAACTGCAGAAAATCAACAGTTGCCTCAAGGTAAATCCTTTTAGATTGCTTGGTGTGATGGCTAATCCTGGGTGTCAACTTGAATGGATCTGGGATTAACTGAAATGAAAGAGATCTTCTTGATTGGATCATCTAAAGCCAGAAATAAGTAATTAAAATTGGGCGTTACCTTCTGATGGCAGCCCATATAAAAGGCCATGGCAGAGGAGAACGCCAGGCTTCTTGCTGCTTGCCTTCTCTCTCGTAGAACCAACTTCTTCCAATTCCAACGTAGACTGAAGACTAGCAGACCTCTTGGAATCCTCCAGGCCTTCAGTGCGATTGGAACTGCTGAGACATCCAGCCTCATGGACTGAGTAACTTCCAGATTCTCAGCCTCTCCAGTGTGGTGCAGCCACTGTTGGACTACTCAGACTCTATCCTGTGAGCTAAGCTGATAAATCTATATCTATCTATCTATCTATCTATCTATCTATCTATCTATCTATCTGTCTATCTATCATCTATATTCATTCTACTGGTTCTGTTTCTTTAGAGAACCCTGACTAATACACTTGGTAATCTAAATCTAACTTTTCATGCCTTCCTAAGGCCTTCATTATTAGTC
This sequence comes from Nannospalax galili, assembly GCF_000622305.1. Classification (NCBI taxonomy): domain Eukaryota; kingdom Metazoa; phylum Chordata; class Mammalia; order Rodentia; family Spalacidae; genus Nannospalax; species Nannospalax galili. The sequence goes on along the minus strand of NW_008335967.1, from coordinate 768,881 downwards.
AACAGGATCAGTAAGACGATGAGCAGGATGTGGTGGATACTAAATTTGAAAATGGCAATAACATCTATATTCCCAAAACTCCTTTTCCTCATTTTTGCCTAAGGAATAAATTGAATGCCAGCTCTCTTTGTTTTCCAAATACTGTTAAGAGTAAATTAACCCACTATTAACTTTCACCTCTCATTGTACTGGATAATTTGAAACTTTGAATTCAATGATGCTGAATAACCAATAGAATGATCATTTGCATTCTTCATATAGGTGGAGAATCAGTTAAATTTCTTTCAGCAACAGTTTTTAAATTTTTTTTTAATTTAATAACCACATGATTAGAAGAAGCATTTCATTATAGCTTTAACATATTCAGTAACACATTCCAGAGCAAAAAATGCATCTCTTTCAAAAGTGGCTGTAAATTTTTAGGTTCACAGTTGAATTGATACAGTTATACAGTATTGAACTCAGTATAAAC